>NC_142867.1:64370000-64670000 GCF_051225735.1 Oryctolagus cuniculus
AGCTGGTTTCTTCAAACCCCAGAAGCCTCATCTCCTGCTTAGGGCTAAGTTCACACCTAAACTCTTTGAGGCAGAACACCAAATTCGATGGTAACAGTCTACCAGTAGATATTCTTCAAACACCTTATGATAGAACGACTGCTTCCCATTGCATATTATCTTCCTCAGTGTACTTTCTCCTTCTGGATCATGTTAGAATTATTTATTTCATTTAATTTGGCTTTGAGTTATTTACACTTGGAATGAATCAGATTTATGAATTGTGTAGAAAAGCTGATTGGCATTTAAGTCTTGCCATCTTATATTGTCAGCTAACTTTTTAAAGTGTGTGTTTGACAGATATCATGTTTCGATTTTTTTTGTGTGTGGACAACAATGTGGAAGCTAAAATTGACATATTTTTATGTAAAGTTTTTCTATTCTTTGATTTTTAATAAACTTTGGAAACCAGAAAAAAAATATAAAGTGTGTGTTTGACAGCAAGAGTGAAAGCGAGAAAAAGAAGAGGAGAAAGTAGAGAAAAACAGAGGGCAAAAAGCAGAGTCTTAATTTTTGAAGGACAGAAATAACATTTTTTTCTTCTTCCTTTGTACATGGTATAAAGTAGAAATTTAAGCAAAATTATTTTCCTTTTTCTTTAAGAAATATTAAAAGATCAGGGAAAAAGTTTGACTCAGTCAAGAAAATATGGTATGTGTTGATGGGTTAATTTATTTTTTTTTCCATCTCCTATAATCTAAAGTGATGGAGTTAGCAATGAAATTTTCCTTTTTCTTTAAGAAATATTAAAAGATCAGGGAAAAAGTTTGACTCAGAGTCAAGAAAATATGGTATGTGTTGATGGGTTAATTTATTTTTTTTTCCATCTCCTATAATCTAAAGTGATGGAGTTAGCAATAGCCTGTGCTATTCAGCTATGTAGAACAATCTGCCATTAGAAAATTGAGTGCACTGTATCTTAGTTGTTGAGTTTCTTAATATTTCTGGCTCCATGAATGAAAATCCCAGCAGATTAGGGTAGCTATTTTTTTTATTTTTTTTAACTTTTATTTAGTAAATATAAATTTCCAAAGTACAGTTTATGGATTACAATGGCTTTCCCCCCAATAACTTCCCTCCCACTCGCACCCCTCCCATCTCCCGCTTCCTCTCCCATTCCATTCACATCAAGATTCATTTTCTATTATCTTTATATACAGAAGATCAATTCAGTATATATTAAGTAAAGATTTCATCAGTTTGCACCCACACAGAAACACAGAGTGTAAAATACTGTTTCAGTACTAGTTATAGCATTACTTCACATTGGACAACACATTAAGGACAGATCCCACATGAGGAGTAAGTACACAGTGACTCCTGTTGTTGACTTAACAATTTGACACTCTTGTTTATCGCGTCAGTAATCTCCCTAGGCTCCAGTCATGAGTTGCCAAGGCTATGGAAGCCTTTTGAGTTTGCTGACTTCGATCTTATTCAGACAGGGTCTTAGTCAAAGTGGAAGTTCCCTCCTCCCTTCAGAGAAAGGTACCTCCTTCTTTGATGGCCCCATTCTTTCCACTGGGATCTCACTCGCAGAGATCTTTCATTTAGGTCTTCTTTTTTTTCCCAGAGTGTCTTGGCTTTCCATGCCTAAAATACTCTCATGGGCTCTTCAGCCAGATACAAATGCCTTAAGGGCTGATTCTGAGGCCAGAGTGCTGTTTAGGACATCTGTCATTCTATGAGTCTGCTGTGTATCCCGCTTCCCATGTTGGATCGTTCTCTCCCTTTTTGATTCTATCAGTTAGTATTAGCAGACACTAGTCTTGTTTATGTGATCCCTTTGACTCTTAGACCTATCAGTGTGATCAACTGTAAACTGAAATTGATCACTTGGACTAGTGAGATGGCAGATGGGTTAATTTAATAAGACAACAATTAAAATGGCTTGACATACAATTAAGTCAGAAATGTTTGAAAATGCAGTTCAGCAAACTCTACGATGTTATTTGTGATGAAGACACAAAATTCTTAGGTTTCAATGATTTACAGAATGAGATTTCGCCGCAACCTACTACCTAGCTATTGGTGGGTTAGTGTCTGCATCATAATAGAGAAGCTCAGAATTGCAAGAGGTGTTAAGGCAGCACTCTGCAGCCACTGGCACGGTTTGAACCCCAGGCGAGGCTCATTTTCCCCTCTAGAGTGAAGACAGTGCCTCTCTGGCAGCATTCTTGTGGAAACAGAACACCACAACTATCAGAAGTAATGAACCTCAATTAACACTTCTGCAATGAACAGTAAGCCAGCAGGCTGTTGATCCAGGCTTAGTGCCCACAGCTTTAATCACCTAGATATTCTGCTGGATTTTTTTTTTTAATATTTTACCACAGGGGCTGGTGGTATGGCATACCAGTTAGAGCTACCACTGGCATACCATATGGGTTCCGATTTATGTCCCAGCCGTTCAAATTCTCATCTAGTCTCCTGCTAATGGCCTAGCAAAAGCAGTAGAAGATGGCATAAGTGTTCGGGCCCCTGCTACCCAGGTGGGAGACCTGGAAGATGCTCCTGGCTCCTGGTTTTAGCCTGGCCCAGTCCGGGCTGTTGTGGCCACATGAGGAGTGAACCAGTAGATGGAAGATCTCTCTCTGGAACTCTTTCAAATAAATAAATAACTTTTAAGTGTTTTACCAAAAAATAATGTTTATTCTATAATCTTTTATAGAGTTGTTAAAAAGGGCAAAGAACTCTGATACTGAGAAGTTTGTATTAATGGTGTCAAAAATTGTCAATTTGTTAGCATGAGCAAAAATAGTATGTTCAAGTAAAAAAAAAAAAAAAGAAAGAATGAGCTTTAAACCTATGCATTGCTCATGTTAGATTAAACATCATAAAATGCACATTAGGTGAGGCCTGACCCTCATTACAGGAATAGAGCATTTTGCTCAGAAAAACACTATGCCTAAGCAGCTCAGTACAAAATATAATCTCTATTGTGTTTTGTGTTATCAACACATCAGCCTCAGAACCATAATCAACAGCCACCAAACACCAGCAAAATGAATACTACTTGCCTTTTAAAAATTGGTTTGTGGGCCAGTGCTGTGGCATAGCAGGTAAAGCCATGGCCTGCACCACCGGAATCCAATAGGGGCACTGGCTGCTCCACTTCCAATCTAGCTCCTGGCTAATGCATCTAGGAGGGCAGCGGGAGATGGTCCAAGTCCTTGGGTCCCTGTACCCATTGTGGGAGACCCAAAAGAACCTCCTGTTTCTGATTGGCCCAGCTCCAGCCATTGTGGCCATTTGGGGAGTGAGCCAGTAGATGGAATATATCTTTAAAAAAATTGGTTTGAAATGGGAAAAAAGGAGAAGGTACCTGACAACTGCCTGGGAAGCCAAGAAAACCTGCTCAACTCAGAAATGGCTAAGAATCTGAGGGTTCTATCTGTTCAGACACCACTGCTTTTCTTAATCCCAAAACTAATGCTATTAGTGTCCACTACCTCATGTTTTTAACCAACCATAAATGTTAGAGAAGATAGGAAGACTGCCAAAACCTAAGAGTCTACAATCCAGTAAGTAAAAACAATTGGACATTTCTAATGTATGAAAGTACATTCATATGCAAAAAATTCCAAAATAACCAAATGTAATGGAAAAAGTATCATAATTGACAGAAAACTGCTATATAAAATTAGGAAAATATTCACTTGTAAACTGGTTAAAAAGAAAACTTGGGGATAGTGTTGTGGCAAACCAGGTTAAGCTGCCACCTGCAACAATGGCATCCTATATGACCACCAGTTCAAGTTCTGTCTGTTCCAGTTCCAATCCAGCTCCCTGCTAATGTACCTGGGAGAGCAGCAAAATACGGTCCAAGTTCTAGGGCCTATGCACCCACACGGAAGACCTAGATGAAGCTGCTGGCTCCTGGCTTCACCCTGGCCATTGCAGACATTTGAGGAATGAACCAGTAGAAGAAAGATCTCTCTGTCTCTGTGTAACTCTGCCTTTCAAATAAATAAATAAACCCTTAAAAAAAAACATACCAGAATTAACAAGTAAAAACTAGCCACAGCAATATTTCTGATGCTTTGCATTCTTATATCACTGCCAACTCCAACTAAGAAATACAATCTGTATCTTCTCAACAACCCTTGATCCCAGGTATAACTTTGTATTTGCACCAATGCATGCAATGCATCAGGAGGGAGATGATGTGATCTCTCAAACTATTTCACCTTTTGGGTAACACTGTCTGTGCCTGAAATACCCATTCTATTTGCCTTTGGAACCCAACTGTCACACTGTGAGAAAGCCTAGATGACATGGAGAAGCCAAGTTTAGAGGTTAAAGGTGACAGTTTCAGATGGTCACAGGCTATAACAGGCAGCATCAACCACCAAGTCTATGAGAAAGTAAGCCCTGATAATTCATACCCTAGACTCTGAGTTTCTCTGTCTGATGTAGGGTGGTACAAAAATAAGTTACCCCTACTAAGCCCTACCCAAAGTACAGATTTGAGATAAAATAAATGCTACTGTTGTTTCTTAGATTAATTTATTTAAAAGGCAGAGTGACAGAGAGTGAGTCAGAGACAGGGAGAGAGAGAGAGATCTTCCATCCACTGGTTCACTTCCCAAATAACCCAAAGCTTGGGCATAGGCCAGGCAGAAGCCAAGAGCCTAGAACTCTATCCAGGTCTCCCACCTGGGTGGCAAGGGTCCAAGTACTTGAGTCAGCATCTGCTACTTTCCCAAGCACAGTAGCAGGGAGCTGGATTGGAAGTGGAGCAGCTGGGACTTGAATGAGCACTCCAATATGGGATGCCAGTGTGGCAAGTGGCAGCATAACCTGCTGTGCCAAGATATGGGTAACCATGTTGTCTGAAACCACCGAGCTTTGCAGTAATTTGCTATGCAGAGTAACACAGTAACTAGAACAGGTCAATATATAATAATGTTTTATTTCTATATACTAATAAAAAGAATGCAAAAGTGAAATTAAAACACACCAATTATAATAACATGGAAACATAAGAAATACTTAGCATACATTTAACCATATATGTGCAAGATTGCTGAGACAGAATGATAAAATTATCTCAATGGCCTATGCCCTCAAGGACTCTTCAAAAATTTTGTGGAAAATGAAATTAAATGGTAAATTTATTCTTGTGCAAAAAAAATTCCACTGAAATCTATGCATACTTGTTTCATAATATGCATTTCCCATGACCTTTTTAAAGACCTCTTATATAATTTCCTCCCCATTTAGTATGGGCAGAGCCCATGAATATGATGAGATGTTATTTCTGTGACTATGCTGTTTTAAATAGCAAAAGAAGGATTGTTTGGGTGTGTGAACAATCACAGGAGCCCTTTAAAAGCTGGGAATTTTCTGGTAGAAAAAGAGGAAGTCAGATTGCAAACATGAATGGGATTCTAAGTCCCCTGCAAAGGAACTGAGAGCCACCTCCAGAAGTTGAGAATGACCTCAGTCTATAACCAACAAGAAAACATGAAGTAAGTCCTACAACCACAAGCAACTGAATTCTGCCAATAACTCAGGGGTTTTGGAAGCAGATTCCTCCCTAGAACCTCAGGATAAGAACCCAACCCAGACAACACTTCAATTTCAGCCCTGTATATGATCCTAAGCAGAGAACCCAGGTCAGCCCACTAGGACTTCTGATCTATAGAACTATAAGATAACAAATAGGAGGCAGTTTAAAACCTCTATGTGGGTGATGATTCATCACAGAGTGACAGAAACTGAACACTATTGTACTGCAAAAGGACAAGAAACAAAATTTGGGGAAGGACAGAAATATTTTAAATATTGATTGTAATTATAATGGTGATTATATGGTAATTTAAATTTGTCCAACTCAACTGATATCATCCTTAAAACAGTCGCATTTTATTGTATGTTAAATTAAACCTCCATAGTACTGATTTTAAAAAGCTTTCTCCAATGCCTCGTCATTCTATACACTATTGTCATGTATCATTTCAGGTATTCTTTACCTCAGTCCGCCTCATTGCCTCATTTATTGTTAATTATTCAGCTAATGACATTCAGTTAAGATGTCAAGTTAGAATATTCAATTGCTTGTTACACCTGTCCAGTGGAGGGTGTGAAAAGACTGTTGTGTTCTGATTGACATGTTTAAGAGATCACTTTCAAAAACAAGATCCAGGCAAAGCTTAGAATTAGAAAAGAAACTTGCTACTTGGAAAATCCTGTTGTTTCCAAACATATTTCAAGGAGTCCTAGTTCAGCATAAAGCTTTTGGGAACCAAGTTAGAGAGTAGCATGGGTGGTGTGTGGAGTGGGGAAAACAGACAAAATAGGCTCACAAAGCTTTAACCAAGTATCTTGCTTTTATCTGTTTTAGATGCAAAGATCCTATGTAGGAGTTTGTTTGAAAAAGTAATTCAACTGCTAAAAATATGTCCAAATCATTGCTTCAGGAATCTGATAAAGCTTGGCAAGATGCATCCTAATTTTCTCTTTCTGTATCACAGGGAGATAAGCAGGAGAAGAATCTACTAACCCATATCCCATAAGTCCTTTAAAGGCGGCTCCAGAGAATTACCACCTTCTTGTTTCTGACTTGCTGAGGATACAGATTATGTCTAGCTCATCTCTGAATCACCAAGTACCTATCACCTGGTACAAACTCAAACGTCTGCTGAATTCAAAATGATGTGCAAATTTGGTAGAAGGTCAAATGAAAGCTACTGCAACACAATCTGGCACTCTCTGATAAAGTGCCTCATACATACCTCTTCTAGGAATAGTCTCTTAAGAATCTCCTGCACACATGTACCACAGGTAGGTGGAAGACTTTTGATAGCAGCTTGGTTTATAATAATAAAACAATCAACTAAAATTTTTTATGATACATATATATATATATATATACACACACACACACATACAATGAATACTACATAACAAACACAAAAATGTTAAAAGTCCACATGGATGGATTTTGTCAAATACAACACTCAATGGAAAACAGCAAGTTTGGGACCTGTGTGGTAGCACAGTGGGTTAAGCTGCTTCCTGTGACAATGGCCTCTCTTATCAGAGCCCTGATTCGATAAGCTGCTCCACTTCCTTTCCAGCTCCCTGCTAATGTGCTTGGGAAAGCAGCAGAAGATGACCAAAGTTCTTGGGGCACCAGCCACACACATGGGAGACTCGAAGGGAGTTTTAGGTTCCTGGTTTTGGTTGGACTCAGCCTCAAATATGTCGCCATTTGGGGAGTGAACCAGCAGACAGGAAGAATTTCTCTGTCTCTCCCTTGCTCTCTGTCACTCTGCCTTTCAAATAAATAAAATAAATCTTAAAAAGAAAAAAAGAGTTGCCTAACAGTGCCATGTAGGACAGGGATGGGGAAACATCCAGCCTGCAGGCTGTGTAAGGTCCGTGACATCATTTGGTCTGCCCCTGCCAAGGCAACTGCAGACAGGGACTCAAAATTCAATATATCTATAGGAGCTTAATTTTTAATTTGATGATTTTGTACAGCCTGCAAATGATGTTATTAACATCCAAATGGCACTTGGCGGAAAAACAGTTCCCCATCTGTGAAATCAAGAGAAGGACAGAGCCAAGCCCGAGACTGGGGGGGCTTTCATGCTAACTCACTAAGTGAACAAACGTTACTAGGTAAATCAGAAGCATGACGGAGAAACCAGAGAAGGTACACTCAAAAAAAAAAAAAAAAAAAAAAAGCTATTAAATTCAAATATGAATGAGGTGACTTTAGCTAACAGAAAAGTCATATAGGGACTTGGATATCAATAATGTTTTTCTCTTCATTTGGACAAAAAAGTCTACAAAACCAAGTTATCTGATTTTCTTCCCCCTCCCTCCCGAAGTAAGGGAAAAGGTTTATTGAGGGAAACCTGACAGACTGGAAGGAAGGGACGAAGAAGGAAAAAGAGGGAGAAGCAAAGCGTAAGAGAAAGGTCAAGAGAGCACGAGAGAAAAAGATCAAGAGACAGGGGCTGGCGCTGTAGGTCAGCAAGTAAAGCTACCGCCTGCAGTGCTGGCATCCTATATGGGTGCTGGTTCAAGTCCCAGCTGCTCTACTTCCAATCCAGCTCTCTGCTATGGGGAAGCAGTAGAAGATGGCCCAAGTCCTTGGGCCCCTGCACCCACATGGGAGACGTGAAAGAAGTTCCTGGCTCCCGACTTCGGATCGGTGCAGCTCCAGCCGTTGCGGCCAACTGGGGAGCGAACCAGAGGATGGAAGATCTCTTTCTCCCTCTGCCTCTCCTTCTCTCAATGTAACTCTGACTTTCAAAATAAATAATAAAATAAATCTTTAAAAAACAAAAGAGATCAAGAGACAGAGAGAGGGAGAGAAGTCATTTGATTTTCAAGGTCTAGCAATAGTTTTTTCCTTATTTTAGTTTGAAGTCCAAAAAAACCTGCTTGGTGATAGACAGACACAGAGCAATTTAGCATCTTTTTTTTTTTTTTTTTTTTTTTTTTTGACAGGCAGAGTGGACAGTGAGAGAGAGAGAGAGACAGAGAGAAAGGTCTTCCTTTTGCCGTTGGTTCATCCTCAAATGGCCGCCGCGGCCGGCGTGCTGCGGCCGGCGCACCGCACTGATCCGATGGCAGGAGCCAGGTGCTTCTCCTGGTCTCCCATGGGGTGCAGGGCCCAAGCACCTGGGCATCCTCCACTGCACTCCCTGGCCACAGCAGAGGGCTGGCCTGGAAGAGGGGCAACCAGGACAGAATCCGGCGCCCCCACCGGGACTAGAACCCAGTGTGCTGGCACCGCAAGGCGGAGGATTAGCCTAGTGAGCCGCGGCGCCGGCGGCATCTCTTTTTTTTTTTTTTTTAACAGGCAGAGTTAGACAGTGAGAGACAGAGAGAAAGGTCTTCCTTCTGTTGGTTCATCTCTCAAATGGCCACTGTAGCCGGCATGCTGCGCCGATCCGAAGCCAGGAACCAGGCGCTTCCTCCTGGTCTCCCATGCGGGTGCAGGGCCCAAGGACTTGGGCCATCCTCCACTGCCTTCCAGGGCCGCAGCAGAGAGCTGGACTGGAAGAAGAGCAACTGGGACAGAATCCAGTGCCCCAACCGGGACTAGAACCCGGAGTACCAGTGCCGCAGGCGGAGGATTAGTCTCGTGAGCTGCGGTGCCAGCCTAGCATCTGTTCTAATCAGTACTGTCCTAAGGACAAAAATATTCCTTGGGGAATCTAAGTACATGCAGTTAGATACAGATATGACCTTGCTCTATTTATTTATTTTTAAAGATTTATTTTATTTACTTGAAAGGCAGAGTAACAGAGAGAGAGAGAGAATCTTCTACAAACTGGTTCACTTCCCTAAATGGTCACAACAGTTGGGGCTGGACTAGGACAAAGCCAAGAGTTGAGAGATTCATCCCAGTCTGCCCTGCCCTGTGGCTGCAGGGGCCCAAGCACCTGGGCCATCTTCCGCTGTTTTCCCAGGCACATTAGCAGAGAGCTGGATCGGAAAAGGAGCAGTGAGCCTTATACTGAGGTTTAACCCGTCACGCCACACGGCTGGCCCTGCTGTGTTCTTGCTCCCAAGCACTGAAGGTCTTCTACACACCACTTCTCTACCCACCAATCCAAAAACTTACTTAAAATAGAATGTTAATAGAATTTCTGTTCTTTAAAAAGATAACATATGAGGTATATACCAAGCGTCAGAATTAAAAAAAAAAAAAAACTTTTTATAATCTCACTTAGTCCTCACCAAAGCCAAAGGAAATAAAATAGTACATGATTACCTCTCATTTAACAAAGGAAAAAGAAACAGATCCCAAGAGTAAACTCTATATTCACTCGAGTAAAAGAGCTGATGGCGCTTTCATGGACTGCAATGGTAGAAAGGTCCCAGCCATGGGCGTCGGATTTCAATGAATTTCAATCAGTCCCAGAGCAAGTTCAAGTTTCCCTGCCCATCCCCTCAAACTCCTCAATAAAATACTTTGACTTAAAAAAAAAAAAAAAAAAAAAAAAGAGTTGATGGCACAGCTCTGCTTGTCAGAAAGACCTACCAGAGTTCAATCCAATCTTTTTCAAAATTTCCTCATTTGTACAATGGGAACAATTTGTCCCGTGAGGATTAGAATGAGATTACTGATTTGGTAATTAATTTAGAAACAACGTGTACTAGGAATCATATACTATTCCAGGTAGATAGCAAGGATAAAGCCTCCAGCGAAGCAGACATCATCATTGTCCTCAAGCGTGTACAGCTGAGTGGGAATAAGGGATTTATGATGGCATCACACAGATGCATGTAAAACTGCAACTCTGCTCAGTGCCTTAAGGATAGGATGAGCTGTTTTATAGGTGGGAGATATAATCAGATCGTGGAGTTCAGGGAGGTTTTTATCAGAAAATAACACAAGACAAGAGATCTGAAGAAGTAACAAAGGGGGCAAAAGAGGATTTTGACCACCCAGAAGGAGAGATCTGAGGATACTGGCATGTGAGTTTCTCCTATAATTGATCGTCACATCACAGTATAGTGAAGCTCCAAGTTGATACCTCTCGCTACAGGCTAACACAGAGGATACACAGAGAAAAGAAAACTTCAAAAGTATCTTCTACATGTTGGTTCACTCTCCAAATGCTTGCAACATGCAATAGCCAGGGCTGGGCCAGACCAAAGCCAGGAACCCAGAATTTCATCTGGGTCTCCCACACAGGTGGGAAAGGCCAAGGAACGTGAGCTGTCATCTGCTGCCTCCAAGAAGGCAGTAGCAGGAAGCAGGATCAGAAGAGGACTTGCTGGACTCAAATAGGAGCTCTGATATGGAGAGGGTATCCCAAGCTGCAGACTAATCTGCTGTACCACAATGCCTGCCCCAATATAATCTTCTTCTTCAAAAATATTTATTTATTTGAAAGTCAAAGTTACACAGAGAATGAGAGGCAGAGAGAGAGAGAGAGAGAGAGAGAGAGAGAGTGAGAGGTCTTCCATCTACTGGTTCACTCCCCAGATAACTGCAACGGCCGGAGCTGCATCAATCCGAAGCCAGGAACCAGGAGCCTCCTCTGGGTCTTCCCATGCAGAGGAAGCTCCTGGCTCCTGGCTTCGGATTGATGCAGCTCCAGCTACTGTGGCCATCTGGGAAGTGAACCAGAGGATGGAAGACCTCTCTTTCTCTCTCTCTCTCTCTCTCTCTCTGACTCAGTGTAACTTTGCCTTTCAAATAAAATAAATAAATATTTTTTAAAAAATAAAAGAACAATACATTTGAGGAAGAGGAGTTGAAAATAAGAGAGAACAGAATAATCAAATGTTAGGGTTCTTGAGAAGATGGGAGAGAATGAGATACAGTCCAAAGCAGAGGTTGTCTGACAGTAACAAGGAAGAACATGACAACAGTTTAAAACGGCTTTTATCTCTTGTACCCCTTTTCCTTTATTTCAGACAAAGTTAAAGATCCATATAAGTAGTATAAACAGGGCAGTACTGAGATCAAGTTAGGGGACACAAACCATAATCCAGTGTACTTGCACTTCAGCAAGCACTTAATGCTCAGTATATTTTCATATAGCCATCTGACACTGCCTTTTGTTTGCTGTATAGACACCCCAAAATCTTTAAATGTTAATGTATAATTTTATCATGATGAAAATTTTAAAATAGAACTTCAGAAAAATTCAAAGTAACTACATTATTATCATCAGATGCGGTTGATGGGCAAAATTCTGGTTACTAAAGAATTCAGGGGCAGAGGCTGGCATTGTGATAGAACAGGTTGTCACCACTTACAAGGCTTATATCCTAAATCAGAGGACTGGTTTGAGATCCTACTGCTCTGCTTCTAATCCAGCTCCATTCTAATGTGCCTAAGGAAAACAGTAGAAGATGGCCTAAGTGCTTGGGATCCTACCACCCATCAGATGGAGTTCCAGGCTCCTGGCTTCAGCCTGGCCCAGCCCTGGCCATTGCGGCCATTTGGGGAATGAACCAATGGATAGAAGATCTCTTTCTCTCTCTTTCTCTCTCTTTCCCTCAGGCTGTCAATCTGACTCTCAAATAAACAAACCAAAAAGAATTCAGGGTACATTTTAAATAAAAATAATTATTCTTATAAGAATGTTTTAGAAAATAGGGACACAGCTTAACAAAAATAAATTATGCTGAAATATCATCTCTGACAATTTAGAAGGTTCTTGAAGATTCCATCTAGCTTCAATACGCTGACTCTAATGACCTACATGGCAAAAAACTACTCAGAAGCAGATTCTCAGCTTAAGAAGTCTCCCCACATGAGTGGCAGGAACCAAAGTACTTGAGCTATTACCTGTTGCCTCCCAGGATCTGCATTAGCTAGAAGCTGGATTCAAAAGGGAATTGGATTCAAACTCAGGCATTCTAAAACATGATGTGGAAATCACAACCCACATCTTAACTGCTATGCCAAATGCCTGCCCCTAAGCATCTTTTTACACTAAAAATTAATTCCAAATTCCCTGAAACAGGTCATCTAAATAATGTCAAGCATATTACAATGAAATGCAAAGTAACCTTGCTACTGTTCTTTTTTTTTTTTTTTTTTTTTGACAGGCAGAGTGGACAGTGAAAGAGAGAGACAGAGAGAGAAAGGTCTTCCTTTGCCGTTGGTTCACCCTCCAATGGCCGCTGCTGCAGCCGGCGCACCGCGCTGATCCGATGGCAGGAGCCAGGAGCCAGGTGCTTTTCCTGGTTTCCCATGGGGTGCAGGGCCCAAGCACCTGGGCCATCCTCCACTGCACTCCCTGGCCATAGCAGAGAGCTGGCCTGGAAGAGGGGCAACCGGGACAGAATCTGGCGCCCCGACCGGGACTAGAACCCGGAGTGCCGGCGCCGCAAGGTGGAGGATTAGCCTATTGAGCCACGGCGCCGGCCCACCTTGCTACTGTTCTATAGATTCAATCCTATATACCCAACACCCAGCTCATGAGAGGTTTTTTTTTTTTTTTTTTGAAGATTTATCTTATTTGAAAGACAGAGTTACAGAGAGAGGTCTTCCATCTGCTGGTTCTCTCCCCAGATCCCAGATGGCCGCAACGGCTGTAGCTACACCAGTCTGAAGCCAGGAGCAAGGAGCTTCTTCCAGGTCTCCCACATGGGTGCAGGGGCCCAAGAACTTGGCCCATCCTCCCCTGCTTTCCCAGGCCACAGGAGAGAGCTGGATCGGAAGTGGAGCAGCCGGGACTAGAACCAGCGCCCGAATGGGATGTCAGTGCTTCAGGCCAGGGCTCTAAGCTGCTGCACCACAGCACTGGCTCAATTTTTTTTTTTTTTTAATTTATTTGAAAGGCAGCGTGACAGAGAAAAGAAAGAGAGAGAAAAAAAATCTATCTCTGGTTCACTCCCCAAATGCCTGCAATAGCTGGGGCTGGCTCAGGCCAAAGCCAGGAGCACGAACTCCATTTGGGTTTCCCACGTGGGTGACAGGAACCCAAGTATTTGCGCCTTGTCTGTAGGAAGTTGGGTTGGAAGTGGAGTAACCAGAACTTGAACAGGCATTCCATCTAATATGGGATGGTTGTCCTAAGTGGTGGCTTAACCCCCTAGACCACAGTACCAATCCCAGAGTTGTTTTTAATTAAAGCAAAATTACCACAGATATTAAAACTGCATTACCTTCATAATGTTAACTAAATCGGTTTGATAGTAGCGATCCTGATGGGCGTTGGCTGCTGCTAGTGTAAGAAGATAATCATTCCTTGCGTGCGTAGCCTTAGAGTTACATTCAGAACGCCGAGCTTTTAACTAAAACATAGTAAGAGGGAAAAATAATCAGTGTGAACTGATGCTGCACTTCAAAACACAGAGGACACTACTCTTGGTAATGAATGGCTCTCTACCGGAGCAAAGGCAGTCAGGTGGAGAAAACTTTTGTTATGTATGTAGCAATTATTCATCACCAGTAAGGAATTAAACCGTTACTAGAACACATGGCAATAATTTTTTTCAAATATTTGTTATTTGCACTTTGCACACTCCAATGCTTTCTAGAGAACTTCCAAATATTTTCCTCATTTAATTCAGGTGGGAACATGAACTTTCCAAAATTAAGTAAATATGTTATCTTCAAAAGACATCGGCAAATGTAGTAGAGTGCCAGAGAGCAGAATACTTGTCAGGAGCCTGTCAGCCACAGCCACGTCGCCGAGCTGACCTACCAGGTATTGCACAGCTTGAAGGTCCCACACAGAAAACTGATGGTATTTGGCCCAAAACAGCTGCTCTATCTGAATGAAATGGATTCTGTAGAACTTTCTAAAGCCCCTGGGCCAACTCTTGACTAAGAGTTAAAGACAACAGGCTACCCAAGTCATTAAGGTACTGAAACTTATCCCTAAAGCAGTCGTGAGAAGAAAGCTGTGTCCAAAGTATTGGCACCTGGGTGCAAATCCCTCAAGAACTGGGAGGGAAATCCCTCCCTGAGTTATTATCTTTAAAAGGTTTCTCTGTGGTAGAAATAATACACTCCCACCCTCAAAAATCCAACTATTTATTTTGTAAATTAAGAGGTTTCTCAATTGCGAAATACATCTTTCAAAAACTCACCTTTACACTTGCCTTCTGTAAACTGATTCTTGATTGGAAAAGACTAAGTTTAGATCTATAACAAAAATAGAAAAGTACATTTAACAATATAATAAAATTACATATTACTGCTTACCAATTTTAAAAATTGGCTTTCTCTCAAAGCACTTTTCTAAAAAAGAACTTAAAAATGGAAAACCACAAATAGTAATTATTTTCTACAGGAAGAATTTAATATTATGGTAAGTTAGGAAATACTGGCCTTAACAAAAATACCTTGAATAACAAAATAACAATTTAACAAAGAAAACATCAAAATAGACTGGTATCTCCTAATAAACAGTCATCAAACTATATAAATGATTCCCAATATCACAAAATTTCACACACTTAAGCTCCTGCACGCAAGCATCCAACCTATGGAGACAAACGTTACCAGGCCTTTGGGGCTATGTGTGATCCACTGTAACACACCAGGATATAATCCCAGGCTCTAGAAAATCCTAACTTCAATTGTTTCCTCTATTAAAAGCTCTTGCATGGGTGCCTGCCTGTGTGTCACCTTTATTCCTAAGGGCACTCTGAACTTACTTTTGTTCTCTATTTAATATTCTCCCACTCTGGTATTCTTATCTCCCTAGATTTCTATTGACTTCAGAGGGGATCCATAATCTAACAATCAGTAGTAGAATCTCCAACACTGGTTTTACCCAAACAACTAGAGAGAACCATACAGACAAACGCTAAAGAACAAGCAACAGTGATTTTTCTAAAGCTGCAATGTTTGTCTTGACTGCAGTGTCATGGCGATTGCCATGGAAGAATGCAATGCACTTGCTGGCAGCTACACCATTATATGAAGAAAAGTTGCAGATAACTTAGAATCAGACAGAGCAGCTGGTCTTTGCAGAGCCAGTGTGAAGAAGATAGCTGGGGCCGGCGCTGTGGCGCAGTGGGTTAAAGCCCTGGCCTAAAGCGCAGACATCTCATATGGGCGCCCGTTCTAGTCCCAGCTGCTCTACTTCTGATCCAGCTCTCTGCTGTCCTGGGAAAGCAGTAGAAGATGGCCCAAGTCCTTGGGCCCTGCACCCGCACGGGAGACCCAGAAGAAGCTCCTGGCTCCTGGCTTCAGATTGGCGCAGCTCTGGCCATTGCAGCCATCTGGGGAGTGAACCAGCAGATGGAAGACCTCTCTCTGTAATTCTGTCTTTCAAATAAATAAAATAAATCTTAAAAAAAAAAAAAAGACAGCAAAAGCAGCCTCTTATCTTTCTAACTAAACAGAAAACATTCAGGGATGAACACGTCATTCCAAGTATTTCTCACTGCTAAAAAAAAAATAAAATAAAATAAAGGGCCAGTGTTGTGGCATAGTGGGTAAAGCCACCTTCTGTAGTGCTGGCATACCGACAGCCATTGGTTCTTGTCCTCATTTCTCTACTTCCGATCCAGCTCCCTGCTAACGGCCTAGGAAAAGTAGCGAAGGATGGCCCAAGTGCTTGGGGCCCCATCACCCACATGGGAGACCTGGATGAAGCAGCTGGCTTTGGCCTGGCTGAGTCCTAGCTGGTATGGCAACTTGGGGAGTGAACCAGTGGATGGAAGATCTCCCCCTCACCGTAACACTGATTTTCAATTACATAAATAAATCCTTTACAAAAAATTAATTGTAAGATAGGTATATTATTTTCTACTTTGTCATATTCTTATTTAATGGAGGTTTTTTGATTTACTCATCAGATTCCTATTCATTTTGACCTAGAAAAGCAAAAGCCACAAATGTAAAGATCTGAGAGAGCTTGTTCAGGTTAAGAAGATGCTTGAGGTTTCTCTAGTTCTCCTTTTTCTGTAGTCAATATTCAAATAGGCTGAGTTGCACCCAGATCTTCTAATGTAAGGTTTAAAGTTTCTGGCTTCTGTTCACTTGCTAATCCTCATATACTTCTTGTGCGATAATAAGGTAAATGGTAGACAGGGATAGAAATCACTATTAAGGAATTAGAGATAAAAACAGCACCTCTCTTCAAAGATTAAAATCTAGAAAAAGATAGGATTTATTTACAAGCTATACACTACAAATAAAAAACCAGACTGTGTATTACTCTTCGTCTTCTAGCCTTCCCATGTTAGTGTTCCTTGGGGTTCTAAATTCAATATTTCATTCTATATATGATTGCATCTATATAACTGTCATCTGATAGGCAACTACCTACCAAACTAAGATCTTTAGGCTCAAATTCTCCAAGAGCCAGATACTTACTTACTTACTAAACCTTCATGCTAATGTCTTCCCAGGCTCTTCAAAATCCACGTATCCAAAATGAAACTCATCATCTCTTTCAAATTGCATCCTCTTTCTTCTATAGTCTCTCATAACATGCATACCTGAACATCTACTGAAACCATATGTAGTCTAGTTTTCACTGCCCTTCCTGAACTTATTTCTACTTAGAAAAATTAATTATTCAAGACTTTTTCCAAACCTCACTGCTTCTAGAAAGGCTTTCTTTATCATTAGGCAAAATCAATCTCTCCATTTTCCATGCTTTTAAAACAGTATTTTCAAATTACTTCTGTAAGTAAATTCCTAGTTACTAGGTGAATAACTTCAGGGATTTAATTTCTTTGAGTTTACTGTGAATGAATAAGTTATAAAGTTACTTTTAAACACATTCTCAAATTCTAGGTTTTAAACTCCTTGAGGGCACAAAGGTTATCTCACTCACCCTCTGTGCTCAAAGTACTTAATACAAAGTAATTACTCAATAAACATTTGGTGAATAAATTAAGGTAATGAGAAGGAGAAAGGGGCATTTCTTACTTTACAGGTGAATTAATTTCCAGAAGTTACACACTGAACTAAAACATCTAACTTGTTGTTCCCTTTGAATCAGGGCCACAGAAGAAGGCAGTGAAACACCTCAGTGCATGAGACTCTGTCAGCTCCTTACTACTCAGGAACAGTCATGTCCTCACTTTCACCCTGTGGGCCATGGCTAAATTAAGTATTTACACACAGTCTGCATATCTGTCAATCCTGTGTTGTAGACTCTCTGAGTCTGAAAAACCCATCATGACAGGATGTTTCTAACAGGAATCACCTATTCCAAAACCCTCAGATTTCATAAGGAAGACGGACCCATTGACTCTATGACAGTGCAAGAAATATTTGTATGCTCAAAAAAAATAAATAAAACAATAGACAATAAATTAACTTAGGGAAATATTAAATATGTTTTTCTATAACTTCAAGTACTCGATAAGGATTCATTTACTAATCATTAGCACTAAATAAACCTTCCAGGAGCCCCTCAATTTTCACAAGAAACCTATGAGATGGCTTACATTTTTTGCAGATAAAAAACTTATTAGAGGAGCTGTTGCTGTGACACAGCGGGTAAAGCCACCGCCTGCAGTGCCAGCATCCCATATGGGTGCCAATTCTAGTCGCGGCTGCTCCATTTCCAATCCACCTCTTTGCTATGGCCCAGGAAAGCAGTAGAAGATGGCCCAAGTGCCTGGGACGATGCACCAAGCTCCTGGCTTCGGATTGGCACAGCTCTGGCCACTGCAGCCATTTGGAGGGTGAACCAGTGGATGGAAGATCTCTCTCTCCCTCTCTGTTTCTGCCTCTCTGTAATTCTGCCTGTCAAATAAATAGTAAATAAATCTTTAAAAAAAAAAACTTATTAGAAAGACACCCTCCTATTTGCTGGTCTGTACAAGTACTTAAAAGTTTTTCTGATTTCCTGCCTAGTAGTCCAGAGTTCTAGATGTTCCATCAGTCAGCACACTGAGCAGGCAGGTCTGCTCCTGCTCACAGACCTCTTCAAAGCCCAATTCTGTCACACAGGTTTATGTGCTCTCATCAATTTCTAATGAAACATCCTCAACATATCATTGCAAACATCATATTGCTTGCTTTATACATTACCATCAATTTCTTCTTTTCCTAGTTATTTTCAAAATGAAGAACTGTAATTCACACACATTGAAAGTAAAATTCACACATTTGTTAGAGTACACAAAAAACATATTTACTAGAATTTTATGTAAAAGTAAAAACAGTGCCTGGGCAGGTGTCTATAGAGAGGTCAGTGCCCGTGTCCAGTTCATGTGTCCGCGGTCCTTCAAAGGCACTCTGAGGATCAAGGGATTTCCTGTGATTACACTTGATTTGGAGTCTAGCATGAGGAAAATGAGGCTCTGACACTCTGCTATTCAGACATCGTGGCAACTTTAACTAGACTTTTGATGACCTTTCAAATCTGCAAATACAATATTGTCTTCTTTCCTTTTCCTATCTCCCTATATTAATCTAGATAAAAATCAACCAATCCAAAAAAAAAACCTGTGCTCTTAAATACATAGCATATGTAAGTCAAATGAAATCAACACAGTCTAAGAAAAACCCTCTGCCCTGTATTGACAGAGAACAAAGTATGAGCAAAGATAACATTTATTTGCATAATCATTTTCTCAGAAATGCTCAAACACATACTTTGCCTCGATGTCAGCTTTCTCTCGTACTGCATGGGCCATCTGTTCAGTCTCAAAGTACTTCTTTTTGCCTTTAGCTAAATCTTTTACTGTCTCTTGTAATTCAGTTTGGATCTTTGTCAACTGGTCCACACACTGTAAAACACAAAAGTGCAATTATTATGATTTCAGTTTTCAGACTTACAGAAAATAAGTTTTTCCTATGGACTATGCATTAAACCTTCAGGATGGAAACACAGAAACTAAAAGCATCCATCAAAAATTGCAAATTAAGATCCAGCTGGTACTTCCATCTCAAGTACTGTATCAAACAGCGTCACAGTTTATCCTAACAATTATCCTTTGAGAAATAGTCCAAGTGATGCTGATGTCTGATATTAGTCAGCATAAGAAGAGCACATCTATGAGATATTCTTCAGGTTGGAGATATCATGGCAATCAAGGCAAAATAATAAATTAATTCTGAATTTCTTTCTAATCTTAAAAAATTCTCTCTATACATCTGGGTAACCAACAGTACAAAGGATATTACAGAATTCATTCCTAAGAATGGAGTGAAATCTGATTTGATAAGCTCTAGGTAAAGGAGAAAATCTCTGTACCACATAATGATTATTACCCAAAGCTATCCCTAGCCCAACTCCTTGAATACACATATACGTTCTAGGAGGAGGAACTCACACATTTGTTCTAGGAGAACGGACAGATCTAATATTTCAAAGAAATGTTTAACCAACAATGAGGTCAAAGTAACACTACTTAGGGATCCTACTGGATATGCAAAGGGGAATCATTTCCGCTAATGTGAAACAAACCACTGCTAGTTTCACTAGCGTGAGGCCTTTAGTTGAAAAACTTCTGAGCCTAGAACAGCACTGTCAGTACCTGGTGGAGTCTGACAAAAGCCTGGCAAAGCAGGAGTTGACACTGATGAGGGACTGCAATGCAGGGCTGAACAAGGCAGAGTTGGGCACTTTAAAACAAGACACCAGAAGAGCAAGTGTAAACCTGTTAAACTTACAACATAAAGGTTAGAGTCTCCCAGAAATTGTTAGGTGTTAGGAAAGGAATATTTCACAGACGATGATAGATCTAGAAGGTTCTGTATGGACAGACAAAAACAAACTAACCACGTACATTTATTGAGCACTAAGTGTTAAGCTGTGAATAAAGGGTTTATTTTATATATTTTTAAACTTAAAAAATTATTTGAGAGGCAGAGCAAGACAAGCCCCCTCCTATGGTTCAATCCTCAAATCCTAGGGGCCCAGGAACTCAATCCAGGTCTTCCACATTGGCAGTAGGGATCAAAATACCTGAGCCATCACCACTGCCTCCCAGGTCACACACTGGCAGGAAGTTGGATAGGACTTGAACCCAAAAATTCTGATTATGGGGTATTTCAATAAAAGCTGATGAGAGGACAGCTGTGTTATTAGACAATATTGCTTATGAACTCTGACACAAATTGCAACAATGCGGGGGCCATGAAGGGGGTACTACAAACGAACTCTAACCATCTAATGCAGAAACCATGGCTCTGGGCTTCTGTGAGTATGGTGATTCCCCTATCTGCCATGCCACTTGTCAGGGCCCTGAAAGCTCTGTAGAATTACATATACGATTTTAGTCTCCTTTAGGACCTGAGCTTTTACCCCCACCCCACAAACATGTGCTACTTCAACCTACACCTATCACCTAGAGGACCAAACAGAATAACTGATCTGTTATTGTGGACTAGGAATATAGCGCCAGCAGAATTAACTCCACCAGTGCCAGCTGTGGACAATGATATCCTGCAAGACTAAAACCTTAGCTACACCTAAAAAGACTCCCTGTGGGCATAGCACAGCCACTATGTTAGGGCCTTACAAAAGAAACGTATTAGTAGTAGTAGTCCCAATTTAAAATAAGAAAACAGACTCAGAGGGCAAGTACCTTACTCAAAGTTCATAGAACAAGGATGTGATTATATCATTTACCATGTAACTCCATTAAAGTATGTACTCAGTTTTGGGCTGATCAACCATGTTTTGAAGGTCTCAGAGATACTTTATCTTCAAAGAATATACTTTTAAAAAACTGACCTATAACTCACATACCACAAAGTCCACCATCTTAAAGTGCATAATTCAGTGGTTTTTAGTATATTCACAAGGTTGTACAATCACTACCACAATCTATTCCCAAAACCTGTTTTCTTCAACATTCTCAAGAGAAAAAGGGGGACAGGAGTCCTGTCAGAAGAGATGTTAGAGTGGAGAAGGGGGATTATCAGGAACTGAGTGGGTAGGAGGAACAGAGATACTGGCCAAAAGAGTTACAAGATGAGTAACTTTATAGACCAAACCTACAACATAGCAAGGTGACTATGGTTAATAATACTGTATTGTGTACCTGAAATTTGCAAAGAGAATAGTTCTTAAGTATTCTCATCATTAAAAAAAAGTACATAAGATGATGGGTATATTAATTAGCTTGATTTTGGTAATCATTTCACAACATGTATGTATATTGAGACATCACGTTGCACAATTTGAATATATTCAATTTTATTTTTCAATTATATTAAAATAAATTTGAAAAATAATAAGACCTTGTATGACAAATGCTCCAGCTCTTTTCCAATACTTATCTGAGCAGACACAGAAATGAGTTTACCTGTTGAAATCTTTACTTAGTATAGAGTTGATCTTCTGTATATAAAGATAATTTAAAATGAATCTTAATGAAGAATGGGATGGGAAAGGGGGTAGGAGGTGGGACAGTTTGGGGGTGGGAGGGCGGATATGGAAGGAAGAACCACTATAATCCAAAAGTTGTACTTATGAAATTTATATTTATTAAACAAAAAAAGAATAAATTCCTTTCTTAAGAAGAGTTTGCCATGAAAAAAAGAAAGAAAGAAATGAGTTTACATTAAGGCTTACATTAAGTTTCATAAAAGCTAAGGGATCTATAAAATGATGACAAATCTGAATATTATAATCCAGGATCCTAATGAAGAAATTAAGAGTATAGTCCCTAGAGCCAGCATTGTGACACAGTGGGTTAAGCCACCACCTCTCAAGACAGCATTCTATGCCTGTTAGAGTCCCAGTTACTCCATTTCCAATCCTGCCACCCGTATGAAGGACCCAGATGGAGTTCAGTATTTGGGGAGTGAACCAGAGGATGGAAGATACATCTGTCTTTCTCACTCTTCACTCTTCTATGTCTCCCCCTCTTTCTATGTAACTCTACCTTTCAAATAAATAACTCTTAAAAAAAAAAAGAAGAAAGACGTATAGTCCCTGAGTATGACAGATACTAAGATATGAAAACTTGCTAATAACTTGAACATAGGAATAAAAAAAGTAATCTGAGCCAATATGTCAATGCTCTACTAACAATTAGGTTCTGACCCAGTAATCATGCCCTGGAAATTCATCCTAAAAAAAATAATTTAGGGGCTGGCATTAGGGCATAGCAGGTAAAGCCACTGCCTGCAATGCCTGCATCCTGTATGGGTGACAGTTTGAGACCTGACTGCTCCACATCTGATCCAGCAACCTGCTAATGAGCCTGGGACAGCAGATATTCCAAAAGCATGGGCCCCTGAACACACGTGGGAGATCAGGAAGAAGCTACTGACTCCTGGCTTTGGACCAGCCCAGCTCTGGTGGTTGTGGTCATTTGAAGAGTGACCCAGCAGATGGAAGATCTCTCTCTCTGTCTCTTCCGCTTTCTGTGTCACTCTGACTTTCAAGAAAACAAATAAACCTTTAAAAAAATAGTTAACTTTTATGCAGACTTAGTGGTAACAACTAAAAACAGAGGTATGGCTAAATAAAACCATAATAAATAGAAAAATCACTCAGTAATAAAAATAATAAAGGTCGTATAGACAATGATTAGTTAGGAAATGGAGAACCTGGGTAAGGAGAACATCCTAAAACATTATCAACATAGTAATTGCTATTATTATAAATACCAAGAAGCAGAGCTGGCATTTTGGTATAAAGGGCTCAGCCTTCATCTGTGGCACCAGCATCCCATATGGGCACCATTTCTAGTGCCGGCTGCTCCTCTTCTGATCCAGCTCTCTACTATGGCCTGGGAAAGCAGTAGAAGATGGCCCAACTGTTTGGGCCCCTATATTCGCGTGGGAGACTTGGAAGAAGCTTCTAGCTTCAGATCTGCTCAGCTCTGACCATTGCAGCCATTTGGGGAGTGAACCAGCGGATGGAAGACCTTTCTCTCTGTCTCTCCCTCTGTCGGTAACTCTGCCTCTCAAATAAATAAATAAAATCTTTTATTATAAACAAATACTAAGAAGATAATTAAACAGCCTGCTAAGGTGAAGAAGCTACATGTATTTTTCTGAAAATATGTTTAAATATTAAACTTCAAGAGTTTTTTTTTAAAGATTGCATAGGTTATGAAATCAAGAATATATTCAAGGGGCTGGTGCTGTGGCGTAGCAAGTAAAGCTGCCACCTGCAGTGTTGCCATCCCATATTGGCACTGGTTTGAGTACTGGCTGCTACACTTCCTATACAGCTCTCTGCTATGGCCTGGGAAAGCAGTAGAAGATGGCCCAAGTCCTTGGGCCCCCTCATGGGAGACCTAGAGGAAGCTCCTGGCTCCTTACTTTGAATTGGCACAGCTCCAACTGTGGCGGCCATCTGGGCAGTGAACCAGCAGATGGAAGATCTCTCTCTGCCTCTGCCTCTCTGTAATTCTGCCTTTCAAATAAATAAACAAAACTTTTAAAAATAAAGAATATATTCAAGTTTCTGGTTCGGAGGATTTGAAATTAGAAAGTAATATATTCAAGCTCCTGTTCTGTTATTTCTAACTTAAGTCTGATATTTTTCAGTTTTTTTATCATTTGCAAAGTATAAATAGTTAGGTATCTATCAGAGTTTTAATGAAAATCAGTTGAAACTATAAAGAATGTAGTGGCAGTCTGCAAACTGTCAAGTATTATAAAACGGTGAACCATAGTTATTTCAAGAAAGGTAAGTAAACTCCAGTAAAAATAAGAAAGATATGGGCAAAAGTATGACTAAGTAAATACAAGAATGGCAAAAAAAAAAAAGCCCTAGGTTCTGGGGTTCTTACCCTGATCTACAAATAATGGTCAACAAACAAAAAATGATTTGGAAAAGCTATAATATAATTCTTACTGTATTCCTCTTCCTAATTCTCTTTATAATCTCAGGCCCTTTGTAATATAATATGCCTATTTTCCCAAGAATCATCAAAGCAAATAGCCAAATAGACAAAGTTTAAAAAAAGGTATGTACTTTAAAATGTTAGGGAGAATTTTAAGTCAAAATTGGTTCTGATTGTGACAGAACACTTGGATCAGAATATAGGGAGCACTTGGATATTATAATTTAGACACTTCTTTCAGACTATCTCCCTGTCATCTACAAAATGTAAAATTAGACAACAGTGCACAATGGACTATGAAACCTAGGAGAAACACTGCACAAATAGGTTAAGTTCTACCTTCAACTTGACTTTTCCCTACAGGCATTTGTTGAATCATGACACAAAGAAACAGGACATATAAAGAAAGTGGCATTCTTACTAGACTGCAGAGACAGAGGCTGGGGTTCAGGAATGCCAAAAGAGCAGGAACTTGGGAAGCAACGATCTGGAAAGAAGGGTACTGCAGAGAAGCAAGTCCAAAAATCTGTATGCAATTTCCCCTTGAGTTTCTATCTGACTTCCAAAACGCATGTGTGGACTGAAGTTTCAAGAACCAGTGGAAGGCCGGCACCGCGGCTCACTAGGCTAATCCTCCGCCTAGCGGCGCCGGCACACCGGGTTCTAGTCCCGGTCGGGGCGCCGGATTCTGTCCCGGTTGCCCCTCTTCCAGGCCAGCCCTCTGCTGTGGCCAGGGAGTGCAGTGGAGGATGCCCAGGTGCTTGGGCCCTGCACCCCATGGGAGACCAGGAAAAGCACCTGGTTCCTGGCTCCTGCCATCGGATCAGCACGGTGCGCTGGCCGCAGCGCGCCGGCCGCGCCGGCCATTGGAGGGTGAACCAACGGCAAAGGAAGACCTTTCTCTCTGTCTCTCTCTCTCACTGTCCACTCTGCCTGTCAAAAAATAAAAATAAAAAAAAAGTTACCGATTCACGGTAGTAAAATAAGCTAGGGAGGCATACTGGAATCTCCAGGGCAATTACGAAAAGAATAATATAGGATTATAAAATTAAGAACCTAATAGTGGCCGGCGCCGCGGCTCACTAGGCTAATCCTCTGCCTTACGGCGCCGGCACACCAGGTTCTAGTCCCGGTCGGGGCACCGGATTCTGTCCTGGTTGCCCCTCTTCCAGGCCAGCTCTCTGCTATGGCCAGGGAGTGCAGTGGAGGATGGCCAAGTACTTGGGCTCTGCATCCCATGGAAGTCCAGGAGAAGTACCTGGCTCCTGCCATCGGATCAGCGCGGCACGCCGGCCGCAGTGCGCCGGCCGCGGCAGCCATTGGAGGGTGAACCAACGGCAAAGGAAGACCTTTCTCTCTGTCTCTCTCTCTCTCACTGTCCACTCTGCCTGTCAAAAAAAAAAAAAAAAAAAAACTAATAGTGAAAGAAAACTTGATAATAAAAATATAAGATTGATCAATGTCATTATTCATCATGGAAAACAAAACCACAAAAAATATTACCTCACACTTATCAGATTGGCAATCATGAAAAAAATAAAGTAGATAAAATATATAGGCAAGGCTGTAGAGAAATATGAACTCTTACACACTGTTGGGGGGAATGAAAAATGATACAGCCACTATGGAAATCAATTCTGGCACTTTTATTCAAACTTTTGGAAAAATGAGAAATTTGGTATTGCTATTTATAAAATTTGTAAATCAAGTAATCTTGGGACTACCATGTAGTGAGAGTTGCTTAAGAATGAAGCAGTTGGAGAAAATAGAACTAATGAATGGAAGAAAAGACTGAATTCTAGGGGCCTGTATTGTGGCTTAGCAGGTAAAGCTATAGAATGCAGCATTGGCATTCCATATGGGTGCTAGTTCAGGTCCCAGCTGCTCCACTTCCAATGCAGCTCCCTGCTAATGGCCTGGGAAAAGCAGAAGATGCCAGATAAAGCTCCTGGCTCCAGGCTTTGATCTGCCCCAGCTCAGGTCACTGAGGCCATTTGGGGAGTGAACCAGCAAATGGAGGCCCTCTCTCTGTGTTTCCCTCTCTATAACTCTGGCTTTCAAATAAAAGTAGATCTTTCAAAAAAGAAAA
Source organism: Oryctolagus cuniculus (assembly GCF_051225735.1). NCBI lineage: Eukaryota > Metazoa > Chordata > Mammalia > Lagomorpha > Leporidae > Oryctolagus > Oryctolagus cuniculus. The sequence continues at coordinate 64,396,300 of NC_142867.1, forward strand.
GAAAAGAAAAACTGAATTTTTTTTTTAAGATTTATTTATTTGTTTGAAAGGCAGAGATACAGAGAGGCAGAGACAGAGAGGTCTTCCATCTGCTAGTTCACCCCCTAATTGGCCGCAACAGCCAGCACTGTGCCGATCTGAAGCCAGGAGCCAGGAGCCAGGAGCATCTTCCAGGTCTCCCACAGGGGTGCAGGGGCCCAAGGACCTGGGCCATCTTGTACTGCTTTCCCAGCCCATAGCAGAGAGCTGGATTAGAGGTGGAGCAGCAAGGACTTGAATCAGTGCCCACATGGGATGCCAGAACTGCAGGTGGAGGCATTACCCACTAAGCCACAGTGCCGGACCCCCCAGAAAAACTGAATTCTATCATTTGAGTCCCTGTATCTGAGCATGCCTGAAGTCCTAGAATCTTCATGTATATAAGCTAATACATTCTGTTCTTAGCTTAAGGCAGTTTAAAGTGGATTTCTGTTATTTGTAATTATGGATTCCTGACAGCTATATTCAATATGTACTTAATGCTCAACACAAACACCATTTTATTAGCTATAATATAATATACATTAATCATAGATATGAGGGCTTATCAAACCTTACCAAACATTCTTTGGCCAGGAATGCTGGTTAAGTTCAGGTCTGTGTCTGTTCCACCAATGGAAGGGACAAGCACTCAAGATAGTAAAAAAAAAATTTTTTTTTTTTTTTTTCAAAATAGTCTGATACTGACAAAAGTGGAACTTTCCAGTAATTCATTTGGATTTGGACACTGCATTTGGACACAATATTTCCTCCTGATTAGGAAGTTACACTAACATTAATTCCCCAGGCTGGCACTATGGCGAGTGGGTAGGACCGCTGCCTGCAGTGCCGACATACCATACGGGTGCCAGTTTGAGTCCCAGCTGCTTCATTTCCAATCCAGCTCTCTTCTACGGCCTGGGAAAGCAGTAAAAGATGTTCCAAGTTCTTGGACCCCTGCACCCACGTGGGAGACCCAAAAGAAGCTACTGGCTCCTGGGTTTGGATCTGCCCAGCTCTAGCCGTTGTTGCCATTTGGGGAGTAAACCAGGGGATGGAAGACCTTGCTCTCTTTCTCTGCCTCTGTCTTTCTGTAACTTTGCCTTTCAAATAAATAAATAAATCTTTAAAAAAAATTAATTCCCTGATTCTACCTTTCCACCTTCTTTCTGCATAACCAGACAAGACACACACACATACACATGCATGTAAATTTTCTAATATCATAAAATCATTGGTCAGTGGTCACATAGTTTATTCACCATGCTTGCAAAGATAAAACACAGCCATTCTTTAAAAAAAAAAGTCATTCTTATATAAATCAGTGAAACCAACTGATATTGAGTGTATTAAGATTACAATTCTATACACACACACACATATACATTTGACATATTGATTTTATGCTATTAAAATCATCTTTAGCAAAAAGGAAAGATTTGGTCTTTAAGTCTCTGGAAATACATTTCTAAAAATTCAAACGATAACAGTGAATGATTTCTTAAATACTAATTTTTTAAATAATTACTTTCATATTTTCTGAAGTATTAATACCTCCACAAGAAAATTTTAATTACAATAGACATCATGATAATCTCCAGTTTTATAACTCTATTTCCAAAACAGATACAACTCAGTTACTTTCAACAGCTAACTTTTCATTAACATCACATTAAACAATAACATTTACCTATGAAAATACAATCTGTAAAATCAAAGAAATAAGCCTATTTGAAAATGCTCACGTGTAAACTATATATGAAACTTTATAGTACACTTGATTTTTTAAAAAAATAATTTTACTAGGGCCAGTGCCGTGGCTCACTTGGTTAATTCCCTGCCTGCAGTGCTGGCATCCCATATGGGCGTCGGGTTCTAGTCCCAGTTGCTCCTCTTCTAGTCCAGCTCTCTGCTGTGGCCCGGGAGGGCAGTGGAGGATGGCCCAAGTGCTTGGGCCCCTGCACCCACATGGGAGACCAGGAGGAAGCACCTGGCTACTGGCTTAGGCCGTAGCGGCCATTTGGGAAGTGAACCAATGGAAACAAGACCTTTCTGTCTCTCTCTTTCTCACTAACTCTGTCAAATAAATAAAAAATAATAATTTTACTAGTATATTTGGTCAAAATGTGTCAATTTCCTTTACATTAGACAAAATGGCTTAACTTGAAACTGACTGATAAAAATTTTTTAAGACTTAGAAGGATTAATAACACTTAACTATTTAATGTACGATTTTAAATATTTTAATATACTGTACCAACAGTGTGAAACTAAGTAAATCTATTTACTTCAGTTATACTTAGAAGTGGTATTCTGAAGAAATGTTTAATATACTTTAGTTTCCATAGATTCAAATTACATTAATCTTTGTTGGATAATGAAATACAGTGGTTAAAGGGAACTTGTTAATGTGAAGAAATACTCAGAAAATATCAACCAAAAATGTTTGTGACCATATACGAAAGTTCAAAGTACAAAATGCAATTTAGTATCATCTTGCAGATTATAAATATAGCACTGAGATATTAAAATACACACAGAAAAAGAACAGATATAGAAACAATACCCTTTTTAGTTGCTGTTCTTTTAAGCTTCTCACTGTTCTTGCAGGTTCAGAAATGAAGTTTTTATAGTTTTCACATATATTGATCCGAGACTGGGCTACCTGCATTGTTCCCTCGAGAAAAGATTTCCAAACAGGATACATGCTCCTAAATTCAAAGAAAGATGAAAAATTGTTAGGCAAGAAAAAGGAAGAAAAAGTTGGCTAAGCCTTTGCTCACTGGAGAGCACTGATAAACAGAATGACTGCCTTCTTCTGAGAGCAAATGTAACTACATTGGCTTACAGATGACACTACAGCACACGAAAAAGGATGCAGGGCATACACTCTAGTCCTTCATATTTAGCAGTAGTAAGTGGTAAGTCATTAGCTTCTTAATCATAAAGGGATATATGCAATAAAATTCAAGACAAAGTTAATATATAAAAATCAGTGAATAATTTAGATTCTCTAGGTCTTTCATTGTTACAGGGCTACCATTATGAATACAAAATTTTACTACTTAATGAAGGTATTTCTGTAATTTTACAGTTGAGGTAAGTGAGGTTCAGAGAGATTCAGAGAATCACCCTAGGTCATATAAGAACATGTCAGAATCAAGATTCAATGAAGATTGGGTACCACTCTTTCAACTGTACCATATTATTGCTCATATTTAAAAAATCTATCATGAACAATTGCTCATGTGCTTGAGAAATCTAGCTTGCCTGATAAAAAAAGGATATCTATAGAACTATTGCTCTACATCTGTCTCTCTGTTTTAACAATGCTTAGCCAGCACCACACTGTGCACTTTGCAGTCATTCCAGGCAAGTCCTACCACCTGCGCTGATACACGTGCTCAGCAATTACTTACCCTTTGCTTTTCCTAGCCAACTTCCTTTTTAAATCTTCTTTCCTACATTGCTAAATGCCTCAGCCAATTCTAGTATGCTCTTACACTATTATAAGCCTATTTTATAATATAACAATGGATGATATTTTGTTGTTTAAAATAGGATGGAGTGAAATTTTGATAAATTACAATTTTCATCTCCTGAGATTTCCCTTCTGATGATCACATGGATTTTTACTATAGCAATGTATGAGACCATATGCTACATAAAATGTACTTATGAGGCAATAGATGTAAACAAGAAAAAGAAAAATTCCCTGGGTCCCCTCATAGTATTTAGAGCTAAAGCTCTAAGTTTTAATCAAGGAGTCTAATGGATTAGTTAGTGTAATATACCAAATCCATTTAAATGGAAATAGTCATTTATTCAGGCAAAGATGTATTACAACCACTTTGGAAAGATTCAATGTGCTATGCCAGCCAAAACTGTCAGCATAAAAGTGTGGATAGGCTGAATAATAGCAAAACTGAGTTGTTGCCCATGGCCTCAGCATAGGACAAGCAATGAACTTATAATACACTTGTGGCCATCGCAAGATTGCATTGCATTGCTCTCCCAGGCATATCAGCAGGGAGTTGGATCAGAAGTGGGGCAGCTGGGACTCAAACTGGCACTTATGGGATGCTGGTGGTACAGGCAGCGGCTTAACTAGGGGTGCCACAATGCCGACCACCATGAATATGTTTATGTAATTGTTGTGTGTGTGTGTTTTTTTTTTTTTTTTTTTTTTTTTTTTTTTTTTTTTTTGACAGGCAGAGTGGACAGTGAGAGAGAGAGACAGAGAGAAAGGTCTTCCTTTTGCCGTTGGTTCACCCTCCAATGGCCGACGTGGCCGGCGCACCGCGCTGATCTGAAGGCAGGAGCCAGGTGCTTCTCCTGGTCTCCCATGGGGTGCAGGGCCCAAGCACTTGGGCCATCCTCCACTGCACTCCCTGGCCATAGCAGAGAGCTGGCTGGAAGAGGGGCAACCAGGACAGAATCCGGCGCCCCGACCAGGACTAGAACCCGGTGTGCTGGCGCCGCAAGGCGAAGGATTAGCTTATTGAGCTCGGCGCTGGCCTATGTAACTGTTTAGTTAACAACTCTACTGCAGTGAACACTCCACAAAGACAGGAGAATATGAGGGACTTCACAAAGTATCACACTAACTTTTAATACCATTTTCCACAAACGTTTTTGGCTATCCTCAAATGCCTTGCTAACTGTTGTATTCTGCTCTGGTTTTTCTCCCCAGGCTCTGTGTGTTGGAGGCCTGTCTTGAATGTAGCATGTAGACACGGGGTGAACCTTTAAAAGGTGGGGCTTAGAAAGAGGTCCTTAGGTCACTAAGGGTACTGCCCTCCAAAGGGATTAAGACAGAAGTCCTAGTGAGAATAAGTTGCTATAAAAGCCTAACCTTGGCCCTGGAGTCTCTGAGGCTTCCTGTTCTGAGATGTGATTTCTTCCTCTCATGCTCCTGCCATTTACCATGGGCCCTCACCTGAGCCAGTACCATGCTATTCAGACCTTCTACCTCTAAAACTGTGAACCAAACCTTTTTTCTTTATAAAGTTAGCCACTTCAGGTATTTTTTATGGTTAGGAAAAGCTGACTAACACATATTCTTACAGCCTAGCAAATACAGAATGATTACAAAAATATGTATTGGATGAATATATAAATTATGAGATTTAACCATAAAAAGAGAAATCTTTCCATTACAGAGTTTAGAGAGAGAACTTTAGAAAATAGCAGATAAGGGCTAGTGCTGTGGCACAACAAGTTAACGCCCTAGCCTGAAGTGCCAGCATCCCATATGGGCGCCGGTTCGAGACCCGGCTGCTCCATTTCTGATCCAGCTCTCTGCTATGGCCTGGGAAAGCAGTGGAAGATGGCTCAAGTGTTTGGGCTCTTGTACCCACGGGGGAGACCCGGAGGAAGCTCCTGGCTCCTGGCTTCAGATCAGTACAGCTCTGGCCGTTGTGGCCAATTGGGGAGTGAACCACCGGATGGAAGACGTCTCTCTCTCTCTCTCTGCCTCTCCTCTCATTGTGTAACTCTGACTTTCAAATAAATAAATAAATAGCAGGAAAACATATCCCAAAAAATGAGGTACCATAACAAGCACAGAAATTAGTTAACAGTCAGAAAACTTGTGTTCAAGTTCTAGTTTAACCAAGATATTCATATGTATTCAATATATTCATATGTAGTACACACCACTATACTTTCATTTCCTCAACTGGCAAATGGGGAAATAACAGAATTAGCTACAGCATGTACCTCACAGGGCTATTTTAACAGTCAAATGCAAATGATGTAAAAATTCTTGGCACACAAATTCTTCCAAATGAATAAATAGTAATAGTACCAGAATTGTAGCAGAAATAAGAATTCTTGCTAATATAAAGTGCTAGTTCCAATGTAGCAGTGTTTCTTTTGGCTCTGAGTAAAAATAACCATGTCTTAGATTGAATTTTAAAAAAAATTTTATTTGGGGCCAGCACTGTGGCACAGTGGGTTAATGCCCCAGCCTGTGGTGCCGGCATACCATATGGGAAGTGGTTCAAGTCCAGGCTGCTCCACTTGCAATCCAGTTTACTGCTATGGCCTGACAAAGCAGTAGAAAATGGCCCAAGTCCTTAGGCTGCTGCACTCACACTGGGGATACAGAGGAAGTTCCTGGCTCCTAGCTTCAGATCAGCTCAGCTCCGGTTGTGGTCATCTGGGGAGTGAACCAGCGAATGGAAGACCTCTCTCCCTCTGGCTCTACCTCTCTCTGTAACTCTGTCTTTCAAGTAAATAAATAAATCTTTAAAATAAATAAGATAAATCTTTAAAATATGTTATTTTATATGAATCAATTTTGAAGGAAAAGTATCAAGCATGTATATGATACTCTGCTCAAGCTAGGAAATGAGGCTTAAAATCATAAAAGAACTAAAAAAATTCCTTTAAAGGCCTATCATATGGTAGACACAGTGCTACATATTTTACATTTATATCATCTTTTTAAAAATATTTATTTATTTGAAAGCCAGTATGACAGAGACAGACAGACTGACAAACATACACAGGGATCTAACATCCACCAGTTTATTCCTCAAATCGCTGCAACAGCCAGGACTGCACCAAGCTGAAGCCAGGAGCCAGGAGCTCCAACTGGGTCAACTACATGGGTGGCAGGAACTTCAGCACTTGAGCCATCATCTGCTGCTTTCCAAGCACATTAGCAAGGAGCTGCATTAAAAGTGGAGTGGCTGGGACATGAACCAGCACTCCAATATGGATGTAGACATCCCAAGCAGTGGCTTAACCTGCTGTGTAACGATGCCAGCTCCCCTTATGGCATTATTTCATCCTTATCACAACTCTGTAAGATTACTACTGTCCCCAGTTTATAGAGGCCCAAAGAGGCTGTGAATTTTTGTAAGGCTATTCAATGAGAAAATAACAACCTGAAGGTTGCAACTTGGACTTTGCCATTATCATTAACCATCTTTCTGCTTTTGGCCCAATTTCAGTTGTCTCATCTGTGACAAAAACCACTGATTCCACTCACTACCTTCAGGATTCTGATTGCAACCAGGATTAACCCCTATAAAACCCATAATTCATTTGATCATACCCTCTTTCAACTGTCTCTCACCCATCATATCAACTCCCTTCTCAGCTCCTTACACAGCCTAGACTTCATGGTCTTTCATTACAACCACTCCCATACGCACATCCTCATTACCTTTGCCCCTCTCTCTTTACATTATTATAACCTACCAATGTGCTGACTATTCTTGAACTTTTATCCTCCCCAGACATCTTCCCTAACCCACACCTGCCAATTTACCATATTCACTTTGGATATTTAGTAGGCCTAATGTGCATAAAAACAAATTTTTTATTTTTCTAAATTCTGTTGTAGGAATCTATTCCATCCTATTGATAGCTACACAAATCTGCTAACTGAGCAAGCAAAAAAACAAAAACAAACAAAAAACCCAAATTCACTGATTCCTCCTTTTTTCTCATATTTCACATCTGTTTCATCAAGAAATCCCATTGGCTAGGCTCACAGAGTATAAAAAAACTCAGGAAGTTTATCTCTTCCTTTCAACCACCCTGCTTGGGCCACGATCATCTTTTGGTTTGGTTATTGCAACAGTCTGTTAACTGACCACTCTGCTTCTGCTCCTGTTCCCCTATGTCTGTGCTCTGCACAGTACAGTAACTGCAGTGCCACTACTCCTTAGCACACCATGTTCTTATTATGCATACTGTCCTTATCACCAAAATTCATATATGTTTATTTAGTCACTTGTTTATTATTTGTATTCCTTCATGAAAATATATGCTCCTTGAAGCAGAGGCTTTTTTTTTTTTTTTTTAATTCACTGTAGTATCCTAAGCACTTAGAACAGGCTAAAGCAGGGGTTAGCATCAGGGTGTAATGATTAAGCTACTGCATACAATGCCAGCATCCCACACAAGAGCTGGTTCAAGAACCCATCACTTTACTTCCAATCCAGTTCCCTGCTTATGCACCTGGGGAAGCAGCAGAAGATGGCCCAAATACCTGGGCCACTTCTGTCCATCCAAGAGACCCAGATGGAGTGCCAGGCTCCTAGCTTTGACATGGTACTTACTATAGGAGGAGGGAATGTTGGAGCCCAAGTTCAAACCGAGATTTCTCTGGCTCCCAAACCTCTGTTCTTCGGCTCACATAGATTGCTTTTGGTCTCAGTAACAATGTAAAAAATAAAGAAGAGTCTCTTCACTCTGATAAGGGTATACCAAGATTTCTGTGTCTAAAGTCTTTTATATCCTACATGATTTTTGTCTCATTCTATGCCATTATTTTTGTCTTTCTTGTTAAACTAACTTATTTTCCAAGCTAAAATATATGTACCTTACAACTTCATATAAAAGATAAACTACTAACATTTACCATATTAATGAAATCACAACTAATAAAACACAAAAATATTCATCTACACCAACCTAAGATCATGATACTATTTCATTAATGGATAATACACTGGAAAATAGAGAAAATGTTACCAGAAAACATCTCTTATTAAGAAAAAAACTAGGGACCGGCACTGTGGCATAGCAGGTAAAGCCACCACCTGCAGTGCCAGCATCCCATATGGGTGCTGGTTCATGTCCTGGCTGCTCCACTTCCAATCCAGCTCTCTACTGTGGCCTGGGAAAGCAGCAGAAGTCAGCCCAAGTACCTGGGCCCCCACACTCACATGGGAGACCCAGAAGAAGCTCCTGGCTCTTGGCTCCTGGCTCCTGGCTTTGGATCAGCCTAGCTCTGGCCACTGCTGTCATTTGGGGAGTGAACCAGTGGAGAAAAGACCTCTCTCTTTCTCTCTTTCTCTCTCTCTCTCTCTGCTTCTCTCTAACTCTGTCTTTCAAATATATAAATTTTTTTTTTAAAGAAACAAACTAACAAATTCATCTTGACTATGTGGTGATCTACAAATCTACTCATGGAGTAACCTAACAGGCACACACATACATAAACACAAATTGAGTGCATATAAAAGCAATGAATTCTGAATGAGATTGGTGGACCGCATCAATATCAATCTCCTATGTCATAGTACAGCAGCAGTCATGAAAGCTGTTATAACAGGAGGAAGAGCGTAAAGAATGTAAGAGTACTTCTTTTTCTTATTTCTTTCTTTTTCTAAAAAATTATTTGCAAAGCAGAGAGAGAGACAAAGAAAAGGAAAGATGGGGAGAGAGAGAGAGAGACAGACAGACAGACAGACACACTCCCATCTACTGGTTCACTACCCAAATGCCTTCAATGGCCAGGACTGGTCTGAGCTGAAGCCAGAAATGGGAACTCAATCCAGCTCTCCCAAGAAGGTGTGGTAGGGACTCAGTTATTTGAACCATCACTGTTGTCTTCTAGTGTCTGAATTAGTAGGAAGCTGGAACCAGGAGCCAGAGCCAGGTATCAAACCCAGGTAATCCAACATGGAATGTGGGTACTGTAACTGGTGTCTTTAACGGCTGTGTAAATTCATGGCCCTATATTGTCTGTTACAACTGCATACAAAGCTACAATTAAAGTAAAAAAAAATTTTGCAAACAAAATTTTACATGTTTCCTAGAAATACAGCCTCCTACTAGCAAACTTCTCAAGAAGACTCTAGAAAATGCGATAATCTAAGGTTAATTTATTTGGTTACTGGTAACAAGGGAAAAGTATGTTTTAATGCTTATGTATTGTTCTTGGTGGTTAAAAAAAAAAAAAGGAGGATAGTCCATATATAGGTAAAAGAAGCAAAGGAAAGGAAGATTATTTCAGTCCAGTTGAGCTGTGACAAGAACTGCACCACCATTGCAGCTAAGGTGCCCAAGCATGAAAGAGGGAGAAATGGCCAGAGACGAAGAGAGAAAGTAATTTGGGGTTAGGTTTCTTCATGGTTCTCCAAGTCATAAAAAGAAATTTAAATTTCAACCTATTGACAAGGAGAAACAATAGATTTTCAAAAAGGGGCGTGATAGCCTATTTCACAGGGACACAAAGATAGTTTATGGCATTGTAGCAAAAGGAATTATGAAAGGACGGATCACAAGCAGAGAAGCAGCTACTTAATATTCCAAATACAGATGATGAGATCTAGAAATAAGCTGGAGTTAAGACAGCTGACTTTCATTTTCTGTGTTGAAAAGTTAATAAAAATATATGATCACCAACAATGTATAGACAACATTTTAAAATGGGGATATAGATAAGATTGCTTAGAAGAATCAATAGAGAGCTGAGGGAGCTTCCAGAGACCTTTACATAGAAAGCACTGAAAAGTTGTCCTCAAAGGTTTTTTTCTTTTTAAAAAGTTCCAGAGAAAGTACTATTACAGACATCTAGTTTCCAGGTAAACAGAATGGTTTAAAGGGCATTAGATGGTGTCTATATTATCAGAAGGGCAAACAATTAAAAATGCACTCTCTTGGTACAATATAATAAGAGGCAACTTTAAAACACATTGGAATAAATATAAAATACAATAACAGAACTTACAGAGGACAATTTGAACATTAACATTTTGAATGTGTAAACCCTTGGACCCAGCATCCCCCATTTAAGAATTTACTCTACAGATACACTTTGACAGTATGCAAAGTGATACCTATGTACATACAAGAGGCATTTATTGTAGCATTATTTGTAATAGTAATAAACTAGGTAACTATCAAGGGGAAATAGATAACAAAACTATAGTTCACTGGGCCAGGGTTATGGCACAGTGGGTTAAACCACTGCTTGAGACTCGAGTATCCTATATCAGAGTGCCCTGTTCAAATGTAGGCTGTCCTGCTCCTAATCCTGCTTCCTGCTAATGGACCTGGAAAGGCACCTGAATATAGCAATATAGCCCAAGTACTTGGGCCCCTGCCACTCATGTGGGAGACCAGGATGAAGATCCAGGCTCCCAGCTGCAGCCTGGCTCAGATCTGGTTTTTGGGGCCATTTGGAAAATGAATCAAAGGTGGAAGATCTCTATGTGTTGCTCTGCCTTCTAAATAAATAAATTTAAAAAAAACCTATAGTTCGTCCATACTACGGCACTAAAGCAGCCATTAAAAAAGAATGAATGGGGTGAATGTTGTGGTACAGCTGGTAAAGCTGCTGCCTGCAGTCCTGGCAACCCATTTGGGTGCCAGTTTGAGTAACAGCTGCTTCACTTCTGATTCAGCTCCCTACTAACGTGCCCAGGAAAGCAGCTGTGGATGGGCCAAGTCCTTGGGCCCCTTCACCCATGTGGGAGGTTCAGAGGAAGCTCCTGGCTTCGGCCTGTCCCAGCCATGGTCTTAGAGGCCATTTGGGGAGTGAACCAGCAGATGAAAAATCGATCTCTCTCTCTCTCTCTGCCTCTGTGTAACTCTGCCTTTCAAATATATAAATAAATATTTTAAATATAAGAATGAAGATACTTATGTGAAAGGCTGTCTAAAACAGATTCATTAAGCTAAATGTGTGGTATTACAGGAACATACACACATACACAATAATTCCAGCTTTGTTAAAAACAGCAAAACTATATATAATTATGTATGAATCACAAAGAACAAAAAAGATCACACGTTTTTTACAGCAATACTCAAGAGGAGCATTAATGGGAATGGAAAAAGCTTGGGAAACGGATGAGGATGGACTACCTGGGTAAATATTTTTAAGTACTGATACAAATAGAAATTCCAAAAAAACCTAACTGTGAAATTTAAAATGACTAAAACTAAAATAAATTCTGAATAAACAAACAAAACAATATGGTATTTTCATTCTCACCTTCTGTCCTGATCTTTCTTTCTTTTTTTTTTAATTTATTTATTTATTTGAAAGTCAGAGTTACAGAGAGAGGAGAGGCAGAGAGAGAGGTATTCCATCGGCTGGTTCACTCCCCAGATGGCTGCAACAGCTGGAGCTGTGCTAATCCAAAGCCAGGAGCCAAGAGCTTCTTCCAGGTCTCCCACGTGGGTGCAGGGACCCAAGGACTTGGGCCATAGCAGAGAGCTGGATGGGAAGTGGAGCAGCTGGGACTCGAACCAGTGCCCATATGGGATGCTGGTGCTTCAGGCCAGGGCTTTAACCTGCTGCGCCACAGCGCCAGCCCCTGTCCTGATCTTTCTATTGTCTTTTTTCCCAATGGCACCACCTTCCACTCAGTCACATAAATTAAAAAGCCCAAGAATCACTGTATAATAATTCCCTTTTGCTTCTCCTACCTCAGTCCGTCAGTCAGTCAGTAAATATTTGTCAAGTGCCTCCTGAGCTCCAAGAGCTATTTTAGATAGAACTTTGTTATAGAATAAATTTAACAAATTCATAAAACAAAACTCTACCTTTAGATTCCTAAATATCTCCGAAATCTCCCCTACAACCTGACTTCTAATTGTCGTGGTTCAAGTAAGAGATAATGAGGTACTCCTGCAGCTTTATCCTTTCTGAATTCTTCCCCATGGCCCTCCAACCTTCAAGCTGATCATGTCATTCCTCTTATAAACACTCTCCAGTGCCTCCAGTGTGTTCCAAATAAAGACAGACCTTATATTATGATATGCAAAATCCTGTATGGTATCAATTCACATATTCTCTATGTCCTTGTACTCCAACCCACATACTTCACACTAGCCATACTGAACCACTTGCTGGGACCTAAAATTCCCATTTTCTCATGTTCCATGCCTTTGAAGTATCATTCTACTTAGAATCCCTTTTACCAAACTCTGACACATTCTTTCGGGCTCAGCTCTGTAAGCCTAGGTTTTCCTCCATGACCTTGATGCATCTCCACCCCTACAAACTGCAGCAACTGCTTACAGGACTCCAGAGGATGGACACCACATCTTCCAGACTCTAATCTGAAGTCTACTTTAACAGTTAGCATACAGCAGATATTTCATATTTACCTCACAAATAAAGAAACAATGAGTGAGCATGTTTATATAACTGTGTGACTTTACGGCAGGAATATTACCTACATTCATAAAATGAGGATAACTGGGGCCAGCACTTTGGTGTAGAGGTAAAGCTGCTGCCTGCAGTATCGGCATCCCATATGGGCGCCGGTTCGAGTCCCAGCTGCTCCACTTCCCATCCAGCTCTATGCTATGGCCTGGGAAAGCAGTGGAGGGTGGCCCAGGTCCTCAGGCCCCTGCACCCGCATGGGAGACCCGGAAGAAGCTCCTGGCTCGTGGCTTAGGATCAGCGCAGCCTGGCCACTGTGGCCAATTGGGGAGTGAACCACAGGATGGAAGACCTCTCTCTCTCTCTCTGCCTCCCCATCTCTCTCTGTATAACTCGGACTTTCAAATAAATAAATAAATAAATCTTTATTAAAAAAAAAAGATGAGGATAATTATTTTACTAGGTTTTTTTAATAATCATGGGAGATGATAGCATAGTATCCTGCATACACTAAATATTTAGTAAATGCTGGCTAAAATACTTTTTAGAATTAAATTTTGAAAGCTAGCCTGGAAACCTACCACTTTTATCCTATTTCTTTTGCAACCCTAATACAGAATTTTTTTAAGTAAAATTGCTTTTATTTTCATAAATAAAAAGATAACTCATTATACAAATAACACCTTTAGCAGAAGTAATATGTTAACTGTCACTGCTTTGTACCAAATGCAGTTAACACAAATAGTTACATCTCTCTATAATTTTTACACAACTCTACATTTGGTAATTTCCCCAAATTCCCAATGTCATGTCAGAAAGCATTAAATATGATGGGATAGGGTATTTTAGTCACAGAGTAACACTTTTGCTGAGCAAATAGAATGTTTAATTACTGATTTAAAGTAATACCAGTATTTACTGAGTTCTACAGAAGCACTGGGCATAATATATGTTGCCATTTCATGTATGGTAACAATGTGAAAATTTAGTAACTAGGTTAATAGGCTCTATTACCTAAGATAAACAGGTCCTACAGGCAGAAAGCAAAGACCTGTGCAGTGCTGTGTAGGATTTTGTCAGTAAATGGCTTAATAGCAAAGACGATGATGGGCTTTGTAATGAGGATCACACAAGATATGGAGAAGTTTAATAAATTATTTTTTCCCATAGACAAAAAAATTAAAACTAAATGCCTGTTTGTTATTATTCCACTTACTCTGGAAACTGCAGTTTCAAATATTAAATATCAGACTGTAAGCAGAAATTAGCAATTCTGTATATCTAAAAAAAACAAAACACCACACTGATTCTGAGTAGCATTTCCTAAGGAGTGTCTCTAAGCAGCATAAACTAAAATACAGGATTTAAGTAATCATTCATCTGATCACAATATTGACTTGGGCATATTCTTTCTAGTCATTCTTCATAATGAAATGTGTATTACTACATTAGCACTTTATGCAGATTTTATTCATTCCTCACAAGGCTGTTCTGTGGAATTAATGGTTTATCTGTGTAACTGCTCAGCACAGTGCCTGGCAAACAGCAAGTTCTCCATACACACTACTATTATTTCTATTAAGTGGACCCATCTGTCCATTACAGTAGGAAAATTGGCTAACATGCCAGGAGAATAATCAAAAGATAAACTTAAAGATATGACTTTTGTTACAGTATTATGCCTCTACCATTTCCCAAGTCTGTGCACATACTAACCTATCTGTTCCCAAGATTACAATCTATTATTCAGATTATACCGTATTTAAGTTTGTTCTCTAAGTTTTTACTATGGCCTTTGGCTGAAAGCAATACAATCCCGACAGGATATATGTATTAGAAAACCATTAAGAAAAAAAAAGTACACTGAATCAGGCAACAAAGGCATTTTACTGTAACTTCTTTACCACAGAAGTAAAGAGCTACCAGTATAATTCAGGAAAACCTACCTCACGTAATTAAAGTTTCTTCTGTATATCACACAAAATTTTACTTCAAAGAACATTTTCTATTCATACTATCTTCTCTCCCATAAGAAACATTAACGGCTATTAACAAAGTTCATTCTCTAAATAAAAAACCCATTAGAAAACATACTTGTAAAAAATCAATTTAGGGTTATTGAAACAGAATGAAACACAGGCTACAAGAATAGAGATACATTCTTAAAAGACAACAAACCTATAAACACTGATTTTCAAGTAAACTATAGATTCTAATCTACTTAAGTTATTTGGTATGAAAGTGTTCTGATCTTTAAGTCACTGTTTTTCTACTAGAAAAGATAAATGACTCAGACCATATCAGGTCTATATTAAAACTAATACAATGGTGAAGGGAAAAAAAACCCTGTCTTTGTTAAAAACTAATTCCTGTCATTCCTCAGGTACCAAATAAGGAAGAACATAAACTTTTTTTGTGAAAATATACTTGAATGTGAAAGCTACATGATTTATGCCTATAATGTATTAATCTGAAATTATTATTATCCAGGGTTCAAAAAAGGACCTAGCCCCCAAATACACCCTTTAGAGGCACAATAATATCTTTCAAGTGTTGTCCTGATTAAAAAGCAGTCTGGAAACATAGCATGAAGGCATCTCCACTGCCAAATACAGAATTTTAAACAAACTTGAAATATACCTTATTTGTAAGTCACAGTCCTTCTTTGTCCCCTCCTCCCAAAATCTCTTCCTTCAACAGGTTGATTTCCTCAAACCAGCTAATACCTAATGTCTCATGCTCCCTCTCACCTTGAGGATTTTATTCTACTTGTCTTTTGCTGAGAACTTCATCTCTTTTTTTTTTTTTCTCCCATGGCTGAACTATAGATACCAAAATGGCAATAAGAAGACATAGGGCGAGTGCTGTGGTACATTAGGTTAAGCCACCACTTGCAATGCAGGCATCCCATACTGGAAAGCCAGTTTGAGTCCCAACTGTCCCACTTCCAATCCAGCTTCTTGTTAATGTGCCCAGGGAAGGCAGTGAAAGATAGCCCAAGTGATTAAGTCCCTGACACCCATATGGGAGACCAGGGTGGAGTTCCTGGTTCCAGGCTCCTGGCTTGGATCTGGCTCAGATGTAGCTATTGTGGCCATTTGGAGGGCCAAACAGCAGAGAGAAGATCTCTGTCTCTCCCTCTCTTTTAGAATAAATAAATAAATCTTAACCAAAAAAGAAAAATCTCTATTTTTATTTCCTGTTTTGCTTTAATATTCTATAATGAAATTACACTATTTTAATATTTATAGCTATTATCTACCCCCAGTGTTAAAGCCTGCCACTGTGAAGAATTATTAGTTTTTCTTATCTTCTAGTTTTGTAGCCTCATTGCCGCATTCTTTTTTTTTTTTTTTTTTAAGATTTTATTTATTTATCTGAGAAGTAGAGCCAAAGACAGTGAGAGGGAGAGACAGAGAGAAAGGTCTTGCTTCCGCTGGTTCACTCCCCAAACGGCTGCAACGGCCGGAGCTGCACTGATTCAAAGCCAGGAGCCAGGTGTTTCTTTCTGGTCTCCCATGTGGGTGCAGGGCTCAAGCACTTGGGCCATCCTACACTGCTATCCCAGGCCACAGCAGGAGCTGGATTGGAAGAAAGGCAACCAGGACTAGAACCTGTGCCCATATGGGATGCCAGTGCCGCAGGCAGAGAATTAACCCACTGCACCACGGCGCCGGCCCCATCATTGCCACATTCTTCAGAGAGTCTCTGATGATGCCAGTTTTCACTGAAAATTCAGCAGCTTGCTTTCATATTTAGACTCCAAACCACACACTCAATACTGAATTCTTAATTTCCCTGGATTCTCTGCTATTGTTGCATGGGTATTAGTCATAACTGCAACCAGGCTGCAAGCTGTGAGGACTCTGACTTATGGGTCCCCCAACAGTAAAGACAGTGCTGGGCACAAAAAAATAAAGCAATAAATTCTTCCAAATTAACCTCAAAAGACAACAAATTCTAAAAAAAGATTACACTTTTGAGATATCCACAAGTCAACAAGGACAGATTTTGTATTCCACTGTCATCAATCTTCTTTAAAATTCATATGTGGGATATAAAATTCATATGTGGGATATTAACTGGCTAACTTCTGGATATCCTGGTTATATGATGGATCTTCCAAAAGAACATGGAAAATGAATATTACAAAATAACTATGCATGGATTTCAAAATTTTCTGCATCAAAACAAATTTATTTTTAAATTACATTTTCCATGAACTTTTAGAGGTATACTTGTACACACAGTTTCTCTCTCTCTCTCTCTTTCTCTCTCTCTCTCTCTCTCTCTCATAGTTCTAAAATAAGTACTGTGCTATGAAGGAAGCTCTTTCTGACCCTTAGTTTTAAAAAAAATCCCCTTTCAAGTTAAAAAAAATTGAAAGGCAGAGTTACACAGAAAAAGAAGAAAAGGCAGAGAGAGAGAGAGAAAGGTCTTCCATCTACTGGTTCACTCCCCAGATGGCTGCAACGGCCAGAACTGCGTCAATCTGAAGCCAGGAGCTAGGAGCTTCCTCAGGGTCTCCCAAGCGGGTACAGGGGCCCAAGGACTTGGGCCATCTTCTACTGCTTTCCCAGCCCATAGCAGAGAGCTGGATCAGAAGTGGAGTAGCTGGGACTCGAACTGGTGCCCATATGGGATGCTGGCCCTGCAGCTGGTGGCTTTACCTACTATGCCACAGCGCCAGCCCCTCAAGTTTAAAATTTATTTTAAATGAAGAATGAATGATCATGAAAGAACATTTTTTTCATTATTTGTCAGAGTAATACATTTCATTATAGGTCAATAAGAAATCAATTTGTGTTCTATTGTCACCTACCTTCTTTAAATTCCATATGTGAGTATTAATTAAACAAATATAAATTTGACTTAAACCATGAAAATGACTTTTTTATATAGAGTCTCCACATATGTTAAGGAATATTAAACTTTTTTGTAATTTTGAAATTATATCTAAAAACCTGGGCAAAGGAAAGAAACTCTTTCAAAATCTGGAATGCTACATTATTGATAATGTGAAATGGTTTTTAGTAAAGCCATTTTTAAAGAACATGGGCAAAAATGACTTAATGAGTTACCTGTAGTCATTCCGATCATCAGCTTTTATTCCAGGCCAATCTCTCTTCAGGTACTGACTAGCCAGCTTCTGCATACCCTGTTAGAACAAACATATACATGTTTTCTAAAATAAGTACTGTGTCATAAAGGGAGCTCTGTTCCTTAAAATATATAGAAAGTCCCATTTTCCCAAGTGCAAATTTAATGCATAAGAACAGTGATAAATAGTAGAACTCTAGCACCTACTTTCAGGTACAATCCTCTCTTGTCTCTATCTTTAGGAAGCAGGTCAGGATGAGGTTCAGAGAACCTTATATCAAAATTGGTACGCACTTCACGTCACTGAACTACTTGACTTGCCATAAACACAAACTACCTCCAACACGTTAACAGGAGCACAACTGTCTGTCTTGCACAGAGCTCTGACTACGCAGTCTGACAGCTCAGTCTTCCACTACTCCCTAGCTACGGCATGCACTGCATTCTGATTCCCAGCAGCCAAACTTCCATACACAAAGAGGGAAAAAATATTCAATCTGGAGCAGATAAAATATACACTGATGTGTAAAATTCATAAATAAAATTTGATACTGCTCCATTCTAGTAATTTTCAAAAAAAGATTATTTATTCGAAATGCACAGTCAGAAAGGAGAGCGAGAGAGAATGAATCTTCCACCTGCTGGTTCACTCCCCAAATGCCCACAACAGCCAGAGCTGGGCCAATCCCGAAGCCAGGAACCTGCAGCGTCTTCCTCATTTCCCAGGCAGATACAGGAGCCCAAGGACTTGGTCCACTTTCCGCTACTTTTCCCAGGTACCTTATCAGGGAGATGGATCAGAAGTGAAGCAGGGTCTGGCACTGTGGTGTAGCGGGTAAAGCCACCACCTGCAGCGCTGGCATACCATATGGGCGCCAGTTCAAGACTCGACTTCTCCACTTTCAATCCAGCTCTCTGCTATGGCCTGGGAGAGCAGTAAAAGTTGGCCCAAGTGCTTGGGCCCCTGCACTCCTGTTGGAGACCCAGAAGAAGTTCCTGGCTTCTGGCTTCAGACTGCCCAGCTCCAGCCATTGTGGCCATTTGGGGAGTGAACCAGTGGACGGAAGATCTCTTTCTGCCTCTGCTTCTCTGTAACTCTGCCTTTCAAATAAGTAAATAAATCTTTTTTAAAAAAATTAATAAATAAAATGATTTACAGAGGAAAGTGGAGAAGATGTAAATGTATCTTGCCTTTAAAAAAAAAAGTGGAGCAACAGCTGGGACTCAAATGGGCACCCCTATGGGATGAAGGCATCACAGAGGAGGCTTTATTCATCATGCCAAAATGCCAATCCCTCTAGCAATTTTTTTCTGTTATTCTTAAGAACTTATTCATTTATTTGAAGTAGAACCACAGAGAAAGGGAAAGACTAAGAGAAAAGTTCTTCATTCTCTGGTTCACTCCCCAAAGGGCCACAATAGCCAGAGCTGGGCTGATCCAAAGTCAGCAGCCTGGAGCTTTAGCCAGGTCTCTGATGCGGGTACAGGGGCACAAACACTTAAGCCATCTTTCATTGCTTTCCCAGGTCACAGCAGAGAGTTGGATCAGAAGTGGAACAGACAGGACTTGAACCAGTGTCCATATGTGATGCCAGTACTGCAGGTGGCAGCTTTACCTCCTACATCACAACATCAGCCCTGGTCTTCTCTTTTAGAATAACACCATGGCAAAAGTCACTTCAGATGAAAACATTTCTAATTATATAACTTTTATATAAGAATATAGATTATCTCAGTGTAATGAATACAGAAGTCATTAGTATCGGAATATTCATTTCTAAACCCAAAACTTTCTTTTTTTTTTTTTTTTTAACTTGACAGGTAGAGAGAGACAGAGAGAAAGGTCTTCCTTCCATTGGTTCATTCCCCAAATGGCCACTATGGCTGGCACTGCACCGACCCAAAGCCAGGAGCCAGGTGCCTCCTCCTGGTCTCCCATGTGGGTGCAGGAGACCAAGCACTCGGGCCATCCTCCACTGCCCTCCCAGGCCACAGCAGAGAGCTGGACTGAAAGAGGAGCAACCGGGACTAGAACCCTGTACCCATATGGGATGCTGGCACCTCACGCGGAGGATTAACCAAGTGAGCCACGGTGCCCACAACTTTAAGAACAGTTTAGTTCACAATGCTGAACTAAAGAGCGATCACGTTAATAGATTCTCTGCTTTCAGCAAAGGTTGCTCAATTAAAATCGATGTTTCACTCTACACTTCGTACCTTTCTGCTAAGTTCTGCTGTCAAACAATTTGTCTTAATTTAATCCATTGTTGCATAACTCTACCATTATTTTAACAACTCAAAAGGTGACAGTAACTGTGGTGAAGTACTGTTTGTTTTTTTTTTTTTAAAGATTTATTTATTTTATTTGAAAGGCAGAATTACAGAGAGGCAGAGGCACACAGAGAGAAAGATCTTCTATCCACTGGTTCACTCCCCAATTGGCCGCAATGCCTAGAGCTGGGTCAATCTGAAGCCAGGAGCCAGGAGTTTCTTCTGGGTCTCCCACAGGGGTGCAAGGGCCAAAGGACTTGGGCCATCTTCTACTGCTTTCCCAGGCCATAGCAGCAAGCTGGATGGGAAGAGGAGCAGCCGGGACTCAAACCAGCACCCATATGTGATGCTGGCACTGCAGGCAGTGGCTTTACATGATAAGCCACAGTGCCAGCCTCATGGTAAAGCACTGTTGAATCTCAAATTCCTATTGAACTTGGCGATTTGCTTGGCTTCACTGTTTCCAGGCACCGAGCATTCTGGGGACTCATACACAACTACATTCCAAAAACATTTCCACTGAAAATACCATACTTTAGGGAGCCCAATCCCTAAGTCTTCCCTGAATATGCACAATATTTCTTCACTTCTGCTTCCTGTCATACTGCTCCCATTGCATGAACTATGTTAGCATCACTTCCATTCCTATTTGCCGAATTCTTATCTCCCTCACTTTTTAACTGGATTTTAAATATCCTAACAAAAAACATTCAGTAGTATATAGAGGGAACTGTTACAATTTACACTGCCTAGGTATTTCACTTCATTTTATTTCATTAGGGTATAACAGTTTATTATTCCTTCTAAATGTATTACCTAAAATTCTATAAAGAACCACCCTTCCTGGACTATTTTGTTATCCTGAAGTAGAGCTCTTAGAGTAAATATAGGATAAATATTTGTCTAGTTCTGGCCCAAAGATGCACATTGAATTTTTACAGTAACATTATGAACTTTTTATTTTAAATAATGTTTTATAATTAATTGCAGACACTATTCTCTTTTGGTAGCAAACATTTATTTAAATCTTTCATAATTCAAGCATTATTAAAAGCCAGTATAATTGAAAATTGGATTCTCCCTCTAAAGCCATAAGTATCCAAAGCTTGAAATAGTTAACTTAAAAACAAGTAAAGGGCCGGCGCTGTGGAGCAATGGGTTAAAGCCCCAGCCTGCAGTGCCAGCATCCCGTATGGGTGCCGGTTTGTGTCTAAGCTACTCCTCTTCCGATCTGGCTCTCCTATGGCCTGGGAAAGCAGCAGAAGATGGCCCAAGTCCTTGGGCCCCTGCACCCACGTGGGAGACCTGGAAGAAACTCCTGGCTCCTGGCTTCAGATCCAGCCATTGCAGTCATCTGGGGAGTGAACCAGTGGATGGAAGACACCTCTCCCCCCCTCTCTCTGTAACACTGCCTTTCAAATAAATAAATAAATAAATTTAAAAAATAAAAAATAAAAAAACAGGAGCCAGCACTGTGGCTCAGCGGGTTAAAGCCCCAGCCTGAAGTGCCGGGATCCCATATGGGTGCTGGTTCTAGTACCGGTTGCTCCTCTTCCCATCCAGCTCTCTACTATGGCTTGGGAAAGCAGTAGAAAATGGCCCAAGTCCTTGGGCCCCTATACCTACATGGGAGACCCGGAAGAAGCTCCTGGTTCCTGGCTTCAGATTGGCGCAGCTCTGGCCGTTGCAGCCATCTGGGGAGTGAACCAGTAGATGGAAGATTTGGAAGAAGCTCTTGGCTCCTGACTTTAGATCAGCTCAGCTCCAGCCATTGCAGCCATTTGGGGAGTCAATTTGCGGATAGGAAACCTCTCTCTCTCTCTCTCTCTCTCTCTCTCTCTGTCTCTACCTTGCTCTGTAACTCTTTCAAATTAAAATACATACATACATATATATATATATACACACACACACACACATACACACACATATATATAAAGGGTTTGCTTAAAAAGCAATATATATAAAGGATTTGCTTATATATATATATATATATATATATATATGAAGGGTTTGCTTAAAAAATAAAGCAAACATCCCTGCACTAGATCCTATAGAAATACTTTCTAAAAATCTAATTGACCTTAATCTTTACAAAAATTATTTTAGCTCAAAAACTACAAAATCAAAGTTATGTTAATTCTACAAAGGAGAGGGTCTCTGACTTCATGCCACCATTTTAGAACCTCAATTTTCATCAAATTTGTCCATAAATCAAATGTCTGTGTGTCCTTGTTTAGAGGAGGTTCCTCTCGTTGAAGAGGACAGATACAAACACGGACAAGCAACTGCCTAAGCAACAGGAAAGAGTTCTGTACCAGTGTGCTTGGGAGAGAGCTCTGAGATAATCTCCAGAACTCCACGTAGACCCTGACTGCGAATGAGATCTAGAACAGGACTTTGAAGAAGCTCTTTTTGGTGGCGAGGTAGAATAGGTAGTGGTGGACTGAACTGAGACCGGCCCTGGATTTGGATTTTGACTTTGCGTCCCCTTTTCCATTTTCTTTGGGGGACAGAGCTAAAGACTGAGGTCTGCTTTGGGCCTGCTCAGATGCATCTTAGATCCACTCCGAGAATGTGAACGGAAGCCCCGATCAGACTTGGGTTTAGGTTTGCTCTCTGATCTGCATTTCCTGCCTTGTGATGGATCTTTGCTCTGAAACCTGGATTGGGAGTGGCTTTTTAACATATTTCCAGGTAGATCTACTGCGGATGCTCCTGCAACTCCTACCTGCTGGTCTTCTACACCATGACCTGGATCTGCTTCCCTGGTAAGATCGCCCATGGTTCTCTCAGGGCTCATCTTCAACAAGGCTAACATTTCTGCCATTTATTTCTGTACTATCCATTTTATCCACAGCACACTTCGTGTCCCAGTAAGAGCACAATTCAATTACAACCTCATTTGTGCATTCTCTGTGAGCATCCACCTCAGTTACTTCACCTGCTTGCCACATAAAATCTTTTGAATCTTGCCAACTGCACCGACTAAAAGGATTTTCTACAATTAGCCTGTATCCCACATAAACAGGCAGTCCACATCTGTCTCCACCAGAGGCTCTCCGACTGCTGTCTCCACCCCCAGCACTGCGGCTTCCCCAGCTGGAGCTGTTGTAATGGCCCCTGCCACGCTCCACCATCAAGCGCTGCCCATGGAGCTCCCTGTTGATCAATTCAACAGCTGTGTCTTTGGCATGGGGGGAATCCTCGAACTCCAGGCAGCCAGACACATTTCCAAGGTCTACCTCGAGGCGGCAGCCATGGCCACTGAAAAGGCACTGATGTCCCTCTCCCAGACGCTGTGACTCCCAAGTGCAGGAGTCTTGTCCATGGCCGGCACAGTCCCAAAGGCTGGCTGATCAAGGTTGGCACCTGGTGGTAGCTGACCCGCAGGTGAGCCCGGGACAGCGAGAGTCCAACATGCACCTCACTGCAGCGGTGGCCCAGTCCACGCAACAGTCACTACTCTTTTGATGCTCAAGTTGTTATACCCATGCTCTGTAGGTGCCCCTCAAGCTGCGTGTCATATCATGACCCCAACAGATTTTATCACTTCTTTGTTTTCTTCTATAAATCCCATCCCAGACATGCAATCATCTTGTTTTCCAAGGCATTCTGATTCCTTTCAAAGAGAAACCATATTTATAGAGGCAATCTAGGCACAGTCTCATCCTGAGTCTTATTTGGTGTCTCTCTAAAAGGCCTTTTCCAATCACTGTATACAAAGTAGCTCACCAGATAGCATCTCCACACAATCCTACTAACTCAACCCATGGACACTATTACAGGCCGCTTTAAATACCTGTGTATGTGTGTGTTCACTGACTATAAACCCTATTAGAGAGGGATCTTGGTCTTTTTTCTTCTTTTAAATCTCTATATCCCCAAGCTATAACAGAGATCCCAGCATTTGGTTGATACATAATACCTAGTAATTGCATGAAGAAATGACACCTATATTCTTCTGTTTCTATTCTAGAATTCTGATCTTACGTGTTTTTGCCATCCTGAGTTAGATCAACACTTCGCTGGTTCACAATCTTCATTTACTCAATAGAAAAAAAAAAGTACCAGATTTCTGAAATTATGATCAAGTGGCTTAAATATAATAAATAAGTTCCTTATTCAAATTTGGCCATTGCCACTTTAATAAACATGTGTGGATATTCTAAGCTATGAAACAATAGTAACAGAAGTTCATTCTACACTTAGAAAGTACTATACATTAATTTTTGTGAAGGTTCCAATAAGATCATTGAATTCAAATAACTCATTTGTAGAGAGGAATAAAAAATATACAACACAAAATGCCAGACAACACATGGATTACTGTCAAATAAGTAGTAAGATGTGATACAAGTACACAAAAGAATCAACTATTATTTTCTTAACAAATAAAACATGTATTTTATATGATAGTGACTTTTTTCAATGTAATTACTGCTAAAGTGCTTGCAGAATACTTCACACAGTACAAAGAATAGGATATAAGCCTCATATGGGTAGGACTGATACA
Source organism: Oryctolagus cuniculus (assembly GCF_051225735.1). Lineage (NCBI taxonomy): Eukaryota > Metazoa > Chordata > Mammalia > Lagomorpha > Leporidae > Oryctolagus > Oryctolagus cuniculus. Next base: position 64,421,070 of record NC_142867.1, read on the forward strand.
AAGAACTCTAAATATATACCAGTACAGAATGAATGAACTTAACAAGCACCTTTATACATTTATTTCTCTTAATTCTGGCAGGACTTGATACAACCACAGAGAAATAAAACACAAGATTGACACACAGTTCATAACTAGTTAAATTTGAGCTAGAATTCCAGTTATTATCAGTCTTTTTTGCAAAAGACAAAATTTTAGAGAGAATTTCACCTAGTTATTTTTAAAAAATATGAATTACTTTGTTAACTTTTTTCTGCATTATAAATTAGCATGGCAATTTCTAGAGCTCTAAGTCACAAAGCTGATCTGTATTAAACTGAATGAGCCCTTTAGAGATGACATGAGAGATTCATGGAATAGACAAACAGTGAAATCTTTAGATGAAAGACTTTATTCAAGTTAGTTCACAGAGGCAAGAATCATGACTTCTGTGTGCTCCACGCAGCTGTTCAAAACCTATTCTGCATGGATGCTGAGAACACTCTGTGGCTTCTACCGGGTAAATTCTAAACAGCATTTCATGCCTCTGAAAGCATTCTATATAGAAATTGACTAGTTTCCCGTTTATGTTATAATTAGATCCACGCTTATTAACTTGCTAAGGAAAAAAACTATGGCTTACTTTTTTTTTTTTTTTTTTTTTAGTTTATTTTAACCCAATCACCACTCCCCAACTCCCTGCCACTGGCTCACAGCATCACTCTCTGAAATGGACCACCAGACACAAATTTATTTTTATTTACCTGAACATCAGTAATGTACAGTGCTGATCTGATCTGCAATATAGTTCACTCTGGAACAGTGGCTTCCTTGAAAACACACATCAATACACTCTTTGAAACATCCAATAACATCACATTTCAACTTGTAGAAAGCCATCAGTGTCTGATATAAGACTTGCTTTGTTTTACCTCTCAATAACACTTGCTGTATTGCTTTAACAAGTGAAGAAACACAAAGAAAGTCACTGTTGTGTAGACAGTGAGAAGTGGACTGATAGTTTAACCTTTGGCCCGTTTACGAAGCAAGCTGAGCAGGAGTGTGCTCCATGGTCCTGGCATAGGTTATTCTGTATCCACTGTCCTCCAGCATACTTGAGAAACTAATCTCCCTTTTTTTTAATCTTCTGAAATTCATTTATTTGGGAGAGAGAGACACACACACAGAAACATATCTTCCACCTGCTAGTTCACTCCCCAGGTATCTATAAGAGCAAGATTGGGCCGGCTGAAGCCAGGATCCTAAAACTCAGTGCAGGTCTCCTCTGTGGGTGGCAGGCATCCAGCTACTTGAGCTATCACCCACTGCCTCCCAGAGTGCACGTGAGCAAGAAGCTGGAACTGGAAGCACAGCCTGGCCTCAAACTCAGGAGCTTAAAGAAGAGTTGTGGGCATCCCAGATGGCATCTTGACCCTGCACCAAAAGCCCACCTTGAGAAACTAATCTTTAAATCTCAATAAGAGGCTGGCGCTGCGGCTCACTAGGCTAATCGCTGGCACACAGGGTTCTAGTCCGGTTGGGGTGCCGGATTCTGTCCCGGTTGCTCCTCTTCCAGGCCAGCTCTCTGCTGTGGCCCGGGAGTGCAGTGGAGGATGGCCCAGGTGCTTGGGCCCTGCACCCCGTGGGAGACCAGGATAAGTACCTGGCTCCTGCCATCGGATCAGCGCGTTGCGCCAGCCGCAGCGAGCCCGCCGCGGCGGCCATTGGAGGGTGAACCAACGGCAAAGGAAGACCTTTCTCTCTGTCTCTCTCTCTCTCTTATTGTCCACTCTGCCTGTAAAAAAAAAAAAAAACCCTCAATAAGGATGTGCTACTAGATGGTTTTTTAAAATTATAGGAAACCATATTTTTAAATACTCTACTTTTTTTTCATGGAATTCCTAATGCTATGCAAAGGTCTTTTACATAAAAACAAATCTGTACAAATTGGGTAATTCTCAACCGATGTAAATTATATATTAATTCAAAATTTGCGGGAAAAAGGAATTAAAACATACTGTGCATTTCCACAAACTTTCTGCAGATTCCCTTATACAACTGTCTTTACTATGTTTTTTTTTCTTAAGATGTATTTGTTTATTTCAAAGTCAGAGTTACAGCATGAGAGAGGGAAAGACAGAGAGAGATTTTCCATCTGCTGGTTCACTCCCCAGATCGCTACAACCACCAGGAATGGGCCAGTCTGAAGCCAAGAACTTTACCAAGTCCCCCACATCGGTGGCAGGAACCCAAACACCTAGGCCATCTTCTGCTGCCTTTCCTAGGCCATTAGAAGGGAGCTGGATGGGAAGTGGAGCAGCTGAGTCTTGAACTAGCACCCATATGGGATGCCGGCGCCAGAGGCAACAGTTTTATCTGCTTTGCCACAATGCTGGCCCTTTCACTATATTCTTAAATCATTTTAATAGTAGTAGAAAACTTCATTTTCACCCTTAAAGAAAGTTTTGAAGTATAAGTATTTTTCATTGTTTTGTGATACAGAAGTAAATAAAATGTTATTTTAAATTATCATAATTTGCCTTTACTTACTTTTCTATTTAATTATGAAATTAAAAAATTAATCTCATGTAATATGTTAATCTTTTATGAAAAATGAAGATTAACTCTATTTAATTACTGAAGAAAATATAAAATCAATTGACATTTTAAATGGCCTAACCTAATTGATCTAAAACCTATTCAGATAAAAAAAGATAAAGTTAACATTAATTCATGATAAAAATCTCCAAAAAATCTAGAGTAGAAGGGAACTTCCTTAAAACAAAAAGTACACAAAAACCCCTATACCTGACATACTTTTAATATGATCAGGGACAAGGCAGGAATCTCCTCTCTCAGCACTCTTTTTTTTTTTTTTTTTTTAAGATTTATTTATTTATTTTAGAGGCAGAGTTAGAGAGAGAGGGAGAGACGGGGAGTAAGGTCTTCCATCCGCTGGTTCACTCCCAAAATGGCAGCAACAGCCAGAGCTGTGCTGATCCAAAGCCAGGAGCCAGGAGCTTCTGGGAAAGCACTCAGGGGCAGGGGCCCAAGGACTTGGATCAGAAGAGCGGCAGTCAGGACAAGAATCGGTGCCCACATGGGATGCCAGCAGCACAGGTGGAGGCTTAGCCTACTACGCCATAGGGCCGGCCCTCTTAGCACTCCTTTTAACACTCTGCTCAAAGTCCTATCTAGTATGAGGCAAGAAAAAGAAACAAAAGGCATACAAATCAGAAAGAAATAAATCTGTATCCACTGATAATGTGATTGTCTATGTTTAAAAAAAAAAAAAAAAAAGCCAAAGAAGTTGCCAAAATTTCCTGGCGCTAATAATTGAGTTTATCGAGGTTGTAAGATACAAGGCCAGTATACCAAAGTCAACTGCTGTTTTACACATTCACAATGAACAATGAGAATATGAGATTTTTAAAATTATAATAGTGTGGTGGGATGTCTGTGCTCTGTGCACTATGGCATTATGCGTAAAGCAGCCATCTGCAGCACCTGCATCCCAAATGGGCACTGGTTGGAGTCCCCGCTGCTCCACTTCCTATGCAGCTAGCTAGCTGTTGCTAACAGGCCTGGGAAAGCAGCGCTTGGGCCGCTACACCTACATGGGAGACCCGGAGGAAGCTCCTGGCTCCTGGCTTCAGACAGGCTGCTCAGTTCCAGCCATTGCAGCCATCTAGGGAGTGAACCAGCAGACAGAAGAGCTCTCTCTCTCTCTCTCTCCCTTTGTCTCTCTAAATAACTTTTTTCCATAAAAAAAAAAAAAAGAGAGAGAGAGAGAGAGAGATACATGATATTAATGCTGTTTTCATGTCTATTAACACAATATCCATTCTGAAGAGCATGGACTAAGAAGTAATTTCAACTTTTAAGTCTTAATATTAAAGAATTGTATTTTTTAGAAGATTTTATTTATTTATTTGAAAGAGCCACAGACAGTGAGAGGGAGAGACAGAGATAAAGGCCTTCCTTCCATTGGTTCATTCCCCCAAGTGGCCGCAACGGCCGGAGCTGCGCTGATCCGAAGCCAGGAGCCAGGTGCTTTCTCCTGGTCTCCCATGTGAGTGCAGGGGGCCAAAGACTTGGGCCATCTTCCACTGCCCTTCCAGGCTATAGCAAAGAGCCAAATTGGAAGAGGAGCAGCCCGGCGCCCACATGGGATGCCGGTGCCATAGGCGGAGGATTAACCTACTGCACCATGGCGCCAGCCCCAAGAATTGCATTTCATAAGACTATAGCTGCTATAGATAGTGATTCAACAGATAAAACTGGACAAAGTATTGAAAATCTTCTGGAATGAATTAGCCATTTTAGATGCTATTAAGAACATTCATAGAATGTTAAAAATAAATATTAATAGGAATGTGGAAGAAGTTGATTCCAACCCTCGTGAATGACTTTGACAGGTTCAAGATTTCAGTGGCGCAAGTAACCACAGATGTGGTAGAAACAGCAAACAGAAATAGAAGTCGAGCCTGAAAATGTAAATGAACTGATGCAATTAACTTTAAGATGGGGACTGGCACTGTGGCACAGACGGCTAAGCCTTCGTCTGTAGCACCAGCATCCCATATGGGTAACGGTTCGTGTCGGCTGCTTCTCTTCCCATCCAGCTCTCTGCTATGGCCTGGGAAAGCAATTAAAAATGGCCTAAGTACTTGGGCCCTTGCACCCACATGGGAGATCCAGAAGAAGCTCCTGTCTCCTGGCTTCAGATCAGCCCAGCTCCAGCCATTATGGCCATCTAGGGAGTGAACCAGTGGATGGAAGACCATACTCTCTGTCTTTCCCTCTCTGAAACTCTACCTCTCAAATAAATAAGTAAATTAAAAAAAAAAAAAAACTTCAAGGAATGTTTTTTTCTTATGGATGGACAAAGAACATGATTTCTTGAGATGGAATCTACTCCTGGGAAGATGCTGTTGAAGAGTAATGAAATGACATCACAGGATTTAGAATATTATTAAATAAACTTAATAAAGCAGCCACAAAACTTGAGAGGATTAACTCTAATTTTGAAAGAAATTCTGTGAGTAAAATGCTGTCAAATAGCATTGCATGCTATGGAGATATATTTCATAAAAGAAAAGTCAATTGATGCAGCAGATTTAATTGTTGCCTTATTTTAAGAAATTGTCACGGTCATCCCAACCTTCATCAAACACTACCGTGATCAGTCAGCAGCCACAACATTACAGCAAGACCTCCATCAGCAAAAAGTCCACTGACTTGCGGCTGGTGTTGTGGTATAGTGGGTTAACCCAAAGCCTATAGTGCTGACATCCCATATGAGCACTGGTTCAAGCTTTCACTGCTCCACTTCCAACCCAGCTCTCTGCTAATGCACTTGGGAAAGCAGAAGATGGTGCAAGTGCTTGGGGCCCTGCACCTAGGTGGGAGACCTGGACTGAGTTCCTGACTCCTGGCTTCTGCCTAGCCCTGGCTGTTGCAGTCAGTTGTGAAGAGAACCAGAGGATGAAAGATGTCTCTCCCTCTTTCTTTCAAATAAATAATCTTACCAAAAATATATATATTATGACTTACTGAAGGCTCTGATCATCATTCTCATTTTTTAGCAAAAAAGTATTTTTAAGATATAACAGTAGTAACACTTAATGGACTACAGTATAGTGTAAATATAACATTTAAATACACTGGAAAGCCAAAAAAATTTCTATGATTCACTTTATTTAAATACCTGTTTTATTGCAGGGGTCTGGAACAATATATATAATACCTCTGAGGTATGCCTGTAAGTAAATGGGGAAAAAGGAACAAGTCCCCATACAGGAGAATCCCAAATTATTTGTACAACTGGTCCCTCTTCAAGAAGGTGGAGCTTAAATCCCCACTGCTTGAAGGTGGGCCCCACTGAGTGACCAACTTCTAAACAGTAGAATATAGAAAGGAGGAAAGAAAGTAACTTAACACTTAATACTTAAATACTGCCAAGCCAGGTGATCAAGGTTAACATCACCAGCAATAAGCCATGCGGACAATATGTATCCTTGATGTGATGTGTTAGGAATGGCATTTCAGCAGGAGATTCTAATTCAATCCCATCAAGGTGGCATGTACCAATGCCATCTCACTAGTCCAAGTGATCAATTTCTGTTCACAATTGATCATAATGATAGGTCTAAGAGTCAAAGGGATCACATAAACAAGACTAGTGTCTGCTAATACTAACTGATAGTATTAAGAAGGAGAGAATGATCCAACATGGGAAGCGGGATACACAGCAGACTCATAGAATGGCAGATGTCCTAAACAGCACTCTGGCCTCAGAATCAGCCCTTAAGGCATTCAGATCTGGCTGAAGAGTATTTTAGGCATGGAAAGCCAAGACATTCTGACAAAAAGAAAAAAAAAAAAAAACCTAAATGAAAGATCTCTGCAAGTGAGATCCCAGTGGAAAGACCGGGCCATCAAAGGAGGTACCTTTCTCTGAAGGGAGGAGAGAAGTTCCACTTTGACTATGACTTTAGACTTATGACTTATGTCTAAATAAGATCAGAGTCAGCAAACTCAAAATTCTTCCATAGCCTTGGCAACTCATGACAAGAGCCTAGGGTGATTGCTGATGCCATAAACAAGAGTGTCAGTTGTTTAAGTCAACAACAGGAGTCACTGTGCACTTACTCCTCATGTAGGATCTCTGTCCTTAATGTGTTGTACAATGTGAATTAATGCTATAATTAGTACTCAAACAGTATTTTACACTTGTGTTTCGGCGTGGTTGCAAACTGTTGAAATCTTAATATATTCTAAATTGATCTTCTGTATATAAAGATAATTGAAAATGAATCTTGATGCGAATGGAATGGGAGAGGGATCAGGAGATGGGAGGGTTGTGGGTGGGAGGGAAGATATGGGGCGGGGGGGAGCCATTGTAATCCATAAACTGTACCTTGGAAATTTATATTTATTAAATAAAAGTTAAAAAAAAGAATGGCATTTCAGCTCTGTAGTCTTACCAAAATCCATAATCCCAGACCAATTATAAGAAACACAAAAGAAAAATGCAAATTCAGTTATACTGCACAAATACCCAACTACTACTCCTTAAAACAATCAAAAACAAAGTGTGAAGCATTGTCACAGACTGGAGGAGGCTAAAAAGACAAGAACTAAATGCAGTGTGGTATACTGGATGGGAATCTGGAACAAAAAAGGGAGGAAAGCAGGGCTGAAACAACAGCACAGGGAGAAATGAATACAATCCAAGTCAGTAAAATGTGAATGTTATGAACAATGTACCAATGTTGATTCCTTATTTACAACAAACACACATAAGAACCTAAGATATTAACAACAAGGGAACATTACTGAGAGATATATGGGAACCTTGCAAAAGTTTTATAATTTTTCTATAAATTTAAAACTACGCTAAAAAAAGGTTTTTTAAGTTAAAAAATTTCATGAAGGAGCCAGCACTATGGAGTCTGTGTGTTAAACTGTCACCTGCAATGCTGGTATCCCATATGGGTGCCAGTTCGAGTCCCAGCTGCTCCACTTTTGATCCAGCTCCCTGCTAATGTGCCTGGGAAAACAACAGAAGATGGAGACTGGGAAAAAGGTATTGGCTCCTGGTTTTGACCTGGCCCAGCTCTAGCTGTTATGGCCATTGGGGGAGTAAACCAGAGGATGGAAGATCTTTCTTTGTCTCTCCCTCCCTCTCTCTTGTAACTCTGTCTTTCAAATAAACAAAATAAATCTTTTCCAAAAAATTTAAGGAAACACACAGAGACAGTAATATACCAAAAGAGGGACAAAAAAGTATAAGGTATAGAGAAAACAAACAGCAAAATGACACATTGGTCTCTCCTTATCAGTAACTACTTTATTTATTTATTTTTTTTTTTTTTGACAGGCAGAGTGGACAGTGAGAGAGAGAGAGACAGAGAGAAAGGTCTTCCTTTGCCGTTGGTTCACCCTCCAATGGCCGCCGCGGCCAGCGCGCTGCGGCCGGCGCACCGCGCTGATCCGATGGCAGGAGCCAGGAGCCAGGTGCTTTTCCTGGTCTTCCCATGGGGTGCAGGGCCCAAGCACCTGGGCCATCCTCCACTGCACTCCCTGGCCACAGCAGAGGGCTGGCCTGGAAGAGGGGCAACCGGGACAGAATCCGGCGCCCCGACCGGGACTAGAACCCGGTGTGCCGGCGCCGCAAGGCGGAGGATTAGCCTAGTGAGCCGCGGCGCCGGCTCAGTAACTACTTTAAATGTAAACGGACTGAACTGTGTGGTCAAGACAGAAATTGACAAAATAGGTTTTTTGTTTTGTTTTGTTTTTTTGTATACTTTGTTTTGTTTTAAGCTCCAAATATGCTGGAGGGATTGGAGACAGAAACAAGACTGACCACAAAGACACTTAGCAGAGTAAATTGCTCATGGTGTGGCCCCTGAAAAGGGAAGGAGAAACAACAAAGATGACCCTTGGGTTTTAGCCTTTATACAACTTGATGGATGATGGTATCTCCAAGGAATAAATAAACTGATAGGCTGTTTAATTAATGAAAAGATTGTTGGATTTTAATACAAAGAATATCAGGTTTAACAAAGTATGAAAAAGAACAAACTACTATCTCTCTGAACGTGAGAGAAGTCAGGAACAGTTATGTTAAATTGGGTACAGCAATTGGATCTGAAAGAGCAAGTATAAATCTGACCAATGAGAAGGCAGAGTTAGATGAAACAATCGGGGATATATACTAAAAAAAAAAAAAAAAAAATAGGGGCGAACACTGTGGCATAGTGGGTAAAGCTGCTGCCACCTGCAGTGCCGACATCCCATATGGGCACTGGTTCGAGTCTTGGCTGCTCCACTCTCGATTCAGCTCTCTGCTATGGCCTGGGAAAGCATTAGAAGATGACCCAAGTCCTTGGGCCCCCTGCATCTACATGTGAAACCCGGAAGAAGCTCCTGGCTCCTGGCTTCAGACCAGCCCAGCTCCCGCCATTGTGACCATGAACCAGAGGGTCAAAGATCATTTTATCTCTCCCTCTCTCTGTAATTCTTCCTTTCAAATAAATAAAATAATTTTTTTAAAAAAAAAGAAGCAATGTCTTTCACTGCAGTCAGAGCAAAGGCCCCATTGCTATGATAGTATTTAAAACACAATGAAAAACACATTTTAAGAGGTGTCTTAAGAGCAGACATTTGGCCCAGTGGTTAAGATATCCACATTCCACATCTGAGTGCCTGGGTTTGATTCTTGGCTCCAGCTCGACTCCAGCTTCCCACCAAAGCAGACCCTTGGAGGTAGCAATGATAGCTCAAGTGATTGGGGTTCTGTAGCCCATATGGGAGACCTGGACTGAATTCCCAGCTCGCAGTTCTGGCTCCAGCATAGCCCCAGCCACTGTGGGCATTCTAAGGAATGAACCAAGGAATGGGGAACTCTGTCTTTCTTTCTGTGGGGAGCAACTGAGACTAGACTAAGTTACTGGAATTAAGACTTATTCTATGCATCTGCTCTCCCACAATATGGCGCTGAGAGAGGGAGCAAACAACCTCTACGCAGCTGCCTCTCGCCAATTTGACTGATAAGCTGCAGGAGCTGATCCTGCTCCTGATTGGAGGAGAGCAGCGTGCTCGGCGTGTGGGTAGCAGAGTTGGGATTGGTGGAAGAGGACTATAAAGGAGGAGAGAGACAACATGCACCAGGAACATCTGAAGGAACACCTGAGGAACATCTGAGCAGCCCCCGAGAGAGCCGGCCGGCGGTGTGCCACTCCTCCGCGGAGCTAACCCGGGACAGCATCGTTCCTCGGTGAGTGAGGGACCGGCAGCTAACCTGGGAAGAGCGGGCAGAAAGAACAGCGCAGGGTCTAGTGTCGTTCCTCCGCGAATGGGGGAGCGACACTCTCTACCTCTCTTTGTCTCTGCTTGTAAAAGAGAAGTGTAACTTTCCAAGAAAATACCTTCTTAAAAATTTTTTTTTCTAACTTTGAGAGGCAGAGGGACAGTGGAGGAGACAGACAGCTAGCTCTCATCTACTAGTTCACTCCCCAAACAGTAACAGTGGCAAGGACCGTGCTGAGACCAGAGAACTCAACCCAGGTCTCCCAGGCAGCTCACAAGAACACAATCACTTGAGCTATTACAGCTGCTTCCCAGGGTCTGCACTGGGGGGAAGCTTGGCTCAAGAACAAGAGGCAGGAAGTGCACCAGGCACTCCCAAGGGGGAAGTGGGTGTCTATCACTACACTAAATACCCAGTCCAGAAAGTTACAGTTCTACCAGCAACTTTTATATTCATTTACTCTGCTTACACAAAACTCAGTGTTGCCTTCAAGACACAAAAGTCATCAGTTTGAAATACATTTAGTCCTCCAGTAAATGCTATCATTATGACAATTTCTTAAGAGATGTATGTGCACAAATCCTGTCAGACTTAAGCAGAAACATGTTGGAGGTTCAATTTTTATGATTCTGTTGTCAATATGAGTACATATCTTGGAAGTTTGCTTCTAAAAAGGTACTTTCTCTTAGGGAGATGCAAAGCCAAATCTATTCCATGTTAAATAATAACTGTTGGTTATTTAATTTTGGAGAGTTTACTTTTTATTTTAAAATATTTTAAACATTATCAATTGTAAAAAATTTATAGCTAATGGCTTTAGATTAGAGCATTAATAGATTATTAAACATCATTAAAATGGTCATTTTAAAAATTTATACTTTGTTATAATTGTTTTTTTAAAAGACTTATTTATTTTATTTATTTGAAAGTCAGAGTTACAAAGAGAGACTGATCTTCCATCCACTGGTTCACTCCTTAAATGGTCACAACAGCCAGGACTGGGCCAGGTCAAAGCCAAGAGCTTCTTTTGGGTCTCCCACGTGGGTCAGGGGCCCAAACAATTGGGCCATCCTCTGCTGCCTTCCCAGGCAATTAGCAGGGAACTGGATTGGAAGAGGGGCAACAGGGATTCAAACTGACGCCCATATGGGATGCTGGTGATCCAGATGGCAACTTAAGGGGTCTGGCGCTATGGCACAGCCAGTTAGGTTATGTTTTCAATGCCAATATTAGCTGATATTTATTTATAAGCTTCCCTAAGAGAAGGTTTTTATTAGGGAGATAAACAAGCTAGTTGCTGTTGTTTTAAAATAAAGTGTTGTAATAGCATGAATGAACTAACCACTTGATCTCAAAGACAGCTGTAAAAGCAGTTCCTTGTGGACAGCAGAACTGGAATGTATTAAATCAGCAAGCAAATAATAATTTCATGTGCTTGACTACAGTTATCTGGAAATAGAAGGGAGGAAATCCATGTAGGCTGGGGCTGGGACAGTCTAAACCCAGAAGCCAGGAGCCAGGAGCTTCTTCTGGGGCCTCCCATGTGAGAGCAGGAGCCCAAACACTTGGGCCTTCTTCCTCTGCTTTTCCCAGACCACTAGTAGGAAGCTGGAACAGAAGTAGAGCAGCCAGGACTTAAATAGGCACCTATATATAGGATGTCAGCATTGCAGGCGGCAGCTTAACCTGCCATGCCACACCGCCCACCCCAAAAGCTAAAATTTTTTAAAAGGCTTTAAAGCTCAACTGCTCATATCTACTTCAACACATAAAGCTAGAAAAATCTCAAGGAGCTTGTCTAACTCAATTCTCCCCAACAGAAGCAATTTCTAGCTATCTAAACTGAACAAATTAAGTGATTTTTCAGCAGAAACTGTTACTAATGTTAAGAAAAGGTACTGAGCATGAATTAATAAAATAAAGATCAAAGTTTTCACTTTTATGAAACATCTCATCAGGAACCATATCAATAAAACACAGTAACATGCAAGATCTCAGCTAAATTATCTACTCACAGTAAAGGAAAAAAATCAATCAAAATAAGCTTCAACTCTTTTGATACTACATAACCTATACATGGGTGAGATTTTCCATCTTTTCAACTTCAGTAAACTGATGTTCAAAAAATAATGAGCATTTCTACTTATTTACAAAAGATCAGGGTAATTTTGACACAGAACTTCTTAGTAGTGAAAATTACTAAAGCACTAAAAATCAAGAGAACCAAGACTTCACAGGTCAGCTAAGGGACTGCAGAGTAAATGCTACTTGCTCAACCAGACTCTAGAGGCGGGGCCCAAACAGAGGCCGTTCAATAAACTTCCCAGGTGATTCCAATGTGCAGCCAGTATCAAGAATCACTATCAAGAATCACATCTGCAGAGTTTAAATCTTGGCCTCTGCAAGTTATTTAACTTGTCTTTGCCTTGCATTTACTCATCTCAGAAATGAAGGTAGTGGGACCAGTGGTGTGGCATGGTAGGTAAAGCTAATATGGGTATCAGTTCAGGTCCTGGCTGCTCCACATCAGATCTAGGTCCCTGCTAATGGCCTGGGAAAAGCAGTAGCAGATGGCCCAACTGCTTGGGCCCCTGCCACCCATGTGGGAGACCCACAGGAAGCTCCTAGATTTGGCCTGGCTTGGTCCTGACAGGTGTGATGACGGGGGGGGGGGGGGGGGGGGGGCAGAAGATGGAAGATCTCTGTCTCTCCTTCTCTCTATATAACTCTGACTTTCAAATAAACAGATAAATCTTAAAAAAAAAAAAAGATGGTAGTAATAACACCTACACTTCAGTGTTGCTCAGACAATTAAACGAATTAGTGTTTATAAAGCGCTGGGATCAATGCATGACATATATCAATTCTTTCATTCAAAAGTATTTACTGGCCGGCGCCACGGCTCACTAGGCTAATCCTCTGCCTGCCGCGCCAGCACCCTGGGTTCTAGTCCCCGTTGGGGCGCCAGTTCTGTCCTGGTTGCTCCTCTTCCAGTCCAGCTCTCTGCTGTGGCCCAGGAGTGCAGTGGAAGATGGCCCAGGTCCTTGGGCCCTGCACCCGCACGGGAGACCAGGAGGAAGCACCTGGCTCCTGGCTTCGGATCAGCGCAGCACGCCGGCCACAGTGGTCACTTGGGAGGTGAACCAATGGAAAAAGGAAGACCTTTCTCTCTGTCTCTCTCTCTCTCTCTCTCTCTCTCTCTCACACTAACTCTGCCTGTCCAAAAAAAAATTTACAAAGAAAAAAAAGTATTTACTGAGAATTTTCTACTACATGACAATGTACTGAACGCTGCTGAAATGTTCACTGTATTGCTAAAACAAGAACAAAATACGTAAAGAAACTTCTAACTTTTAGGTGAAGAAATTAGGATTTATATTGGACCAGTTCACACTGGGCTCAAAGTGAACCATGGTAGGTGAACTGGGATCAAAATATCAATCTTCCAAGCTTCCCAGCAGAGCTGAATATTGGGTAGATTTTTTTTAAGACTTATTTATTTATTTGAAAGGCAGAGTTACATAAGCAGAGGCAGAGAGATAAACAGAGGTCTTCCATCTGTTGGTTCACTCCCCAAATGGCTGCAATGGCCTGAGCTGGGCCCATCTGAAGCCAGGAGCCAGGAGCCTGATCTGGGTATCCCACATGGGTGCAGAGGCCCAAGCACTTGGGCCATCTTTCACTGCTTTCCCAGACCATAGCAGAGAGCTAGATCGGAAGTGGAGCAGCCAGGACTTGAACCAGATGAGCAGATTTTAAAGGTTTAAAGAAAATAACACAATTTTAAATACTGATGTAACCAAGCTAATATAATTTTGAATGTATCAAACATATTAAACAACAAAAAAGTACAGCAAATAATAATAGCCAAAAAAGAAAGACAAAAGGGTTCCCACCCAATGTTCCAGTTCAATATTCCACAACATTACACATAGTCTTTGCAGCCAAAGATGGATTCAAATCTCAGCTCTCCTATTTATAAATTAGGACACTTGAGATTATATTCCATCAACCACTCTGAGCCTTTGGTTTCCTCAACCGTAAAATTGGCACATTGATGGAATTTAAACCTAATGATTAAAATATCAGTGATTAGTGATTAAAATATTTAATGATTAAAATAAAAATGCCTCCTATACAGCAAGCGACTGATAAAGTATAATATGGTTATTGTAACTAAAATCTTTCAGTCATTATTAAGGGCAGAGAAAAGTCCATAGATTTAAGTTCCATTTTGGATATCCTCCTTAGTCCAAGAAACCTGAAAAACAGGTGTATTAATTTGTCTATTTATTACCCATGTTACAAAGCCTAATCTCTACTAATACAAGGCATTAATATTTCTTTTTTAAAACAAATTTATTTTTATTATTTATTTTAAAGGTAGAGTTACAGAGAGAAGGAGAGAGAGAGAGACAGATCTTCCATCCTTTGGTTCACTCCCCAAATAGCTGCAATGGCTGGGGCTGGGCCAGGTCAAAGCTAGCCGCCAGGAGCTTCTTCCAGGTCTCCCACGTGGGTGCAGGGGCCCAAGTATTTGGGCCGTTCTCTACCGCTTTCCCAGGCCATTAGCAGGGAGCTGGATAGAAGAGGAACAACTGGGATTCGAACCGCCATCCATATGGGATTTCAGCACTGCAGGCGGCAGCTTTACCCCACTGTGCCACAGCTCCGATCCAAGGCACTAATATTTCAAATTCTCAAGAAGTGTTCTTCCAGGCATACTGTATTCATTCACAATTATTTTTTTACCACAAATTTATTGAAAAAATTCCAAATATAATAATTGAGTATAATTTTCTGTAATGTCGACCTTCCAAAGTTAGTGTCCCCTATCCTCAAAATTACATTACAAATGTTCACCTGTTAATAAGGGGCTTTAATTAGACTTTTTAAACATTTAATCTTTGAAAATGACTTCACACAGATAGGGACTGCCAAATACTGACATCAACTGAAGAGTGAGTGATTTTTTTATGTATTTGAAAGGCAGAGTTACAAAGAAATTCGAGAGAGGGGCCTTCCATCCACTGGTTGACTCCCCCAAATGGCCCCAACGGCTGCAGCTGGGCCAGGTGAAAACCAGGAAGCTGGAACTCCAACCAGCTTTCCTATTTGAGTGTCTGGGGCCCAATCACTTCATCTTCCATAGCTTTCCCAGGTGCAATAGTAGGGAACTGGATCAAAGTGGAGCAGGCAGGACTAGAACCAGTGCTCACATGAGATACCAATGTCAAGGCAGCACAGCTTAACCCACTGTGCCACAATGCCAGCCCCAAGCATAAGACTTTTAACTGATCATATTCATTACATGGAAAGCACTTATAGAATTCTATTTTACTATTTTTATCTTTATCCAGATGCATTTTAAAAATTAAATACTTTGTTAAAGCAGCTTCAGGTTCATAGCAAAACTGAGAAGAATGTACAGAGTTCCCATAAATCCCCCTTCCCCCACACATAGTTTCCTCCATGGTCAACATCACCTACAGAGCCGCACACTTGCTACAACTGATAAACTTAATCTGACACATCATTATCATCCGAAGTCAATGGTTTCTGTCAGGTTTCACTCTTACTGTTGCACATTCCATGGGTTCGAACAAATGTATAACAACCGATCTACCATTAGAGTAACGTATACAGCATTTTCACTGCTCTAACAATCCTCTGTGCTCTCCCTATTTGTCCCTTCTTCTCCAGTCCCTAACATCTGGCAACCACTGATCTTTTTACTATTTCCACAGTTTTGCCTATAATTATTTACGTTTGCATTTTTGATACTAGCCTTCCACTGGTAAAGAATGTACTCCTCCATATCCACTTAATATCCCTACCTTCTCCTGATATTCTAATCCCACATGTCATGTCTTCCTACAGATTTAGGGCCCTTACTGAGTGTCATGAATATGCCATTTAATCATATAAATCAGACATGGTCTTAATAATTGTACAAAGTTTATAACTTTTTATGTATACCCATCTTACTTTGTCAGTTAGTTTTTTTTTTTTTTTTTGACAGGCAGAGTGGACAGTGAGAGAGAGAAACAGAGAGAAAGGTCTTCCTTTGCCGTTGGTTCACCCTCCAATGGCCGCCGCGGCTGGCGCGCTGCGGCCGGCACACCACGCTGATCCGATGGCAGGAGCCAGGAGCCAGGTGCTTTTCCTGGTCTCCCATGGGGTGCAGGGCCCAAGCACCTGGGCCATCCTCCACTGCACTCCCTGGCCATAGCAGAGAGCTGGCCTGGAAGAGAGGCAACCGGGACAGAATCCGGCGCCCCGACCGGGACTAGAACCCGGTGTGCCGGCGCCGCAAGGCGGAGGATTAGCCTAGTGAGCCGCGGCGCCGGCCTGTCAGTTAGGTTTTAAATTCTAAAATACAGGAGTCCTTGTAACTCTATGAAAGCTAACAAACTTCTAATACACAGAGACCCTAAAACATAGTGAGTGACTTTGGAAAAAGTAGAGGCCAGTTCTCCAGTATATCTACAGTATGTACTTTTGTACTCAATCCCTGATCAGATTCTACATTAAATAATGGAAAATTTATTTTTATATGAAATAAACATTCCAAAAACAGATATTATTCTAAAAGATTCACCAAGTCAAGCTTTTTCCACACACAAGTCTTCTGCTAAATGCAAAAATAGTTTTCTAACTCAAATGTTAAATAAAATGCCAAAGAAATTTTTCTGACTGATTCTAAAAAAGACCTGAGAATTTTTTCAGTCGATTTCTTTCAGATCAAGGAAACTGAACACTTAAGTTGCATCAAGAGGTAATAGGGTCTATACTCATACAAATTACGGCGTGGCTCCTGACACAGTGTTGTTTTTCTGGTACATATTTTTTTATCATGACTTTTCTAATGACCCTCCAGCCTAGTGTTCACAACCCTGTAAGAAAAGATATCAACTTGGGACTGGCACTATGGCATAGCAGGCAAAACTGCCACCTGCAGCACCAGCATCCCATATGGACCTGGCTGCTCCACTTCCAATCCAGCACCCTGCTAATGTACCTGCGAAAGCAGCAGAGGATGGCCCAAGTCCTTAGGCCTCTGCACCTATGTGGGAGACCTAGATAAAGCACCTGGCTCCTAGCTCTGGCCTAGCCCAGTTGTGGCCATTGAGGCCATTTGGAAAGTGAACCAGCAGATGGAAGACATCTCTCTTAACTCTGACTTTCAAATAAATGAGTAAATCTTTAAAAAACAAAAGTATCAACTTGAGCACACCCCAAGAGCATCTTGTTACTTCTTTCCAAAATTTCCTTCATCTCCTTAATAATTCCAGAAACACTGCTGTCGCTCCCCGTCTTCGTGGAGGAACAACACAGGACCCTGCGCTGTTCTTTTGTCTGCTTGGCCCTCCCCGGGTTTGCTGCTGGTTCTTCCCGGGTTGGCTACCGACCCTTCCACCTCCGTGGAAGGGCGGTGCCCCCTGCCACTTTCCCCACTTCCGCGGGGGAGCGGCACACCGCCAGCCGGCTCTCTCGGGGGGCTGCACAGGTGTTCCTTCAGATAGATGTTCCTGGTGCATGTTGTCTCTCTCCTCCTTTATAGTCCTCTTCCACCAATCCCAACTCTGCTACCCACACGCCAAGTACGCTGCTCTCCTCCAATCAGGAGCAGGTCCTACAGTTTATTGGTTGAACTGGAGGCAGCTGTGTAGAAGCTGTTTACTCCTCTCCCAGCGCCATATTGTGGGAGAGCAGATGCATAGAATAAATCTTAATTCGAGTAACAGTCTAGTCCGAGTTGCTCCTCACAACTGCTTATTTAATCTGCAACTACTTTTCAACCTTCTACTCCAAATCCTTTCTGTTCCTCAAAATCTAGTTCAAGACAGGCTCACTGGAAAGAAACAACTCCTTTAGCTGGACTTGATCACCTGCAGCTTTCCGGCTAGAGCATAAATGACTGCAGGGCAGAGGGTAAACCTTTATGCCAAGAACTTAAATAAATGTTCATCACTAGCAAAATATTTATTTAGAAAATATTTACCCCAATTCCAGGTAATCTACTGGACACTAGAGAAAACAGAGATGATTCTCCTATGCTCTTAGCTTTTAAAAAATTCAAGTATAGACCTTCAAATGGAAATATAACATAAAGCGAAGGCAGAAGTTTCAGAAAATATATATTACGGGGAAGGTTCTGTTTGCTACTTTAGACATGGAAGAAAAACTTACAGACTGAGGAGAAGCCAATAGCAAATAGGGGGACTGAAAACCAGGAGAAAATACATAAGAGCTCAATATAACTAAAATATGAGTACCAAAATCACATAGACAGAAGACTTAGTCTTGGTTAGAATGAACATTTCCTTCAAAAAAGGAAGGAAAGATGAGTATACACAGAAATTTAAAAGGCAGAGGAAGTAATTTCACTTTTTAACCTGGTATGGGACCTTTTGAAATATTTTGTTGTTTTTTTTTTTTTAAAGATTGATTTACATATTTACTTATGTATTTGAAAGGCAGAGTTATAGGGATTTGGGGAGGAAAGAGAGAGAGAGAGAGAGAGAGAATGAATAAATGAGAATGAGAATATTATCTTCCATCCATTGGTTCACTCCCCCAAATGACAACAATGGCCAGGCCTGGGCCTGGGCCAGGCGGAAGCCAGGCACTTAGAATTCCATCAGGACCTGCCATGTGGGTGGCAGAGACCCAAGCACTCAGGCCTCTTTCCCAAGACAATTACAAGTGGAGCTGGTACTGTGGCATAGTAGGTTAAGCCTCTGCCTGCAGTGCCAGTATCCCATATGAGCGCCAGTTCAAGTCCTGGCTACTCCACTTCCAATCCAGCTCCCTGCTAATAATGGCCTGGGAAAGCAGTGGAAGATGGCCCAAGTGCTCGGCCCCTGCACCCAACTGGGAGACCCAGAAGAAGCTCCTGGCTTTGCCAGCTCTACCTGTTGCAGCCATTCCGGGAATGAACCATAGATGGAAAACCTCTCTCTATTTCTCCCTCTCTCTCTAACTCTGCTTCTCAAATAAATAAATAAGTAAATAAATCTTTTTTTAAAAAAATGACAGTTACAAGTTTAGGATAAAGTTCACTACTATGAAAGTAGCTACAAATCTATTATTAAATGGTCTTACAGTTATTTTTAGCTTATGCCCTTTCAAGTATATTTGGGCTATTAATGTTTTTAACATTATAATTAGGAGCCTGTGCTGTGGCATAACGGGTTAGGTCATTGCTGGCAATGCCAGCATCTCATTTGGGTTCCGGTTCAAGTCCTAGCTGCTCCGCTTTGATCCAGCTCCCTACTACTGTACCTGGGGAAGCAGCGAAAGATGGCCCAAGTCCTTGGGCCCCCATACCCAGATGAAGCTCCTGGCTCCTAACTTTGGCTTGGCCCAGCCAAAATGGCTGGTGTGGACATTTGGGGAGTGAAACACTGGATGGACGATCTTTCTCTGTAACTGTGCCTTTCAAATAAATAAAATAAATCTTTAAAAAAATTATAATTGATAAGCAGCATTTAAAAGAAATGTCAGGCCAACGCCGCAGCTCACTAGGCTAATCCTCCGCCTTGTGGCGCCAGCACACGGGGTTCTAGTCCCGATCGGGGAGCCGGATTCTGTCCCGGTTGCCCCTCTTCCACACCAGCTCTCTGCTGTGGCCAGGGAGTGCAGTGGAGGATGGCCCAAGTACTTGGGCCCTGCACCCCATGGGAGACCAGGAGAAGTACCTGGCTCCTGCCATCGGATCAGCGTGGTGCGCCGGCCGCAGCGGCCATTGGAGGGTGAACCAACGGCAAAAAGGAAGACCTTTCTCTCTGTCTCTCTCTCTCACTGTCCACTCTGCTTGTCAAAAACAAAAACAAACAAACAAAAAAAGAAATGTCATCTCTGTTCATTTTGTGAGTTCCCTTGTACTTGTATTATTAAACAGTCTTCAATATGAATTTTGACATACTTCTTGTGATATTTTAAAGCTACTTGTGTAATTTGTGAGAGATAATTTAAATGACTCTAACTCTAAACAGATATGTGCTGTACATTGCAATATATAAAAGCTAACAGTGAATGTGCCATTAAAGCCTCCTCTATGTATACTCAATCACCTTGTGTACGCCTAACCCTGTGAATAACCTACTTTAGAGACCTCTGATTTAGATCATGCATATCAGTCTCAGACTTTTCACATATAATACATAAATGAACTTGATGTCAGCTTCAATCTTATCATTTGTAAAATAAGTGTAACACTTCAGGAGATGAATGGATTAAAAAAATCTAATACATCCAGACAATGAAATATTATTCAACACTGAAAACAAATGAGCTATCAAGCCATAGAGAGATGTGGAAGAACCTTAAATGCACAGGATTAAGTGGAAGAAGCCATACTGAAAATGATACATACTGCATAATTTCAATTCCATCACATTCTGGAACAGGCAAAACTGTAAGAGTAAAAAACACAGTAGTTGCTGGGGGTTGTTTGTAGGGAGGGAAAAACAGGCAGAGCACAGAAGGTTCTGGGAACAGAAAAACTACTATATATGATTGAATGTATTATGTATCCACTATAATGGAGGACACATATCACTGTACAATTGTCAAAATCTAAGACTGTACCCTAACGTGTCATGAACTTTGAATATAGATATGTACACTCACCATAAGCTGAATGAAAATGATTGATACAAATCAGTCAACATAGCAATGTATTCATTATTAGGACAAAAATTTCTAAATTCACATATGAGTTATTGGATTACTTATCAAGGAAAATGAATGAAGGACTGGCTACTATTTTAAGACCTTGGATATTTCTTTCATTGCTAATCTTAAATGTTTAATTATTTCACATAAGTGAAATGGGCTGCTAGAGAACATTAGGCAACACCTGATTTATAATTTATAAAGGGTGAATATGGATGACTTTAAAGTTTCTTTTATGATTCTCACATCCCTAATTAATATTCATGAGGATTTCACAAAAGCAGATACAAAACTATGCCAGAGAGGCATGGAAATACATAGTTGTGCCAGTGGAAGGAGAAAATTTCTCTTCCTAAAAAATGGAGGATTTAAATTCAACACAAACACTTCCTAAATAATAGTTTCACATATTTTAATCAAATTACTCACTTTAAAAAATATCACTTTAGAGAACTAGATAATGCTGCACAAAGGCTGAGCTCACTTGTTGTAGACAGGTGGCCAGGCTGCAGCCCAGTGTCAGCAGCCCAAACCCACCCACAATGGCCCTAAAGACGAATATGCAAATGACAGCCAACCAGGGTATTTTCCCAGGAACAGGAGAAGGGCTCCTACTAGAAGATGTAATTGTTTTGCAGTCAAGTGGAAAAACAAGCCAAGTTGTTGTTGTTTTGCTGGAGGCAAAGTGTTTTCATTAAGGACACTACTACAATAAAAGTGAAATATATAAACACCTATGCACGTGTGTATCTCTAATGCCTATTTCTTAAACACCATACACATGACTATTCCATCCTCCGCCCCAAGCCCTCCTTGCTGAGCAGCTTCACCTTCCTATCAACACCATGTCTCCTGCATTGGTTACACCTTTCCTAGCCAATAAGATATATATAGAAATTTATAAACTACTGACCACTTCATCTTATAAACTTCAGATAAACTTTCTGGCAAAGGCAGGGGCAAAAAGGATTCTTCATATATATAAAGTTTTTTTTTTTTTTTATTCATCTGTTTGAGGAAACAGGCTGAAGCTAGAAACTCATCAGAATCAAAGAACAACACTGACAAGGAACACTGTTCCCAGGCATTTATTAACTAATGCTACGGTATCAAGTTTCTTGATTTTTTTTTTTTAAGTAACATCATTAGGTTCCTTAGTTTCTAAATGGGAGTTTTTAAATTGCCTACTTTAATCTGATTTACAATTCTATATAGAATTAGTTATTTTAAGTATTATTGCTGTTGCTATTAGATTTCTGATTTTATGTATATATATATCAAAAAACAGTACTTTTTTCTTTTTCTAAGATTTATTTATTTATTTGAAAGGCAGAGAGAGAGAGAGAGAGAGAGAGAGAGAGAAAGAGACACACAGAGAGATCTTCACTCCCCAAACAGCCACAATGTCCAGGGTTGCACCAGGCCAAAGCCAGAAGCATAGAATTCTATTTGGGTCTCCCACATGGGTGGCAGTGGCCCAAGTACTTGGGTCATGATTCGCTGCTTTCCTAGGCACATCAGCAAGGAGCTGGGTAGGAAGCAGAGCATCCGGATCTCAAACTGGCACTGCAAATTGGAATGCTGGCAGTATAAGCAGCAGCTTAATTCATTGCACCATACTACTACCCCAAAAACTAGAACTCATTTTTTTCCTTGCCTCTATTGCCCTACTCACCTCTCAAATCCCTCTTCTGTAGTAAAAAGTAGTATTATCTGCTTTATTTAATAAAGAGCATACACATAAGATGCCACTACTTTTTCTACCTACAGGGAATTCGTTTCTAGAACTCAGGTCACATTACAGAATTTTACAAAGTTCTTTTGTTACAAATTTATTTAATGGAAGATTTTTCTCAAACTCTTAGAAGTATAGATTACTATATTCTTCATAGATGTCAAATATATTATTTTGAAATAAGACTATAAATTTTTAAATTTTGGATTAACAATATGTGTACTAGAGTCTTAAAATAGGTGATCTCAAAGAAGGTAGAAGTATGATAGTGGTTATCAGAGGCTGGGCAGCTTAGGGGGGAAGGTGGGAAGGAGAAAGGTTGATTAATAAGTACTAAGTTATAGCTAGATACTAAGGAGAAGTTATGTGATTCTGTTGCACAGTAAGGTGACTATAGATAATATAGTTCTCTATTTTAAAAAGCTAGCAGCTAGCATTTTGAATGTTTTCACCCTCAAGAAATGTTAAACGTTTGAGGACACAGATCTATTTGCCATGACTGGACATAATATATACATGTACTAAAATATCACAGGGTCCCCCATAAACATGTATAATTTCTGTGTTTATAAGCAAATGTTTTAATAAGTAGAAATAAATAATCTCTGATGACCCTGCTTAAAAATTCTTAAGAGAATACAGGTACTACTATGATTAGTCATCCATAAATACATAATTTCCTTAACCTCAATAGTGTTGTCATAGATTTGGTTACTATAAACTCCAGTGTCTATGAAACAAATTAACATACCATTCAAAACTCTTTTCAAAATGATTTAGCCCCAGCTTTGAAATGATTGTCCCTTATGGTAAACCCTCACAGAGAACTTTAATTGTATCTCTTGCAGCACTTACCATGTCTTTACTTTAGTAAATGCCACTGATTTGATTCATTCTTTGATTCATCTAAGCAGATGATTATGTCAGAGTCTCAGCTCTGAAGGAACAAACATTCCAATGAGAAAAATATCTGATTTTTTAAAAGCTTTACATTCTAATATAGATATACAGCAGACAAACTGAATGTGATACATTCTATGGATAGTCTAGATGAAGCTACTCCCTCAGACAATCCCAGAATGAAGATGATATGATGACCATGGGGGATATATATATATGCCATTGCCAACCCACAATGGGTTTATAAAATGAACAGAATATTAACCTTTGTTTCTGAAAGACAGAGATTTTAGGGTTATGTGCTATCATATAGTCTCACAAATGTGTATAATATACCTTTGTATATATTATGGTAATACAAAGCTACAACAATAAGCAAGATACATTTAAATATTATTTATTTTTATATTCTGGTTTTTTTTCATGCTTTCAATATGCATAATACACTAGTATGGGGCAGGCCATTTACAATGTTTGGAAACTACTTCTCTTGATTACAGAGGATGCACATCCAATCTATTATTCTGTGTCAGACTCATGGAGTTTTTTTGCAGGATATTCTGTTTCTGACAGTGACATCAGGGCTTAGTAACAATGGCTCAAGTGAATGAAAATCCTTCCAAATATCAGTTCTAATATATTATGATCAAGTCAAATAAAATTCAAACAAACTACTTAGAAGAGTAGCATTAAATAACCTAAGAGAAAAAGTAGCAGCCACACTAGGAAGATGCCTACACAAAGGAAAACAATTAATATAGGTTCCCTCCAAAAACTACACAAAGATTAAACAATAACCAGAACAACAGAAATTAAAAAGACTGAACATATCAGAGCCGGAGAAGACAAGGAACAACTGGAAACACCCATACTGTACTGCTGGCATTGCAAACTGTACTAATAACTACAAAGGCCAAAAAGAAACATACCCTATTACCAAGTAATTCCGTTTTATGTATGAAGGACCCTCCAAACTTGACAGAGAACGCATATTATCTAAAACTTACTTATGGATTCCAAATTTTGCACCAAAATAAGTTGATCTTTTAACTCCATTTTTCCACAAATTTAAATGCCCATGTGTATACTCAACAAAAGTACATACAAAGATTTTTTTTTTTTAAGATTTATTTATTTTAGGGGCTGGCACTGTGGAGCAGTGGTTAGCCTATCATCTGCAGTGCTGGCATCCCATGTGGGCACTAGTTCAAGTCCCAGCTGCTTTACTTCTGATCTGGTTCCCTGCTAGTGCACCGGAGAAAGCAGTGGAGGATGGCCCAAGTGCTTGGGCTCCTGCACCCATGTAGGAGACATAGAAGAAATTCCTGGCTCCTGGCTTCAGATCAACCCAGCTCCCACCATTGTGGCCATGAACCAACAGATGGAAGATCTCTCTCTCTGTGTCTCTGTCTCTTCCTCTTGCGCTTGCTCGCTCGCTCTCTCTCTCTCTCTCTCTCTGTAACTCTGCCTTTATTCGGCTGGGGCTGGGAAAGGCTAAAGCCAGGAGCCAGAAGCATCATCTGGGTCTCTCACACAGGTGCAGAGCCCCAAGTACTCAGGCCATCTTCCACAGCTTCCCCAAGTACAGAGAGCTGGACTGGGCTGGACCAGAAGTAGAGCAGCTGGGATTCGAACCAGCACCCACAAGGGATGCAGGTGCTACAGGCAGCAATTTAACCCACAGTGCCGCAACAGCAGCCCTCATACAAAGTTTTAATTACAAAAATGTTCAGCAACACTTTTTTTTTTAATTTGACAGGTAGAGTTATAGATAGTGAGAGAGAGAGTAAGAGAGAAAGGTCTTCCTTCCATTGGTTCACTCCCCAAATGGCTGCCACAGCCTGCGCTGCGCCGATCCGAAGCCAGGAGCCAGGTGGCTCCTCCTGGTCTCCCACGCGGGTGCAGGGGCCCAAGCACTTAGGCCATCCTCCACTGCCCTCCTGGGCCACAGCAGAGAGCTGGACTGGAAGAGGACCAACCAGGACTAGAACCCGGCGCCCATATGGGATGCCCGTGCCGCAGGTGGAGGATTAACCAAGTGAGCCACGGTGCCGGCCCCCAGCAACACTTTTATAACTGTCAAAAATGGAAATAATTCAAGTATCCATCAACAAGACTGGTAAATCATGGTAATTTATATAATAGAATACTTCTCAGCAATGAGAATAAATGAACTTTTGTATACTGCACAAGAAGTATGAAATCTCACAGGCATCCTATTGACCAAAAAGTACTTTCCGAATGATTCCATTTATACGAAACTCAAAAAATGGGCAAAATTATCCCAGTTGTTAGAAGTCTAGAAAGTAATCACTGTATATATTGAAGTTATTGACAAGAATGGGTATGAGACTTTTCAGGTGTTAAATGTTCTGGTTCTTGATCTGGGCAGTGATTCAAATGGATACTTCAACGGCATACAAGTGAAATGCATGTCTGCATGAGTATTATGAGGCAATAAAAAAGTTAAAAAGAAACAATTCCTGCTAAGTCTTATGAAATGCTGTAAATGCAACATTTAGAAACACCAGCCTTAAAGAATTATATTCAAAAAGAAGAAGAAAGTCTAAAAATCAATAATCCAGCCATTCCTCCTTCCTCCAAGAAGTTAGAAATAAAAGATAAAATTGGAAACGAACAAACAGAAGATCAACAAAACTAAAAGCTAACTCTCCAAAGACGCTAAGATGACAAACCTCTGATGACACGAAGAAAAAGAAAAGAGAGGCACAAATAATCAATACTGGGAAGGAAAATGAGGAAAACTGCAAACAATTTAGTTATTTATTATATGAAACATGAATTCCTATGGGGAAAGTTACTTTACAAAAATTTATGAGGAAAAAAAGTCTAATCAGTTATATTAACATTAAAGAAAATAAATAATTCAAAATCTTCCCAGATGGCTTTACCAAAAAGAATTCCCTAACAGTGCAGAAGTAAGTAATTCTATCTTTCAGAAATTCTTCAAGGTTAAAGAAAGAACATCCTCCAATCTTTTAAGAAACCAACATAATGTTGATATTAAAATTCAACAAGGAAAAATATGAGAAGGAAAATTACATTCCAATATGATTCATGGACAAATATTAACAGAATCCTCCAAAATATTAAAAAACATATAAAACATCAAAACCAAGCTGGTATTATTCCAACAATTCAAATCTGATCTGACATTAGAAAAAGTAATAGTTTCTGCTCCAAATTAAAAGTGAAAAACGTATGATCATCTCAGTAGATGAAGCATTTGAGAAAATACAAAACTGATTCATGATAAAAATTCTTAGCAAACAAAGAATAGAAAGGGGCCAGCTGGCGCCACGGCTCACTTGGCTAATCCTCTGCCTGGGGCGTGGGTACCCTGGGTTCTAGACCCAGTTGGGGTGCCGGATTCTGTCCCGGTTGCTCCTCTTCCAGTCCAGCTCTCTGCTGTAGCTCGGAAAGGCAGTGCAGGATGGCCCAAGTGCTTGGGCCCTGCACCTGCATGGGAGACCAGGAGGAAGCACCTGGCTCCTGGCTTCAGATAGGCACAGTACGCCGGCTGCAGTGGCCATTTGGGGGCTGAACCAACGGAAGGAAGACCTTTCTCTCTGTCTCTCACTTTCACTGTCTAACTCTGCCTGTCAAAAAAAAAAAAAAAAAAGAAAGAAAGAAAGAAAAAGAAAGAAAGGGGCCATAATCTGGTATGCAAAATACCTACCTACCTACAGCACATATCATACTTAATAAAGATAAGTAGGCCTCAGGATCAGATTGCAGTGAAGATGCCGCAATCACAAATTTCATTCAACACTACAATGAAAACCTATGAAAACGTGATAAAGCTAGGAAAACAAATAAAAGGTTATAGGCAGTCTTCTAAGGTACCATTATGCATAAATTCTAATTACTACAGTTTAATTAAATGACAAGTCCCCCAACAACGGTTTCAATTTCTGTTACCATGGTATATTAAATATGAGCAATTACATAAAGTGTAAACTTCACTGGTCCACAAGACACTGCAAATAACAGATGTGTATTAGGATCAGTGACCAATTACATCACCTCCTTCAAAGTCTGTAATTGGTCCATGTGCACCTGTTATTGAGCTCACACACAGGTAGTAAAGCATGGAACTGAGTTGCATCCCTGTCTCTCAGTGGTAAATCCATGTGACTATTAGAAAAAAAAAAAAGTGGATAATCAAGCAAGTGATAACAGGAAGAAAATTCCTAACCAAGCATACATTGAGTTACAGAAGAAACAGCTAACAGTGGGAGGGCTGGCCCTGCTGCCTTTTGAGAGACCCCAGATAGGCAGTCAGAGGATGAAGACAAACCAATCAGCATAAAGAAAAGGGTTACAATGAAAAGGATGAAGTTGTCCCAGATGAAACACTAATTGATTATATATAAAGAAAAGTTGAAAGACAAATTATTGGACCTAATAAAGTTCAGCAAGACTGCTGAATACAAAGTGGATATTTAAAACCTCATATGTTGGGGCCGACACCCTGGTTAATCCTTTAGGTTAATCCTTTGCTTGCAGTGCCGGCATCTGACATGGGCGCCGGTTCTAGTCCTGGTTGCTCCTCTTCTGATCCAGCTCTCTGCTGTGGCCTAGGAAAGCAGCAGAAGATGGCCCAAGCGCTTGGACCCCTGCATCCTCATGGGAGACCAGGAAGAAGCACCTGGCTCTTGGTTCTGGATAGGCACAGCTCCAGCCACTGCGGCCATTTCGGGAATGAACCAATGGAAGGAAGACCTTTCTCTCTGTCTCTCCTTCTCACTGTCTGTAACTACCTCTCAAATAAATAAAAATCTTAAAAAAATAAAATAAAACATATGTAAGTAAAAATGTTTAATGAATTTATTTTAAAAATCACTTATAATAAAGGTCCACAAATCCAAAATGACCTGATGACAGCTTATTTCTAGCTCACCTAGCAGCAAAAGCTGTCCTGAACTGAGAGAAATCTATAGTTTTCATAAATCCAAAAGGAGTACTTAATCTTATCTTGCTTTTCACTGGGAAAGATTAATGTACCAGATTCCAGGGTGCTGGTCCCGATGTGGAGGGGGATATGATATATGTCATATACACTACATAACTTATTTTTTTTTTACAGGCAGAGTGGATAGTGAGAGAGAGACAGAGAGAAAGATCTTCCTTTGCTGTTGGTTCACCCTCCAATGGCTGCCGCAGCCAGCGCGCTGCGGCTGGCGCACTGCACCTATCCAAAGGCAGAAGCCAGGTGCTTCTCCTGGGCCACAGCAGAGAGCTGGCCTGGAAGAGGGGCAACCGGGACAGAATCTGGCACCCTGACCGGGACTAGAACCTGGTGTGCCGGCGCCACAAGGCAGAGGATTAGCCTACTGAGCCGCGGCGCTGGCCACTACATAACTTTTTTAAAACTCAAGTTTTTAATTTTGTAACAGAATCAGCCTGAAAAGTCTCAGAGAAGAGATTGTTAACCTATAGCACCAAAAATACATTATCACCAAAATAAACTATTAAGTGCAAAAAAAAAAAAAAAGAAAAAAACACCAAACCCTATACATTACCTAGATTCACCAGAACAAAAATGTACAAACCTCCTATAAAAAATTATGAAACTGACATTGAAAGAAAGACATTAAAGAGTATCTGAGAATAACAGCCATTTTGTTTCTTGCTCTCCAGTCCTTATACAGATACTCTTCACTCTGTGTGGTAGTACGGGATTATACATAAATGACTATGCAAGCTGTCAAAGCAGTCTTAATGGGTAAAATTAGTTGTTTCATGATCTTTAAAAATTTCTTCTCATACTATTTTACTGTCAATTATAAATGGATAAGAAAATGCAAAACTAATATTTATTTCATACAGTTAATTTACCAAAATCCCGGTGATAACAGAACAATACAAGGATGAGAAGCAGCTTCCTGCCCTGGATAAAACCAAATTCCTTGGGGCCAATGTTTTGGCACAGCAGATTAAAGCCCTGGTGCCAGTTCAAGTCTTGGCTGTTCCACTTCCCACAGAGCTCCCTGCTAATGTGCCTGGGAAAGCATCGAAGGATGGCCCAAGTCCTTGGCCCTGCACCCACGTGGGAGACCCGGAAGAAGCTCCTGACTCCTGGCTTCGGCCTGGCCCAGCCTAGGTTGTTGCAGCCATGTGGGGAGTGAACCAGTGGATGGAAGACCTCTCTCTCTCTCTCTCTCTCTCTCTCTCTCTGTGTGTGTGTGTGTGTGTGTGTGTGTGTGTGTGTGTCTACCTCTCTCTGTAACTTCACCTTTCAAATAAATAAAATAAATCTCAGGAGGAAAAAAATTCCTTTTACCTGATAATGCAACATGAGTGAATTCATCAAAATTATTAAGAGGCGCTTTTAGCTCAATGGCAATCAAGGGTTCATTCTCGTGGTGAATGGGCACAACATACGGAATGTCTAAGGTACATGAGAGTGAGAAGGATGCAGATGGTTTCCCATATATGGTGTATGCCTCCTGGAGATGTTTGGAATGAAATTGTCAGTGTAAGACAAAGATAATGCATCTATTCTAGAATTTTTAAATCTTTACCAAGGAAAAAATGGGATATTACCAACTGAGATTGGTGAGTTCATCTAATTACAGATCATCTGCACAGCAGTGTTTCCACCTAGGAGTTTTAGGAAGTTGATTTTGTATTTCAAACAGAAGAACAGCTACAAAGGAGTACATTCAGCTTTGGAAAACTATTATTTAACCTGGGCCATCTTGTTTTCAAATTTCAGGAGATTAAAAAGAAAATAACTTGGCCGGCGCCACGGCCCAATAGGCTAATCCTCCGCCTGTGGCGCCTGCACACCGGATTCTAGTCCCAGTCGCTCCTCTTCCAGTCCAGCTCTCTGCTGTGGCCCGGGAAGGCAGTGGAGGATGGCCCAAGTCCTTGGGCCCTGGACCCGCATGGGAGACCAGGAGAAGCTCCTGGCTTTGGATCAGCGCGGTGCGCCAGCTGCTGCAGCCATTGGAGGGTGAACCAACGGAAAAAAGGAAGACCTTTCTGTCTCTCTCTCTCACTGTCCACTCTGCCTATCCAAAATAATAATAATAATAATAATAACAACAACAACAACAACTTGCATTCTAAGTTGCCAATAAAAAAAGTCATCTCTGTTTATTAAAAGAGATCAGAAGCCTCTTACAGTTCTATTTGTAAGCAAAGGATGCTAGAAGCTATTACAGTCCTGCCAAGGTTTTGGGGCTATAATATCATTTGCTCAAGAAAAGCTTCTTAGGTACTCAGGTTACGCACCTGTAGTAAAAGGAGTACAAAGGGTTTTTCCAATCTGCACTCCATTACAAATTTCCTTAACTTGAACCTACAGATATTCAAATAAGCCTATGAAATGCCTCACACACTGAGTGGTATACAACAGATATTGAATTAATATCATTCCACTCTTGGCTGGTGCCGCGGCTCAATAGGCTAATCCTCCACCTGCGGCGCTAGTACTCCAGGTTCTAGTCCCGGTTGGGCCTCCAGATTCTGTCCCGGTTGCTCCTCTTCCAGTCCAGCTCTCTGCTGTGGCCCAGGAAGGCAGTGGAGGATGGCCCAAGTCCTCAGGCCCTGCACCCACACCAGGAGAAAACACCTGGCTCTTGGCTTCAGATTGGAGCAGTGTACCAGCCATAGCGGCCATTTGGGGGGTGAACCAACGGAAGGAAGACCTTTCATTCTGTCTCTCTCTCACTGTCTAACTCTGCCTGTCCAAAAAATAAATAAATAAATAAATAAAATCATTCTACTCTCAAATGCAGAATTCTATGATTATTGCCTTACTTGTTAATGTTGAATTCTTCAATTAAACAATAACAGATGGGTGTTTGACTTAGCAATCAAGATGCTCATATTCCATTCCAGAGTGCTTGGGTTTAATACCAGCCTCTGGCTCCTGATTCCAGCTTCCTACTAATGTAGCAGTTATGGCCCAAGTGATTGCATTGCATTCCTGTCACCAACATGGAAAGCCTAGATTGAATTCCTGGCTCCCTGCTTCAACCTTAGCCCCATCCTAGCCATTTTGGACAGGTGGGGAGTGAACCTTTGAATGGGGTACCCCTGTACACTGTCTCCCAACTTTTCTTTCTTCCCCTCATGACTTTAAAATAAGTAAAATATTTTTTAAAAATTTAAGTACAGTTATGGTTTGCTTGCACAGACATCGTTTTTACATTTTTTAAAAGATTTAATTATTTATTTGAAAAGCAGAGTCACAGAGAGGCAGAGGCAGAGAGAGAGAGAGAGAGAGAGAGAAAGTCTTCCTTCTGCTGGCCCACTCCCCAGTAGGCCACAACAGCCAGAGCTGGGCGAATCCGAAGCCAGGAGCTTCCTCTGGGTCTCCCACACGGGTTCAGGGGCCCAAGTGCTCAGGCCATCCTCTACTGCTTTCCCAGGCCATAGCAGAGAGCTAGATCGGAATTGGAGCAGCCAGGAATTGCATCAGCACCAATGTGGGATGCCAGCACTGCAGGTGGCGGCTTTACCCGCTATGCCACAGCGTAGGCCCTCATTTTTACATTATTAAAATAACAAGACTGGGGCCAGCATTGTGGGATAGCAGGTAAAGCCGCCACCTGCAGTGCCCACATCCCATATGGGCGCTGATTCAAGTCCCAGCCGCTCCACTTCCAATCCAGCTCTCTGCTGTGGCCTGAGAAAGCAGTAGAAGATGGCCCAAGTCACTGGCCCCCTGCACCTACATGGGAGACCCAGAGGAGGCTCTTGACTCCTGGCTTCGGATCAGTACAGCTCTGACTGTTGCAGCCATCTAGGGAGTGAACCAACAGATTGAAGACCTCTCTCTCTCTCTCTCTCTCTGCTTCTCAATCTCTGTCTGTATAACTCTGACTTTCAAATAAATAAATCTTTAAAAAAATAAATAACAGGGCAAAGGTCCAGTGCTGTGGCACATAGCTGGTAAAGCTGCCACCTGCAGTGCCAGAATTCATATGGGCACTGGTTCAAGTCCCAGGTGCTCCACTTCCGATCTAGTTCTCAGCTATGGCCTGGGAAAGCAGTAGAAGATGGCCCAATTCCTTGTGTCCCTACATCTGCATGGGAAACTTGGAAGAAGCTCCTGGCTTCAAATTGGCGCAGCTCTGGACATGGCGTTATTTGGGGAATGAACCAGCAGGGGAAGACCTCTGTCCCTGCCTCTGTGTAACTCTGCCTTTCAAATAAATAAATAAATCTTTCAAAAAATAGAGAAAGAGAGAAGCAGGCACAGGGAGGACACTTGTGCCCTTCCTTAAAAAAACAAAACAAACAAACAAACAAAATAAAACAGGACAAGTATAACAAGATAAATGAGAATGCTCACTGTAATATTGTTATAAAAACTTAATGGGATGTATGACAATCAATGTGATCATTACATAATTTATACTTACAAAATGAACTATGATACTGACAATAAAAATGAAAGCTTTATATGTTAACGTAAGAAAAGTATCAATAATAACAATACTTTAAAAGACAAAAGGAGATACAGAAAAAATGAGTGCAAACTTCCTCTTTTATAAAAGAAAAAATATAAATTAAATGAGCACACATAAAAGGAAAAGACTTATGCCAAACATGAGGGTGTATTTGAAAAGATATAAATGATGGTAATTCATTTGGCTTTATATACCTCTGTACTGTCTGCACTGCTAAAACCATCATTCTTTCTAAAATTAAAAAAGAGAACAGACTGTCAAAATGTCTGGTAGAAGATATGTTCCTAAATAAAAGGAGAGGAAAGTTGCCAGCTTCATTGTTTCTATTGTGTCTTATCTAAGACTATAGAAAAAATGAATACAATCACCCTAATACTAAATAGTATGCCTTGTACTTGGATTTATATTTTGAAACAATTAACTAGAAGAGGAAACAAAGCACAGGCAAGCTTAGATTTTATTTTTGATTCATATCCTCAGATAAAACAAAAGATACTGGCTGTTGACAGTACCTAGTTACTGCAAAGGGTAATGCAAAAAAAAGCCCTGAGATTAACTACTATACCATGATACGACAGAAAACACACCTGAACAACGTTTCATGATTCTGAGTGACAAGGATTCATCTTTCTTCTTCCGCAAATGGAAATGTAAGCCCCTCCCCTTTTCCTTTCACTGAGCATCAACGTGGTGCCAACACTACTTCCTAGGGCTATGACTATCAAAAGACTATAAAAGGTACTGACTTCTTAATGTGCAAAGCACTGCATGCTTCAGAACTCACTCAGTGAATATTTGCTGAACCACTGTACATACAAATGATGCTGCACTTTCATTGTCTCTGTTAAGCTCAGCAACAACTTATTTATTAACCACATTATAGAAGCAGGAAACAGTTTAACTTACCTAGATTTATTATATTAACATACGGTAAAGCCAGAATTAGAACTCCAATGGACTTACTCTATGTTATTTCTTTCTTTCTTTCTTTCACAGGCAGAGTGGACAGTGAGAGAGACAGAGAGAAAGGTCTTCCTTTTTGCCGTTGGTTCACCCTCCAATGGCCGCTGCGGCCGGCGCACCGCGCTGATCCGATGGCAGGAGCCAGGTACTTCTCCTGGTCTCCCATGGGGTGCAGGGCCCAACCACTTGGGCCATCCTCCACTGCACTCCCTGGCCACAGCAGAGAGCTGGCCTGGAAGAGGGGCAACCGGGACAGAATCCGGCTCCCCGATCGGGACTAGAACCCGGTGTGCTGGCGCCGCAAGGCGGAGGATTAGCCTAGTGAGCTGCGGTGCCGGCCAAGTCTATGTTATTTCTTTACATACTGTCCAAAAAAACATAGTTATTTCCAAAAGGGTACTAATGAAAAAGTAAACAAGAACAGACAAATAGGAACAGGAAAACAATAGAAAATAACAGAAAAACGTGACAACGGCAGCAAGTCAAACTGCAAAAAATAAAGAACTGATTCAAAGCATCTGAGGCACAGATATAGTAGCAAGATACATTTTTAAATTTTGTTTAGCCATTGCAACTGCAATTTTCCTCAGAGGCTTCTCTCACCAAAGCCACACACTTTAGCACATAGGGACCCAAAGCTTACCTCTAATCTCCCTTTTCCAGGGTTCATGACAGTCTAGTACCATTTTAATTTGTTACTTACATTTCAGGCATTTCAGAAAAAATTCTCTAAAAATAGGATGGCTTAGTTAACCGTGTACAGGCAAACTATTGCTGAATTAATGTTATGTAACAAACAACACAAATGGATTACAATAAAACATGTTAATTTCTTGCTCATTAATCGCAGTTTGGTGGGAGCACTTGAAGCCTCAAGTTCAGTTCAGATCACTTTCACTTCTCTTTCATTCATTCTGGGACTCAGCCTACGGGGACTTAGTTACCTGGGACAATCTCTTCTTACAGTAAATGGCTAAACTACAAGAGAACTAGAAGAAACTTGCCAAGCCTCTTAACACTTCATTTCAGAACTGGCCTACTGTCACGTTTATCTCCATTCTACTGGCTCAAGCAAGTCACATGACCACATCCAAAATCAGGCTGGGAAGTATACTTCGCCTCAAGGGGTCAGGTGGGGAATATATGCAAAGCAGTAATTCAATTTACCATAAACTCTAAGAGAAATTTCCGGAATGATTTCACGTGTGTATTCAGTAATAACCAAGCAAACATAACATAACAAAGTGCTGATGAAGTAACTCAAACTGCTATCAAATTCTCACATAACAAAGAGCAAAGAGGAACAGTAAATATGTGAATGACAAAATCAAGATGTAAAAACGGGCACAGTAGGCTAAACCTAACAACAGGATGTGACAGGAATAAAATCCTGCAATGGGTTCATCATAGGATAGAAAAGATCTGAATCAATGGCAAGATACATAGAAGACTTAGTGGTTTTAAGAGCCAATAACATGACTTAGCTACATAAAACCATAATGCAGTTTAGCCCACATTAACAATAATAGTAACATAATTGAGAACTCAGTACATAGGAAGTACACAGGAAAACACTAAAAAATAAAAACAAAGAGTTTGGGAATATTAAATTGGGTTCTGATCTGTGTGTCAATGCCGGAAGAATGAATCACTATAGGAAACAAGATAGGTAAAAGGTTTAAAAGTGAGTTTCACATGACATTCAGGTATGAATTGAATAAACTTGAGATTTATAGATTTTCAGAGCAAGTAAGACTGGGAATGGGATGTAGACTAGTGGAAAGGGTAAGAAAAAGCATAAAAGTTGTCTTCTAATTACTAAGACTATCCTGTAACCAGGAAGTTCACTTAGGGAGTTTTTTGCTCCATATAAATAGAAACTTCCCTAACCAAAAGTTTAATGGTTTGAGAGACAGTGAAATGCTGTCACTAAATGAATTCAGGTAGAAGTTGCTATGCCTTAATACCAGTGCTCAGTGAACTTTTCTCTGTCCCTTTTATTAAAGGGACAGAGAATAAAGATTTTTGGCCTTGCGGGTCTCCTGGGAACTACTCAACTGTCAGGGCAGCAAGAAAGCAACCACTGATAACATGTAAACAAATAGGTGTGGTTGTGGTTCAATAAAACTTTACTTACAAAAACAGATGTTAGGTCAGGTGGCCTGTTTGCCAATATCTTCTCTATATTAAAAAGAGAGAATGAATGCAAAGGGGATTGCACTATACAACCTTCACACAGATTACAGCTCCAAGGTTCCACAAAAAGTTTTCACAGGGCACAGATAAACACCAGAGACCATATGCAGATGTATATGATTTGTAAATCATATAGAAAGAAGACTGCTACAAACATACACAGGATAGGTCACCTTCTTCAAAATAGATTTGAGAGACAGCTGCTGAATAGATGAGGCTTTTAAATAGGTCTCTTTTATGGGAGGACATTGGAATAATCATAAATAGACACAGGAACACAGGCTCCACCATCATCGTTTTTCAGTAGCAAGTAAATAAATGAGACATTAAGATCACTGTGCATACATAAGACTTCCATGCTGACATGGGGAGACAATGGGAATATTTTTAAATGCCTGCTTATTTGTTGGGTTAACTGTGTCTCCTTATAGAGATACAGGAGTAGTTGGTCAGGGGAGGTGTACCATTCAATCTCAAAGCCAAAAAAAAGCTAAATTTCGGTTTCCCTGAAGGTCCATAATTTCCTCCCTTGGAAAAGTAACAGGAGTTAGAACATTCTTTCCCTTTTCTACAATGGCCTATATTAGTCCCTATTAGAACACTGATCCACAACACAGAAATACCAGAATTAGCAAGAGTATTTAGAAATTTTATAGCAATTTGGCATTGACTAGTTTACCAACTACACTGCAACTATAAAACAATTTGAGAAAATAAACATTAATTTTCATAATTTTTCATTTTACATTTTAAATTTTTGGGTTTTTTTTAAATATCTATTTTATTTATTTGTAAGAGAGTTACAGAGAGAGGCAGAGCCAGAGAGAGAGAAAAAGAGGCCTTCCATCCGCTGGTGTACTCCTCAAACAGCCAGAGCTGATCCAAAACCAGGAACCAGCAGCTTTCTCCTGGTCTCCTACAAGGGTGCAGGGGCCCAAGGACTTGGGCCATCTTCTACTGCTTTCCCAGGCCACAGCAAAGAGCTGGACCAGAAGTGGAGCAGCTGGGATTTGAACTGGCACCCATATGGGATGCTGGTGCTGCAGACCAGGGCTTTAACCTCCTGCACTACAGCGCCAGCCCCAATATTTTAAATTTTAATAAAGCTTATATTTTATAATATTTTGTTAAATCAGTGAAGTAAAGTAGTATTTTTAAAATATTTCATTTACCTATTTGAAAGGCAGAGTTACAAAGAGACAGAGAGATCCTTCACCTGCTGATTCACTCCCCAAATGGCCACCATGGCCCGAGCTAGGCCAATCCAAGAAGCCAGGAGCTTCTTCTGGGTCTCAGATATGGATGCAGGGGCTCAAGTACTTGGGTCATCTTCTTTTGCTTTCCCAAGCACTTTGTAAGGTAGCAGCTGGGACTTGAACCAGCACCCATATGGGATGCCGATATCACCACTTAGCCACAGTGCCAGCCCACAAAGTAGAACAGTATTTTTATAGACAACAAAAATTTACAGATAGCAAAATACTTAAATTGCTTTTTTTGGCAAGAAAAGACAACCTTCTCTGAATGAGACAACAGCAAGCCAAATAATACCATGGGACTGAAAAATAATATTCAGGGGCTGGTGCTGTGGCATAGCAGGTAAAGCCACCGCCTGTAGTGCCCACATCCCTTTCCCGCGACAATTCAAGTCCTGGTTGCTCCACTTCCGATCCAGCTCTCTGCTGTGGCCTGGGAAAGCAGTACAAGATGGCCCAAGCCCTTGGGCCCCTGTACCCACATGGGAGACCCAGAAGAAGCTCCTGACTCCTGGCTTCGGATCGGCACAGTTCCGGCTGTTGCAGCCAACTGAGGAGTGAACCACTGATAGAAGACCTCTCTCCCTCTCTGCCTCTCTTTCTCTCTCTGTGTAACTGACTTTCAAATAAATAAATAAATCTTTCAAAAAAAGAAATAATATTTATAATATTTTATTTTTTCTGTCAAAGTATGATTGACAGTAAATTGCTAAAACTACAGTATAGCTAAAAATTTGCAGAGATGTACTGGCCATGAAGCAAAAAACTATGAAAATCTAAGTAGCACTTACATAAAAAGTATGAAGATCAAAACAAAAAAAATTATTTGAATTAAGGGTACTGAATTATGGGGCCAGCACTGTGGCATTGCAGGCAAAACCTTGTAAAGCCACAGCCTGTGGCGCAGCATCCCATAAGGGCACCAGTTAGAGTCCCAGCTGCATTCCTTCCAATCCAGCTCCCTTCTAATGCACCTGTGAAAGCAGTGGAAGATGGTCCAAGTATCTAGGTCCCAGGACCCATATGGGAGATCAGGAAGAGGCTCCTGGCTCCTGGCTTCAGATCAGCTCAGCTCTAGCCATTGCAGCCATTTGGGGAGTGAACCAGCAGATGGAAGATCTCTCTATCACACTCTCTCTAACTCTGCCTTTCAAATAAATTTTAAAAATCTTTAAAAAGACAAAAAGTACTTAATTACAAAGCCAAAACAAACAGATGTTCATTACTTCACATATAAATATAAGGGATCATCAAAAGGTTCATGGACTATGCGCATCATGAAAAAACTATGCATAGATTTAAAACAGTTTTACATCAAAATAAACTGATCTTTTAACTTTTTTTCCACAGATTTTTTTTTTTTTTTTTTTTGACAGGCAGAGTGGACAGTGAGAGAGAGGGACAGAGAGAAAGGTCTTCCTTTTGCCGTTGGTTCACCCTCCAATGGCCGCCACGGCCAGCGCGCTGCAGCTGGCGCACCGCGCTGATCTGAAGTCAGAAGCCAGGTGCTTATCCTGGTCTCCCATGGGGTGCAGGGCCCAAGCACTTGGGCCATCCTCCACTGCACTCCCGGGCCACAGCAGAGAGCTGGCCTGGAAGAGGGACAACCGGGACAGAATCTGGTGCCCCGACCGGGACTAGAACCTGGTGTGCCGGCGCCACAAGGCGGAGGATTAGCTTAGTGAGCCGTGCCGCCGGCTCCACAGATTTTCTTAAGTACCCTCAGAGTGCCCAGCTTCATATACAGTAGCTTTTC
Organism: Oryctolagus cuniculus; assembly: GCF_051225735.1. Lineage (NCBI taxonomy): Eukaryota > Metazoa > Chordata > Mammalia > Lagomorpha > Leporidae > Oryctolagus > Oryctolagus cuniculus. The sequence goes on from NC_142867.1 coordinate 64,459,804, forward strand.
AGAAGGCTACTATATAAAACAAAATGTTTATATTACAGCAAAATCCCACCAAAGCTGTTTGTAAATTTTCAGCGAATATGCAACGAAGAACTTTTTTTTTTTTTTTTTGACAGGCAGAGTGGACAGTGAGAGAGAGGGACAGAGAGAAAGGTCTTCCTCTTTGCAGTTGGTTCACCCTCCAATGGCCACCGCGGCCAGCGCGCTGCGGCCGGCACACCGCGCTGATCCGATGGCAGGAGCCAGGAGCCAGGTACTTACCCTGGTCTCCCATGGGGTGCAGGGCCCAAGCACCTGGGCCATCCTCCACTGCACTCCCGGGCCACAGCAGAGAGCTGGCCTGGAAGAGGGGCAACCGGGACAGAATCCGGTGCCCCGACCGGGACTAGAACCCGATGTGCCGGCGCCGCTACGTGGAGGATTAGCCTAGTGAGCCGTGGCGCCGGCCACGAAGAACTATTTCTAATGACCACCGTGGCTTATGATACAGGAGGCCAATTCATAGAACAAACTCCTGAAGTGTTTTTAATTGAAACAATAAATGCAAAGATAAAATCGCAAGTTCTTCAGCATATGTATGATCTGAACATGACACTGTGTGAAGAATTATTTTTCAGTTTTATTGCTAAAGCTAACTCACTCTAAACTGTACAAATCTATGAAGGATTATACAGTTGACAAATGTGGCATGGAGTGAACTGCATGTAACAGTACACGCGGGCCATGCAACTGTGCCAAAGGGAAATACTCTGCAGCAGTTTCCCAAATCAAAAAGCTCACACAGGAGTGTAAATAAAAGCACCACTTCCTTAAGAAATTCTCACCATGATTAAAAACAAAAACAAAAAAAGAGCACCTGTCTTAAATACTATGCTTAGCATCAAAGAAAGATCCACACATAAGAAATGTATGTGTCCATGATCCATTTCTTCACGGGACAATTTAAATTTAATTATAACTGTCTATGTAAATTGGTTGTGATTACTGGTAAAAGATTGAAAATGAATTCTCGGCCGGCGCCGCGGCTCACTAGGCTAATCCTCCGCCTTGCGGCACTGGCACACCGGGTTCTAGTCCCGGTCGGGGCACCGGATTCTGTCCCGGTTGCCCCTCTTCCAGGCCAGCTCTCTGCTGTGGCCCGGGAGTGCAGTGGAGGATGGCCCAAGTGCTTGGGCCCTGCACCCACATGGGAGACCAGGAGAAGCACCTGGCTCCTGCCATCGGATCAGCACGGTGCGCCGGCCGCAGCGTGCCAGCCGTGGCGGCCATTGGAGGGTGAACCAACAGCAAAAAGGAAGACCTTTCTCTCTGTCCCTCTCTCTCACTGTCCACTCTGCATGTCAAAAAAAAAAAAGAAAATGAATTATGACTCAAAAAAAAAAAAGTTTGATACGAATATCCTGAGCTTGCTAAAATTTCATTTAAATCCCTTTTTTTTCTCCAACGTACTTCGGAATCTGGTTTCTCCATACTGAGTCCCGCTAAAACACAGGAACAGTTTCCATATACATTATCTCTAGTGAGTAACTCTGTGGTCAATCCAAACTAGATTAGATAAATTAGTATCACAAACCAAATTCTTCATAATAAAATGTTTAAATATTGATATACAATGTAGTTTACCACACATAAAGAGCGACTTAATAAATTGGTGAGTTGTAATTTCACTCACTTTTGTTTAGTTAGTATTGTGGAATGACAAAAATGTTATGATTGTAATAGCAATTCTCCATATCAAGTAGCCAAATCTTAAAATAAAATTTTTGTAAAAATTTATGCCCATATTAGATCACAATTATATTCTTTTATGGGTTAGAAACACAAAGACTATAAAATCGAAGGATATCCTGTTATTCTAAGAACAATGTCTCACTATTACCCACCTCTTGAATAATTTCCCTTGATAATTTTTAGAATTCCATTACAATATACATCACATACCCGATGAATACAAATTCTTAAAAGCTGCTTGCAGGGGCTGGCATTGTGGCACAGCAGGTAAAGGCATCACCTGTGACATCAGCATCCCATATAGGCACTGGTTCATACCCAGCTTCTTCACTTCCAATCCAGCTCCCTGCTAATGGCCTGGGAAAACTAGTGGGTCCATGCCACCCATGTGGGAGACCCAGATGAAGCTCCTGGCTTTGGCCTGGCACAGCACTGGCTGTTGCAGCCATGGAACATCTCTCTCTATGTCCCTCCCTCTCTGGGTAACTCTTTAAAGATAAATAAATAAATCTTTTAAAGAATATTTAAATTGGCCGGCGCCTCGGTTCACCAGGCTAATCCTCCGCCTGCGGTGCCGGCACACCGGGTTCTAGTCCCGGTCAGGGTGCCAGATTCTGTCCCAGTTGTTCCTCTTCCAGTCCAGCTCTCTGCTGTGGCCCGGGAAGGCAGTGGAGGATGGTCCAAGTCCTTGGGCCCTGCACCCACATGGGAGACCAGGAGAAGCACCTGGCTCCTGGCTTCGGATCAGCGCGGTTCGCCGGCCGCAGCGCCATTGGGGGATGAAACCACGGAAAAGCAAGACCTTTCTCTCTGTCTCTCTCTCACTGTCTAAATCTGCCTGTCAAAAAAAATTTTTTTTAAATAAATAAAGTTTAAAAAAATTTAAATTTCAGAAAAATAGTGCTAGAATACCTCAAGCACTGATAACAAATAATCTATCAACAAGTATTTGACTTCTTCCCTTTAAGAAGTCGTGAGTTATAAGAAATGATTGTATAAAATCCCTGGCCACAAAGAGTCCATAACCTAATTAAGGCCTTAAAAAAAAGTTATTTATTTGAGATGCAGAGTTACAGAGAAAAAGAGGTCTTCCATCCACTGGTTCACTTCCTAAATGGCTGCACTGGCTGGAGCTGGGCCTATCTGAAGCCAGGAGCCAGGAGGCTTCTCCAGGTCTCCCATTCAGGTACAGGGGTCCAAGCACTTGGGCAATCTTCCACTGCTTTCCCAGGCCATTAGCACAGAGGGGATCAGAAGAGGAGCAACCTAGACACAAACCTGTGCCCATAGGGGATGCCCGCGCTACAGGAAGAGGCTTAGCCTACTACCACGTCTTAGCACCAGCCCCCTAATTAAGGTCTTATATGTAGTTTAAAAGGAAATAATGTTTCTAATATCAGATGATACTCAGGAATTTATCTATTAGCAATCATATTCTTAAAGTATTGCAAACTGTAAAAGAGAAATGTCACAATCATATAAAACATAAACTACTCAAGAAAATTGGTGAAAACTACTACAGTGAATCTTTTAAAATCAAATTTCAGGAGGGTGTCATATCCAGCAGTTAAGATGCCTGCTTTGCATATCAGAATACTGAGTTAGATTTCTACCCCCAATGCCTGACACCAGCTTCCTTCCAATACAGACCCTGAAAAGTAGCAATGATTATGGCTCAAGTGTTCGGGTTCCTGCCACCTTTGTGAGACACTTGGATGTTATTCCTGGCTTTAAGCTTCAGCTGCAGCCTAGCCCTAGCCATTGTGGGCATATGGAGAATGAATCAAAATGGATGGGACTTCTCTTGGTGTCTGTCTTGCTCTCTCTCTGCCTCTCAGATAAATAAAGCAAAAAAAGTAAAAGCTCAAACTAAAGGAAATACAAATCCAATTTGAGTATAAAAATTGAGAAGACCTATTAACAAGCTTATTCACAGTAGGTTCAGTCTGATATTAAAGCATATAAATACAGAGAGAGGGCAATGTATTAAAATACCAACTTTGAATGAAATAAGGGGGCGGGGACAGTCCTTTCAAAAATATGCATGACTGAAGTATTTAGAGGTAAGAGTCTTGATATCTGCAATTTACTTGGAATGTACCAGAAACAACACAGAGTACAACAAAATGACCAATAGATGGACAAAACAAGTATAATAAACATTGAAATCCAGATGGTGGGAACATGAGCATTAACAGCAATATTCTTTCTACTTCACCAAATATCTGGAAATATTCACACTAAGAAAATAAAGGGGTTGGCATTGTGGCACAGCAGGGTAGGCTGCCACTTGGGACACCAGCATCCCACATTCAAGTACCTAGCTACTCTGCTTCCGATCCAGCTCCCTGTTAATGTGCCTAGGAAAGCAGCGGGAGATGGCCCATGCGGGACCCTGCACCCACGTGGGAGAGCAGGACAGCATTGTGAACTCTTGGTTTTAGCCTGGCCCAGCCTCTGCCACTGAGGCCATTTGGGGAGTGAACCAGTGGACAGAAGATCTCTCTCTCCCTCTCTCTTTCTCTTTTGGGGAGTGAACCAATGGACAACAGATAAATGGATCTCTTCCCCGCCCCCCCCACCTATTTCCTCCCTCTGTAACTGCCTTTCAAATAAATAAATAAATCTTTTAAAAAAAAAAAATAGAAATAACGTCCTCAGTAGCAAGGAAACAGTCCCTCTCTCCCAAAACCCTGGATACAGATTTAACATCCCAGATCTATAATCTCGCTTGTAATTGTTCTTAGGATAGCTCCAAATTCACTGCACTACAGTTGGATTTTTAGTTTCTATGCACACACACACAACTTGAGTTTGTCTTAGATTCCCCAAGCATTTTGTCTGTTTTGAAGTATATACTTTAACTAGAAATAAAGACAAATAACAACCCTGTGTGATCTATTAGCCTATTTTACAGATCAGAAAAATGAAACTGAATGATTAAGTAAATTTCTCAAGGTTACATAGCCCATAGTGCTAGCATTCAAATCACATTCTTAATCAGCAGGTGATATGCCCATTTAGAAAATTCTTTTCCTCTAGAAACACATTTTTATCAAATAGTCAAAACTTATACATACAAAATCAAAATTATGAAAGATGAGCCTCAGTGTTTAAGCCAAATAGGCAAAGCACTGAGCCAAACACCACAGGGGATCTTGGTGTGTAAGAACTGGTGCACCCATTCCAAGAGCAATTTATTAGTCTTCCCTGATCATTACTGGAATGGTTCCCTGCTTAGCATCTTGCTGCAAATCACTATGCCTTGAAAAATACTTCATTTTTTTCTTATACTACATTTACATATATGTTTACCCAACTTGAGCATAAATACTTTGAAATAAAAGTCAAGTTTTGTTTAACTTTGCATCTGTCCTGGATATGTGATTTAAGAAACCACTTGCTAATATAATTTAACAACTTATCAAGTTCTAATGTTTAAGCCTCTAAAAAGAATATTAGAAGTAATAACTCTGGCCAGCGCCGCAGCTCACTAGGCTAATCCTCCGCCTTGCGGCGCCGGCACACCGGGTTCTAGTTCCGGTCAGGGCACCGGATTCTGTCCCGGTTGTCCCTCTTCCAGGCCAGCTCTCTGCTGTGGCCCGGGAGTGCAGTGGAGGATGGCCCAAGTGCTTGGGCCCTGCACCCCATGGGAGACCAGGATAAGTACCTGGCTCCTGCCATCAGATCAGCGCAGTGCGCCAGCCGCAGCGCGCTGGCTGCGGCGGCCATTGGAGGGTGAACCAACGGCAAAAGGAAGACCTTTCTCTCTGTCCCTCTCTCTCACTGTCCACCCTGCCTGTCCAAAAAAAAAAAAAAAAAAAAAGAAGAAGAAGAAGAAGAAGTAATAACTCTTTGTTGACAGTTTCTTTTTTTTTTTAATTTGACAGAGCTAGTGAGGGAGAGAGACAGAGAAAAAGGTCTTCCTCCCTTTGGTTCACCCCCCAAAATGGCCACTACAGCCAGTGCTGCGCCGATCCAAAGCCAGGAGCCAGGTGTGTCCTCCTGGTCTCCCACGCGGGTGCAGGCGCCCAAGGACTTGGGCCATCCTCCACTGCCTTCCCGGGCCACAGCAGAGAGCTGGACTGGAAGAGGAGCAACTGGGACTAGAAGCCGGCCCCCATATTGGATGCCGGCGGCACAGGCAGAGGGTTAACCAAGTGAGCCACAGCACCGGCCCTTTGTTGACAGTTTCATTAAAGACAAACATTCTTTGAATCAATAATTCGCATTTACTAGTTTTTTTATTCTCAGAGTATAATTCTGCTAAATGAAAATATAAAGTACTTTAAAATCAATCAAGTCAGTAAATGGATGTAAGGGTTTAAGTATACTAAAAGAAAGTTTGCACATACTATTTGAATATAAATTTTATTAAATGATTAATTTCTCAGAATATAAAGGAATATTTTATACTGTATGAACTAATCTGGCTTTCAACTACCGGTAAATAATACATTTTTATTTCCTAGTAGTAATACAGCTTTCTTAATTCAGCAAGTGTTAACCTTATCAATTCCTAATCTGAACTGTACTTTCCAAAACGGCAGATGTGAAGGCGGTATCCTTCCCATTTGCCATGCATGAAGTGCTACTGAAGCACTGCCCATGTGCCAGGCCCTGTACGAAGCACTAGAAATAGATCAAGCAAAACACAACACTGCACTCGATGACTTTACAGTTGAGGGAGTGAGGTGTGAGTGCTACTGTGGAACATTTCCTAGACAGAGTTATGGTTCCCTCTACTTCCAAATCCAAGCATTAAATCACATGCTTTTCTGCCACGAATGCAAAGAAGCAAGCCAACTTAAGACAATTAGAAAGAGCTTACACTACAGGAATATTGCCTTATAAAATTAGATTCCTGTTCATTAGTGTTTTCCTACACAGTATACTAAAAGGTTCGATATTGTTTTATCCAATTTGGAATTTATGTTTGAGACCCACTGGTTTAAAACATAGGCTACCTTGCTTATCCAAAATCCACTCTAGCAGATTCTAAGAACAGTAAAGAGGCAGTCCTCTTCCAGAACTGATTCTTAGATATAACAAATAAAAGACTTATATGACTGCTGACTATGAAAGATAGGCCATATATACTAAGAGGAGAGATAAAAAGTAAGATATGTATCCCAAATTCAAACTTAAGATTTAAAGTACAGAAGTTTATTCTCACAGGCCACATTATGAAACAATGCTCTGATGAGCATCAAGAGTGTAATGGATAATGCTTCTCCCAGGCAAAGTCAGATAAGCTACCTTTACTTCTTTATGGATCTATTTTTCAACAGATTAAAACTTACTCAAAGACAGTAATAATATCCTTTTGACTTTTAAGACAGAAAAGAATAACACAACAGTCGTTAAATTCTATCACAAATCCAATGCTGTATTTTTCCTTTTAATAAATACAAATTTTTCATTTTATAGAAACCATTTCTCTCCTTCCAAATTATTTTTGTTCACTGTCGCCAAAACTTAAAATGTGTGTCTTTTCAAATAAAATTAGCTGTCCACACATACTATTTTCACCCATACTTTCAAACTATTTTTATAACATCTTTTAAAATAGTTTAACTTTCCCAAATTCAATTAAAATGTTTATTGCTTTGGGGCCAGCACTGTAGCATAGCAGGTTAAGCCATCACCTGCAATGCTGGCTCCCCACATGGGTGCCAGTTAACTCCCAGCTAACGTACCTGGAAGGACAGCAGAAGATGGCCTAACTGCTTGGGCCTCTACACCCACATGGAAGATTCAAACGAAGCTCCTGGCTCTTGGATTTGGTCTGGCCCAGCCCTAGCTCCAGACTTTGCAGTCATTTAGGGAGTAAACTAGCAGATGGAAGAAATGTCTCTCTTTCTCCTGTCTCTCTCCTCTCTCGCTCCCTCTCTCTTCTGTAATTCTGCCTTTCAAATAAATAAACAAATCTCAGTAACAAAATATTTATTGCTATCTATTACCAATAAAAATATTTCTGAGAGGAAATCATCTTTTATTCATGATACCCTTACCACCTAATTGAGTCTTCCACATACTAGGTACTCACTGTTAACTGAACTATAGTTAATAAGCAAGACTTAGGTAAGGGAGAAGCTACACACATATGCTTTTGGTCTCTGCAATGTTTCAATATTCATTCTGAAACCTCTAAAATTAAACATAAGGACAAAACCATCATGTTCAGGACTATGTCATCTTTCCCTTTATCTATCTACTAATGATAGAAAATAGGTTTCATTTTATCTCTGACCATCCATCTTAAATCTTTACTCCATTTTCTAAGTTCCCAAGTAAAAATAATTCAGTGACTATGTGTTTTGACTGGTCTATTTGAAGCTACTGATAGACAAAAATGAGTGTTCTGGGACAGGCATTGAGATGTAGAAGGTAAAGCTGCCACCTATGATGCTGGCATCCCATATGAGCGCCAGTTCAAGATCTAGCAACTCCACTTTCGATCCAGCTCCCGGCTAATGTGCCTGGGAAAGCAGTAGTAATTGGCCTAAGCACTTGGGCCCTTACACCCACATGGGAGACCGGGAAGAAGCTCCTGACTCCTGGCTTCAGCCTGGCCCAGCCCTGGCCGTTACAGGCATTTGAGGAGTGAACCAATGGATGAAGATCTCCCTCTCTCTCTCTCTATCTATCTGCCTCTGCCTCTGTCTCTCTGTCTCTCTGTCTCTTCCTCTATCTGTGTAACTCTGACTTTCAAATAAATAAATAAATCTCTAAGAAAAAAAAAAAAAAAGAATGGGTGCTCTCCTGATTCTCTAGAAATAGCTCTCAAGTCTCTGGAACTTCCATGAGAAATTACTGGTACTTTCTGGTTTCGGCTATTCAACAGTCCCAGAGGAACAGAATGCTATAATTTGGTTCTAGACATTAGTTCTCGGCTATAAATGAGAAATGCAAGCACTAAAATGATACAGAACTCAAAGCTTCAGAAAAGGTTGGCATATTTAAGAGATAATCTATCTTCTATTTGCCCAGATTTTACAAAGATGGATTGTGAAATAAAGAAGAAAAACTCTTGGACTGGTGCTGTGGTATAGCACCAGCCACCGGCAGTGCTGGCATACCATATGGGTGCCAGCTCAAGTCCTGGCTACTCCACTTCTGATCCGGCTCTCTGCTATGACCTGGGAAAGCAGTGACAGATGACCCAAGTCCTTGGGGCCCTGCACCCATGTGGGAGACCAGATCAAGTTCCATGCTCCTAGCTTTCAGCCTGGACCAGCCCTGGCTCTCCCAGGCATTTGGGGAGTGAACCAGCAGATCAAAGACCTCTCTCTCTCTCTTTCTCTCTGCCTCTCCCTCTCTATAATTCTGCCATTCAAATAAATAAATAAATCTTTAAAAAAAATAAAGAAGAAAAATTCTAAATACCAGCTATTCCTTCTATCAGAAACTAATATCTATAGTGGAGGAAAGCAAACTCAGGCTTTTATTCAGACACCAAAGTGCAGAATGTGTATATGGCAACCTTTCTGAGCCTCAGTCTCACATGTTAAATGTAAAAACGGGGCCAGCGCCACGACTCACTAGGCTAATTCTCCACCTGCGGCACCAGCACCCCAGGTTCTAGTCCTGGTTGGGGCGCCGGATTCTGTCACAGTTGCTCCTCTTCCAGGCCAGCTCTCTGCTGTGGCCCGGGAGTGCAGTGGAGGATGGCCCAAGTGCTTGGGCCCTGCACCTGCATGAGAGACCAGAAGCACATGGCTCCTGGCTTTGGATCAGCGTGGTGCGCCGGCCGCAGCAGCCATTGGGGAGTGAACCAATGGAAAAGGAACACCTTTCTCTCTATCTCTCTCTCTCACTGTCCACTCTGCCTGTCAAAAAAAAAAAAAAAAAAAAGTAAAAACGGGCTGGCAATTGATCCAGGGATTACGCTGCTGCTTTCCATGCTCATATCCCATATCACAGTGACTGGTTCAAGCACTGGCTATTCCATTTCCAACCCAGCTCCATAGTAACAAACACACTGGAAGGTAGCCAATGACTGCTCAAGCACCTGGGTCCCTGCCACCTATGTGGGAGACCAGATCAAGTTCCACGCTCCTAGCTTTCAGCCTGGACCAGCCCTGGCTCTCCCAGGCATTTGGGGAGTAAACCAGCAGGTGGAAGATATCTATCTGCCTGTCTCTCTGCTAAAGAAAGAAAAAAATGAAAGGAAGGAAGGGAGGGAATAAATAAAAATTAAAAGCTTCATGGAAAGTAGAATCAAAACACAATTTTTATAGATTTATTTATTTGAAAGACACACAGAGAGAGAGAGAGAGAGAGAGAGAGACCTTCCATTTAGTAATTCACTCCCCAGATGGCCCCAACAGCCAGGGCTGGGCCAGGCTAAAGTGAGGAGCACAAAATTCCATCCAGGTTTCCCATGTGGGTGTCAGGGATCCAATTACCCAGGTCATCTTCTGCTGCTTTCCCAGACACATTAACAAGAAGCTAGATCAAAAGTGAAGCAGGAGCCAGTGCTGTGGTGTAGTGGGTAAAGCTGCCACCTGCAGTGCCCACATCCCATATGGGCACCAGTTCGAGTCCCAGCTGCTCCACTTCCAATCCGGCTGGTATAACAAAACAGTAAGTGATAGGAGGTAGTAAACCCCCAAGACAGGCAGACACACGCTCTTCACCTTGAAGGCCATAATGGAAGTTACCCAAGGAAACACAGAAGGACCCTTGTAACACAAAAATAAATAAGTAAGGATTAAATGAAATACTGTCTCTAAGTTGCTGACATAACACCTATGACAAGCACGCATACTGAGGCCACCAAGAGATGCCAGATGCCACAGAACCACAAGGAGGGGGGAAAAAAAAGATGAGGTAATGCCCTTCAGAAGAGAAGCCTAAAGCATTCTACCAGCATTTCCTTATTGTGGTGATTGTGGGAGCTTCCATCTGACCTGTCCACTTCCTACCCTCTCAGCCAACAGAGGTAGGCCTTCTGTGCAAAACTGTATCACAGGATGAGGGTGATGGGAAGGATGGAGAGGAGGGATGGAGAGAGGGAAGGACTCTACACATCTCCTAATCTAAATCAAGTTCAGCTCTCAAACCTTTAAAACAGAGCTTCCCAAACAATATATTGCACCCCACAGCTATAATAGGATTAGGTTATCCTCAATTCTTAATGGAACTGAGAGGGCCCAGGACAGCCAGAGTTTCAAGGAATGCCAATTCCTTTAAAGGTTTTGCACCATTTTTTATGTATAGCAATCAGGTTTATGCTACAACAACTTGACATTACTATTTGAGGTTATTACAGCACTAATGGCTCTGATAATCAGGCATTGCATGGCATACTGTATGTGACAACATTCTGTCAACAATGGACAATCTCAAATACAATATATTTAGTCTGACATTACTATGACTGGCTGTTGTCACAATTTTGTCCATAAATCACCTAAAAATAAAACTACTTTCTTGATTTGGATACTACTAGCATAACACATGATAGAAAATTATAAACATGACAAAATCTTGAAATCAATTCAAAATCTGGTGGGTTTTTTTAAACATACATTTATTATTTATTTAAAAAGCAGAGAAATTGGGGGAGGGAGGGAGGAAGGGAGGGAGGTTGAGAGAGAGAGAGAGAGAGAGAGAGAGAGAGACCGACCTTCTGGGGTCAATGTTGTGGCACAGCAAGTAAAACCACAGCATGCAATGCTGGCATCCCAGTTGGGTACCAGTTTAGGTCCTGAATGCTCCACTTCCAAACCAGCTCCTTGCTAATGACCTGGGTAAAGGAGCAGAGGATGGACCAAATGGTTGGACCAATGCCACTCAAGTGGGAGACCCAGATGGAGATCCTGGCTTTGGCCTGGCTCAGAGCTAGCTGTGGTGGCCAGCTGGGTAGCAAACCAGTGGACAGAAGATCTCTCCCTCACTCTCTAAGATTTTATTTATTTATTTGAGAGGTAGAGTTGCAGACAGAGAGAGGGAGACAGAGAGAAAGGTCTTCCATCTGCTGGTTCACTCCCCAAATGGCCACAATGGCCAGAGCTGGACCAGTGTGAAGCCAGGAGCCAGGAGCTTCTTCCAGGTCTCCCACACAGATACAGGGGCCCAAGCACTTGGGCCATCTTCCACTGTTTTCCCAGGCCATCAGCAGAAAGCTGGATTGGAAGAGGAGCAGCTGAGACACGAACTGGCGCCCATATGGGATGTGGGCACCACAAGAAGAGGCTTAACCTACTGTGCAACAGTGCCGGTCCCTCTTTCAAAATAAATGAATATTTAGACAGAGAGAGAGAGAGAGAAAGGGAGGGAGGGAGGGAGGGAGGAGAGATCTTCCATCCACTGGCTCACTCCTCAAATGGCCAAAACAGACAGGTCTGGACCAGGCCAAAGTCAGGAGCTAGGAACTCCATCTAGGTCTTCCACATGGGTGGCCAGGGCCCTACTGCCTTTCCAGGCACATCAGCAGGAAGCTACAACAGAAGCAGCACAGATGGGACTCAAACCAACACACTCCAATATGAGATGCTGCTGTCCCAAGCAGCAGTTTAACCTGTTGCACCACAAAGTCAACCCCAATATCTGTATTTTTTTTTTAATTATTCTTTCCTGATAATTACTAGTTGTTCTTTAGGTTTGTTTCAATTTGTAATAGGGTTACTAAACTTTTGTATCATGTTTTTTAGATCACTTACTAGAAATACAATTTCTTTTTTTTTTTTTTTTTAATTTGACAGGCAAGTTAGACAGTGAGAGAGAGAGACAGAGTGAAAGGTCTTCCTTCCGTTGGTTCACCCCGCAAATGGCTGCTACGGCCAGCTTACTGCGCAGATCTGAAACCAGGAGCCAGGTGCTTCCTCCTGGTCTCCCATGCGGGTGCAGGCACCCAAGCACTTGGGCCATCTTCCACTGCCCTCCCGGGCCCCAGCAGAGGGCTGGACTGGAAGAGAGCAACTAGGACTAGAACCCGGCGCCCATATGGGATGTCAGCACCGCAGGTGGAGGATTAATCAAGTGAGCTACAGCATTGGCCCCTAGAAATACAATTTCATTGACAGGTTCTTACAATATTGATAGGTAAGGCTCTACCAAAAAAAGGTGAAACACTCAAAGTATAGTCACATATTAGTTTTCAAGCTAAGAAAAGAAGTTATACCTTTGTTAAATTATAGTCATTCAGCAAATATGGATATAAAGGTAAATAAGAAAGTGAGACTACTTTCAGTGGGGATGTATATCATAATCTAAAAAAATAAGTCTAGATGAAATCCTGAAGAGTAAACTACTTGATATTAGAGCAAAATTATTTCAAAACACTGGTCTGTTGATAATGTTCAACACTTTACATTATATTGTATACAGTATAGTGAAATTACCCTTCATGGAGCTTTTTTAAAGCCCTATTACAAAAGGATATTTTATACTATAAAGTTATTTTCTTCATTTTAAAATTGAATTTATAGGGTGTTCTAGTATTAAAAGGTTATAAATTATTCTGTCAGATAATAGTGAGCCACCAACAGTGTACTTCCAAGAGTCCATCAACTATGACCATAATTGCCAGATACTACTAACTCCTAAAAATTAAAGGTGATTCCCACTCTATCACTCCAGCTTTTATTCTGTCTTGTGAGATAAGTTGTTTGCTAAAGGTCAGCAGTATTTCTAGTCCCCTTCTCATGCTAGGAAGCAAAAGATTTTTATAGTCTATAAAAGTATTAAGTTTTACACATCCTAGTACAAAATGAAATCCTGAGAAACTGACTAATGATTAATTTTATTAAGAAACACTGAGGCCGGCGCCGCAGCTCACTAGGCTAATCCTCCGCCTTGCGGCGCCGGCACACCAGGTTCTAGTCCCGGTCGGGGCGCCGGATTCTGTCCTGGTTGCCCCTCTTCCAGGCCAGCTCTCTGCTGTGGCCAGGGAGTGCAGTGGAGGATGGCCCAAGTGCTTGGGCCCTGCACCCCATGGGAGACCAGGATAAGCACCTGGCTTTTGGCTTTGGATCAGCGCGGTGCCCCGGCCTCAGCGCGCCGGCCCCGGCAGCCATTGGAGGGTGAACCAACGGCAAAGGAAGACCTTTCTCTCTGTCTCTCTTCCTCACTAACTCTGCCTGTCAAAAAAAAAAAAAAGAAAAAAGAAAGAAAGAAAGAAACACTGATATATGTGTGTGTGTATGTATCTGTGTGTGTTTTAGTCAACCTTTTCAGAATTCTGGCGATCTGAAAGCACTGACTCTTTTTCCAAGACAATGAAAACTCACAGCTAAGGAACAGACAACCAGGCTACCAAACTCTCAAGTTATCCTTGAGTAACACCAGAGATTTTAACAAATCAAACAGACATACCGAAACTTTGTTTATATGCACTGAAATCCTACCTGAAAGTCAGCTCTCTCTTATTAATATGATGAGTCAATTTTCAGGTATTCCCACCATTACAAGGAAAGCAAATTATATATCATCCTATTGTACCTCCTATTCTTACTAAAAGATCTCTTAAAAATTTGGGGAGTGGCTACTGTTGTGGTATAGTAGGTAAAGCCACCGCCCGCAATGCCGCCGCCCACAGTGCCAGCATCCCATATGGCCCCCAGTTTGAGACCCAGCTGCTCCACTTTCAAACCAGCTCTCTGCTGTGGCCTGGGAAAGCAGCTGAAGATGGCCCAAGTGCTTGGGCCCCTGCACCTGCATGGGAAACCCAGAAGAAGCTCCTGGCTCCTGTCTTCGCATCAGCCCAGCTCCAGCCGTTGCAGCCATCTGGGGAGTGAACCAGCAGATAGAAGATCCCCACCCCCAACCCTGTCTCTCTGTAGCTCTGCCTTTCAAATAAATAAATATATCTTAAAAAAAAAAAAAAAAACAATAATTTATTTGAAAGGCACTGTTACAGAGAGATCTTCCACCCACTGAGGTCAGGAGCCAGGAGCTTCCTCCGGGTCTTTCAGGTGGGTGCAGAGGCCCAAGCACTTGGGCCATCTTCTGCCGCTTTCCCAGGTGCATTAGCAGGGAGCTGGATCAGAAGTGGAGCAGAAAGATCTGGAAACAGTGTCCAGATGGGATGCCAGTGCTGCAGGCAGCAGCTTTATCTATGTCACAGCGCAGGCCCCTACGAGATCTTTTTAAAAGGTAGGAGTGGGTTGGTCTAGCAGTTAAGATGTTCACATCCTACACTGGAATGCTGAGTTCAGTACCTGACTTCTGCTTCTGACTCCAGTTTCCTGCTAATGCAGACTGTGGGAGGTAGTGGTAATGGCTCACACAGTCAGTTCCTGCCACTCACATGGAAGACCTTGCATTGAGTTTCCTGGCTCCTAGTTTTGCCCCACAGGACCACTGTAGGCATTTGGGGAGTAAATCAATGAATGGGAGTGCTCTCTGTATCTCTTTGCCTCTCAAATAAATAATTTTAAATAAATAAAAGCTAGGTAGAATACATCCCCATCAGAGATGGTCTAATACCCTTAGAAGCCCAGCTGCAGCCTCTCCCTATTGCTGAAAAGTTGTCATTCAATAGATTCAATGAATTGACGTAAATGCCAGCACTAATTATTTTTAAAGATTTATTTATTTATTTGAAAGGCAGAGTTACAGAGAGACAGAGGCAGAGGCAGAGGCAGAGAGAGAGAGAGAGAGAGAGCAATGTCTTCCGTCCACTGGTTCACTCCCCAAATGGCCACAACTGCCAGAGCTGGACTGATCCAAAGCCAGGAGCCTGGAGCTTCTTCACTTCTGGGTCTCCCATGTGGGTGTAGGGCCCAAGCACTTGGGCCATCTTCCACTGCTTTCCCAGGCTACAGCAGAGAGCTGGATGGGAAGAGGAGCAACTGGGATTACCATATGGGATGGGTGCCCATATGGGATGCCGGCACTGCAGGCGGCCCTGTCAGCACTAACTTAAAGTTAAATCTCAAGTAAAAATAACAGCCATTCAAAGAGTTTATACCAATGTCTAATCATATGAAATTTGGACATTTGGGAAATTGAGGCATTATTCATATCTTCATTTCTGCATATTTCTTACTATTGTCTGTCAACAGCAAATTCAACCACAATTTCACAAGAACTAATGTTTTTTTCTCAAGATATCATGTATCATTTCATTTCAATCACTCTAATACAGAGAGTGTGGAAAAACACCAAGAAAAAGTTTTGTTTTCTTTCTGCTCCTCAAGAGGCAGTGAAGGAGCACACTAGTCAGAAAGTTTTCCAAGAGAAATAATCAACAGCAAATGATACAATGCCAGAGCCAAAAGAAGCCACAAAAACTATCTATGATACACTGTGAATAAAGAATATGCAAATAATTCATGCTGTGATGCACTGTCCACCCATCCCATGTAAAACACTTAAGAATGGGAGATTTTAAAAAACAAAAGAAAAATCCAATAAGACATAAGGCATGAAAGTAAGGTAACTGTCTCCCCATACTGGAAGAGCAAAGCTGTAAGACTGAAGGTAGAAACATGTAAGGCTTCCAGGTTTAAAAGAAGGTAGCACAGGGGGCAGGGTTGTGACATAGTGGGTAAAGATGCCACCTGTGACACTAGAATCCCATATGGGTCCTGGTTCATGTCCTCATTGCTCTACTTCCAATCCAGCTCCCTGCTAATGGCCTGGGAAAAGCAGCAGAAGATGGCCCAAGTCCTTGGGCCCCTGCACTTGCGTGGGAGACCCAGAAGAAGCTCTTGGCTCCTGGCTTTGGATCGGTGCAGCTCCAGCTATTGCGGCCAATTGGGGAGTGAAGCAGCAGATGGAAGACCTCTCTCTCTCTCCCCGCCTCTCCTCTCTCTGTGTAACTCTTTCAAATAAATAAATCTTAAAAAAAAAAAAAAAACAGCAGTCTCTTCTTTTAAAATAAGCTATTACGAAAACACAGTAGATTCCTTTATGTACTTTTGGTTTCAAGCTTTTTTAGTTTCTATATGGTTAACAAGATCAACAACTAGAACACAAATTTGTATCAGATGAAACTAATATGGAACAACCTTCTGGTGACTTCAAATTAATTACATGAAGAGACAAATTTTAAAATCATTTCTACCTTTAAAATAAAAAATTGGGGCCGGGGCTATGACGTAGTGGATAAAGCTGCCACCTGCAGTGCCAGCATCCCATATGGGTGCCTGTTCGAGTCCCAACTGCTCTATTTTCGATCCAGCTCTCTGCTATGGCCTGGGAAAGCAGTGGAAGATGGCCAAAGTGCTTGGGCCCCTGCACCCACATGAGAGACCCAAAAGAAGCTCCTGGCTCCTGGCTTCAGATCAGCCCAGCTCCAGCCATTGTGGCCATTTGGGGAGTGAACCAGCGAATGGAAGACCTCTCTGTCTCTACCTCTCTCTGTAACTCTGCCTTTCAAATAAATAATAAATTAAAAAGACTAAGGATTCGGTTTGATTCTGAAGTAGAACCTAAAGCAACTAAAACAGAGTTTGCAAACTGGCACCCTTCAAATGAGAAAAACTTTCACACACATTTTATTTGCCCTACTATATAAGTCAAAGACAATACTGAGAAATTGTTGAGGAGCAGGTGTTGTGGTACAGCAGGTTAAACTGCTGATTGGAATATGGGCATCCTATATCAGAGTGTTGGTTCAAGTCACAGCTATTTCACTTCCGATCCAGCTTCTTGCTAAGGAACACCCTGAGAGACAGCAAATGATGGCTCAACTACTTGGGTCCTGCCACCCATGTGGGAAACTGCCTGGAATTCCAGGATCCTGGATTCAGCCTGGCCCAGCCTCTGCTGCTGCAGGCATTTGGGGAGTGAACCAACAGATGGATGACTCATTCCCTGCTCCCCACCCCTGCTTTTCAAATAAAGAAAAAACAAAGAAGTTTATAAAAACAAAACAAAGCAAAACCTCAACTGTGCCCTGGTGTATTTTTTGTCTTGACAGATATGCCATCTCAGACTGGCAGAAAGAAAAGCTACACATTACAGTAGTGGACACAGCACAAACTGCACACAGCTAAATTAAGCTACATTTTAAAGAATGTGCAGAATAAATTCACCAAAAAGCCTCCCCACCATATACACATAACACTAATTTCTTGGTAAATTTATCTCTTGAAGGAATAAAAATAGCAAAATTTAAGGTGCAAGAGCGATGCCACAGGGTGTCTGTCAGCCTGCCCGTATTTACTCCCTGCTTGTCCTCAGGCAGGCGCCGCCCTTAAAGTCCACAATGTCTTCCTGCTCCCTCTCTAGCTACAAGTAGCCTTTTGTATCCTTCCTTCAGGAGCAGCATCTGCCAAAGACTACAGGAAGTACATTAGTACACAGAACTCGCCTGTAGCAATTCCAGTGTGGCTACTGCAAATGATTTCACCAACACCTCAGTAGTTAGCTAACTGCAGTGAGAAGCCAGACTGAATTTTACCCTAATATTTAAAGTTGTTCTGTGATTCCTACGTGGCTTCTGTGTTTTCAGAAATTCGTTTCTCTGTTTGTATAAACAGATATGCAATACATCTGTTACTTCTAGAGAATTACAACGTGAACTTCACACACCAAGCTTAAAAATCAAGCAATAGTAACTCTCAGGAAACTGAAACTGCAAGCAACTTGAAAAGTTCAGCACTCAAGTCTCTTCAAGTGTAAATAAGGCTGAATGGTATTAATTTCTTCTGTCTTCTAACATTTTCCTAAAGAAGTTTACATGTTCACTTTGCATGTGCTTGAGGTACAATTTGCCAAAAGCTGTCATTCCGATGTGGGACAGCCAGGTAGTTAATTTAGGTCTATTGAGCTAGAATGGGCGCAAGCCCCCATATGTAATTCTGTCCTCATATTTGTCGATCAAATGCCCCTTTCCCCAGGATGCACCTGCTTCATGTGGGACCTAAGGGTGGATGGCATGAAAATATGGGTACTGAGCTTCACGTGGAACCTGTGGTGGCTCCATGCCTGAAGAAGCACCACCCCTTCCTCATAAAGGAGCCCAACGGCTGGGAGGGCCTCTCTCAGCCGCAGGCCACACTTGTAGGTGCTGCATGGGTGCCCTCTCTGTCTCCCTTTTTAAAAAGATTCATGTATTTATTTATTATTTGAAAGACAGCATTACAGAGAGGAAGAGTCAGAGAATGAGAAGTTTTCCATCTACTAGTTCACTTCCCAAATGGCAACAATGGCCAGAGCTGGGCCAATCCAAAGCCAGCTTCTTCCGAGTCTCCCACATGGGTGCAGGGGTCCAAGGATTTAAGCCATCTTCCACTGCTTTCCCAGGCCATAGCAGAGAGCTGGATCAGAAGTCGAGCAGCCGGGACTCAAACCTGCGCCCATATGGGGTGCGAAGCAGCTTTACCCTCAAGCCACAGTGCAGGCCCCAGCCCACCCCTCTTTACTTCAGGCAATCTACTGGCCCACTGCCTACTCTTGACACGTATTTCTCCGAGTGGGGCAACGCATGCTCATGTGTGTGTTCACTTTTACACCTTCTGAATAAATTTTGCTACCACTTTTTGCACCTTACACATGTCTACACTCAGAATGCTTATCTAGGTCCAAGACAAGAGCCTGGAGTGAAATGCCCATATCAATATGATCGACCCCATTAATTCGTTTTCTTTACAGAATTTTTCCATTAGGATGGCTCATCTGTAAGCTCTCCGAATTTCACAAATAATCTTTTTGCCCAATCAATCCATTATATAGAAGATGACAACATACACCACTAGTAATAATTCTATAAAGGTTATTGTTTTCCAATTGACCACATCGCCACATAAGTGGCTGTGAAAGGAAAGAAGGTAATGCATTTAATTGGAAGACAACATACTACATAAAACCACAGAACAGCAGCTCTGGAGTACAACAGCTTTTATCCCCACATTTCTGAGCACTGCCGCAGCCACGGCACCTACAACAATGCTCAATAAACATCTCAACATATGAAAACTAGTCATCTTAAACCTCTAATCTTGAAATTGTACTTTATCAAATAATGTGGTGATTCCTTTTAGGGCACAGACTACCATTCATAGTTCTAATTAGGGACATACCAACATTCCCAAGAGGGAGCTCCTGACAGGCACAAACCACCAGACAAAAATGTTTAAAAGGAACCAACACACACAATCATATTTTTAAAGACTGTTTCAAACTGGAAAATTGATAGAGGAAACCAAAGTTCAAAACCAACTGCTCATATAAATTGTAGTTCTGGGCCATCAAAGAAGGACCTTTCTCTGAAGGGAGGAAAGAACTTCCACTTTGACTATGACCTCGTTTAAATAAGACTGGAGTCAGCAAACTCAAAAGGCTTCCATAGCCTTGGCAACTCATGATAAGAGCCTAGGGTGATTACGGACACCATAAACAAGAGTGTCAATTTGCTAAGTCAACAACAGGAGTCACTGTGCACTTACTCCTCAGGTAGGATCTCTGTCCTTAATCTGTTGTACGATGTGAATTAATGCTATTAACTAGTACTCAAACAGTATTTTACACTTTATGTTTCAGCGTGGGTGCAAACTGTCGAAATCTTTACTTAATTTATACTAAATTGATCTTCTGTATATAAAGATAATTGAAAATGAATCTTGATGCGAATGGAATGGGAGAGGGAGCAGGAGATGGGAGGGTTGCAGGTGAGAGGGAAGTTATGGGGGGGGGCATTGTAATCCATAAACTGTACTTTGGAAATTTATTAAATAAAAGTTAAAAAATAAATAAATAAATAGTAGTTCCATTTCTTTCTGAGATAATTAAATAGTCTTGCCTATTTAGATGATGGATGAATAACAAATAACAGTCAAAATAGTAACCTCCTGAAAAGAAGCATATAACAGTGTCATTGGCAAACATTATGATTAAATAGTATGATAACAGATAGTTCAGGGGTTGGTGCTGTGGCGCAGCAGGTTAAAGCCTCGGCCTGCAAGGCTGGCATCCCATATGGACACCAGTTCAAGTCCTGGCTGCTCCACTTTTGATCCAGCTCCCTGCTAATGTGCCTGGGAAAGCAGTAGAGGACCCTGCATCCATGTGGGAGACCCAGAGGAAGCTCTTGGCTCCTGGAACTCAGCTCAAGCCATTGCAGCCATTTGGGAGTGAACCAGTGGATGGAGGACTTTTCTCTCCCTGTATCTATCTCTCTTTCAAATATATATAAAACACACACATACACACACACACACACACATATATATATATTCATGTTTTTAAAACACATGAATTCCCAGTTGGTATGTAAATTATACCTCATAAAAGTATTTTTTTTTTTTTTTTATCTTTGACAGGCAGAGTGGACAGTGAGAGAGAGAGAGAGACAGAGAGAAAGGTCTTCCTTTTTGCCGTTGGTTCACTCTCCAATGGCCGCCACGGCCGGCGCGCTGCGGCCGGCACATTGCGGCCGGCACATTGCGGCCGGCGCATCGTGCTGATCCAAAGCCAGGAGCCAGGTGCTTCTCCTGGTCTCCCATGAGGGTACAGGGCCCAAGGACTTGGGCCATCCTCTACTGCACTCCCTGGCCACAGCAGAGAGCTGGCCTGGAAGAGGGGCAACCGGGACAGAATCCGGCACCCCGATCGGGACTAGAACCCGGTGTGCCAGCACCGCAGGTGTAGGATTAGCCTAGTGAGCCGCGGCACCGGCCCATAAAAGGTTTTTTTTTTTTTTTAAAGTAACCAGCAAGGAGTGAGGAGCATTTGGCCCAGTGGCTACAATGTCACTTCAGACACCCACATTCCATACTGGAGTGTCTGGTTTAAGTCCTGGCTACTCTACTTCCAGTCTTGCTTCCTGCTAATATGCACATGGGAGGCAAGGAAGGGGTGATGGCTCAAGTAACTGGGCTCCTGTCACCCACAGGGGAGACCTGGATTGAGCTCCTATTTCCTTGCTTTAACCTCCACCCACCCTGGCTGTTGAGGGCATTTCAGAAGAACCAGCAGATAGGAGCCCTCTCCCTCTCCCACTCCTTCTCCAGTAAGTACATTTTAAACATTCAAAGGTAACCAGCAAGGAGCAGCAGTGAGAAACCACAAATAAAGTAAATTCAGTAACGTATTGTGGCAATAGTTGAACTGAGTGAGTTCACTGTGCAAGTCCTTCTACTTTCACATATGTCCGAAAACTTTTCATAAGAAGTTTTAAAAAATCAATAAAAAGCCCATTTTTTAAAAAGCAGAAAAAAAACTTGAATAATCCCCTCACCAAAGAATATATATAGATAGCAAATAAACATATGCAAGTGATGTTTAATATCATTAGATATTAGATGAATTAAAACTACAATGAATACCACTACACATCTATTACAGTATCAAAAATCAGTGTTGGGAAAGATGTGGAGCAACTGAAACTATCACATACTGAGAGCTCTTAGCTCACCTGCCAGGCTGAGGGAGGCCTCCTTGGTCAGGTGCATCCATTTCTCTCTCTCCCCACCACCTCTATTCTTCTATTCTAAGTTAGGAAACTCTTGAAGAGGCTAAGATGGAAAAAAAAAACATTCCCTGGGACCAGGCCTGACACAGACAAAGTCATAGGAAATATTTATTTCATACTGCTGATGGGAAAGCAAAATGGCTCAACCCCTTCAGAAAAAAAGAGTTGGCAGTTATTTTTAAAGTTAAAAACGACTTAGCCATTCCATTCCTATGTATTTCCTCAAGAGAAATGAAACTATCTACCTATAAATGTAGACATATGTAACTCAAATGTTCATCAACAGGTAAATGGATAAATGATGGCATACTCTTACAATGTACCCCCAGCAATAAAAACAAAAGAAATACTGACACATATATTTAAATTACAAAATAAGTATGCTGACTGAAAGGCAGGCAGAGAGAGTATATACTACATGATTCCATTTATTAAAGTAAAATTCTAAGGTTACCTGAGGACAATGGGGAGAAGGGATGGAAGGGACACAAGAAAACTTTGTGGGCTTACAAATGCATTTATTTATTTTGATTGTGATAGTAATTTCAAAAACATACACATAGTCAAAGCTTATCAAATTATAAACTGTGCAGTTTATCGTGGGTTAATCATGCATGTCAATAAAGCTGTCTTCGGGGTTTTGTTTTGTTTTTTAAAAAAAGTTAGTATAGTGGATTCCTTGCATGACGGTAAGGGCAGTAAAGAAAGGCAGGGAACCAGAAGAGTTTTTGGGGACATTGTTAATGCTCTATTTCTTGACCTAGGTACTAGTTACATAGGTAGATTCACTTTGAAAATTCATAGAGCTACACACTTAAAACCTGCACATTTCTCTATATGCATAAATCAATTTTTAAAAGGCTTATTAAGAGAAAATGTGATATTCCCAACACATTCATCAAAACATCAGTCCTTCTGCTTTTAGAGAATCCAAAATGTTGGCAAAGATGTGAAGCAACTGGAACTCTTATACATTGCTGGTCGGAGTGTAAACTGGTATGATCACTTAGGAAAACTGTTTGGCTATATTTTATAAAGCAGAAGATACACACACCCAGTGACCAACAGTTCTCCTAGGTTTATAACAAATATAAATATGTACATATGTCCACCAAAAGACATGTATGAAACCCCTGCTCAGAATTATTTGTCAAAATCATCCAAAATTCAAAACAACTCAAATTCCCATCATCAGTACACTGGAAAAACAAATTCTGATACACTCATTCAGTGGACACTATAAAGTAAGGAATCAGAATGAACAAATAAACTTACCTGCAAAAATATATATTAAGCTTAAAACCCTGATGCTAAATGAAAGAAATCAAACACAGAAGTGTACATACTCAAGACATCATTTAAATTCAAACAGAATGCTGGTGACCATTGAAATGTATGTGTACTTGGCCAGCACCGCAGCTCACTAGGCTAATGCTCCACCTGCGGCGCCGGCACCCTGGGTTCTAGTCCCGGTTGGGGTGCCAGACTCTGTCCCGGTTGCTCCTCTTATAGTCCAGCTCTCTGCTGTGGCCTGGGAGTGCAGTGGAGGATGTCCCAGGTCCTTGGGCCCTGCACTCGCATGGAAGACCAGGAGGAAGCACCTGGCTCTTGGCTTCAGATTGGTGCAGCGCGCCAGCCCCAACACACCGGCCATAGTGGCCACTTGGGGGGTGAACCAATGGAAAAAGGAAGACCTTTCTCTCTGTCTCTCTTCCTCACTAACTCTGCCTGTCAAAAAAAAAAAAAAAAAAAAGAAATGTATGTGTACTTGACTGCTTTTGGGGCCCTAGTAATGTCCCACCATCTTAATCTCGGTATTAGTTACAAACTATGTTCACAAAAATTTATCAAATGGTACACTCAGGATTTATCCACCTCAGCATATACATTATATACATTATATTTCAATTTTTAAAAACCAATCTCCCAAAGTTTACACGAAGCCAAAAAAAAGCAAAAAAAAAGAAATAATGTAAATAGTACAACTGTCCTCTCTGATCAGGTCCTATCACCAAAAGGGGCAGAACCTCATTCAGGGTCTGCAAACAGGCCTAATATAATCATATTGGCAAAAATCTATAGAAAAAATGTGTCAGCTATTTTAGGGAGTTCTCCACTACTGACAAGAAGCAAAAATACTTTTTAGGTAAACAAAGAGTACAGAAACATTTTTATCTATATCCTCAAGAAATAAACTGAAAAATTAATTAGCAAAACGTTGAAGAGTAAGGGGAAATGAGGAAAATCATCAAAAAGCAAGTATGATGACAAGAGACAAGAACAGACAGCATATTGACTTTCCACAAATGTACCCAATTGTCCCAAGCAGAAAGATATTGGAGCATTTTAATTTCTACATATGATTACCTTATGAACTTTTGAAATATATATTAGATATTTCAGATAGCTTACATACATTGTTATATAATACTCAAACAAAACCATGTATACTCTTAAAACACATTTAAAGAAACTTTTCAAGGTAAATTTGTTCTGTAAAATCTAACCCAGTGTGTGATGTACACACATATATATGTAAATGTAGGTATACATAAACCCATACACAGAAGTAACATATAAAAAAGATGGAAGTTTAAACACATCATTTAGAGTTACAAAAGTAATAAAGGCACTAAAAATATGTCACAACTATAGAGCAGGCTGGAAAGGGATGATTTAGTAAATTAGTTTCTCATTTACTATAAGTAACCAATGATAATGTATAGAATTGATAAATCAAGATAATTAAGTATGTTATTTAAAGTTATGGAAATAATAACCAGAAGAAGCAAAATAAGCACCCGCTTTTAATCTTTCCTTTGATAAAGGAGACAGGGAAAGGAACAAAATACAATTAATTTTCATGCAATTTAATGTACTATTTTACATTTTTAATCACAAACATGTCCTATTTACTTGATAAAAACAAATTTTGTTACAGAAGACTCTATCATATAAAACTTTTACTTTGTATTGTTTTAAAAAATCATCTCAATTTTGTACATCTACATATATATTTACATGTATGAAAATGTATATGTAAAGGACATTCTGTTCCCATTAGACAGCATTAAGAGGAGTAAACCAAATAACAAATGTAAAAATACTCATCAAAGAGTCCAGTACAAAGGATTCAACAAATGTTACCTATCATTACTAGTAATCATAAATGCATAAGGGAAAAGCTCAGTATAAACACCAGAACTCATGCTATTCGTTACTTTAAGCATTGATAAGCTTGAACACAAATTTGAATCTTGAGTTCAAGAAATTTGAAGACTACCATATCAAATATAGATAGCTACCCATCAAATAAATGAAATTGGAATAAAATCTGACAAAGCACAAAAAAGAAAACCAGACTTTCATCTCATTATAGTAAGAACAAGCAATAGTAGTAATAGTGTTTCTCATGCACAGCATTTACTATACGCTGATTTTCTCTCTAAAGTTCTGTATTTCAAAATTCTGCCACAAAAATGCCCTTTATTATTATTATTTGAAAGGCAGTTATAGAGGGAGGAAGAGACAGAGAGAAAGAAAAAGAGAGAATTTCCATCCACGTATTCACTCCCCAAATGGCCCCAATGACCAGAGCTAAGCCAGGCTAAAGACAGGAGCTTCATTCGGGTCTCCCACAGGTGCAGGGACCCAACTACTTGGGCATTTTCTGCTGCTTTCCAAGGCACGTAATCAAGGAGCTGGACTGGAAGCGGAGTGGCCAGGACCAAACCACATAGGATGCCGGCACTGCAGGCTACAGCTTAACCCATTATGCCACAATGCCATCCCCACAAAAATGTCTCCTACAATTGGGTGTGTTAGGGAGAACAGTTTTACAATTCTACTCCATACAGGAAGGTGTTGCTCAAAAAGGACCACATTTCTCAAATTCTATTAAATTGTTTTTACGCATGAAAATATAGATTCTTACACATCTTAAAATCAAGTAGCAACATAATTTTTTCTAGGCAAATTTAACTATTAGGGGCACAAATAAGGACATAATTAAAATAAAAGAACTGAGGCCAGCATTTGTGGCACAGAGTAACAGTTAAGCTGCTGCTTGCAATGCTGGCACTCCGTATGAGCACCATTTTAAGACATGGTGGTTCACTTCTGCTCCAGCTCACTGCTAATGTGCCTGGGAGAGCAGTGGAAGATGGCCCAAGTACTTGGGACCCTGCACCCATGTGGGAGACCAGGATGGAGTTCTTGGCTTCAGCCTGGGTCAGACCTGGCTATTGCAAACATTTGCAAAGTGAACCAGCAGATTGATTGATCATCAATTCTCTCTCTCTCTCTTGTTCTCTCTGTGTTTCCCTCTCTCTGTAACTGTCTTTCAAATAAATAAATCTTTTTTTAAAAAAGGCAAAGGAATTATTTTTAAATAATAATAATAAAATTAAAGAATGAAATGTTCAACTTTAAATGGCTCCATTCTATCCACTGAAAGCCAACAGGCTCATGAGAACTAAATGCTTAACTGAATAAGTGAATCTTTCATAAACTGCAAAGAATGGGACATATAAAACAGAATGAATGAATATACTTAAAATGTATGTCATCATTCATACTTGTAACTATATATATTGTAAATAGTATTTACAATATATACAACCGTATATACAATATATACAATTTACATATGGTAAATGATTTTACAATATTTTCATTCAGAAGGTTAACAAGCTTTTTTGTAATAAGGAATAACAACTCCTCATTTGAAGATTTAAATGGCAGAGATCAAATGGAGATGGAAATTAAAAGTAAAAGAGGAAGTGGGGATACTAAGGCTTCTTTGCAACAACTTTATCTGCTCTTAAGCCAAGAAAAAGAGGTATACCTAGAATGGAGACCTCCAATTTCAAGCTTACCTGTGCATATTCTCTTTCAATAGCAGCCTTCTTCTGACTGAATGTCCTAAAAATAGAAATGAAAATTAATTACCAAAAGTATAACTTACTAATTTCATGTACACTTATCAAAACACCTTCGAATACCACCTGACAGCTGGTGGGCAGGAAGAATTTACTTATCTCTCTGTGCTTGGGAATACTGCTAACAGGACGGCCTGTGCAGTCAATGACCTACAAAGCCTAGCCCCACCACTTACTAGTATATGACCCGATCAAGACTTTTAACTTCTCTATACCTCAATTTCCACTTTGGTATATGGGATAATAACCACACTCATCTCAGAGGAATACTGTAAAACTGAGTTATTTGAAATTATATAAAGTACTCAAAATAGTACCTAGCATACAGTAAAACCTACATAAATATTGGTTTCTGTTATGAGAAGGGCCAATACATGATAGGCACTAAAAACCTCATTGAACCTATATCTAACAAAGAGAAACTACAGAAACAAGGTGAAAATCAAATTTTTATCAGCTTCTCAACATGAAAAATGGCTAAATAATTTCCTTTTTTTTTTTTTTTTTTTTGGAGCATTACAAAACAAAGAACAAGGCTACTTGTTACATGTTGTAGGATAGGGGCATACTTTTCAGACATATATCAAATTTCAAACACTCTAAGGTATATACTTTGCAGAAATTACCATTCATGACACAGAGATACATCTCTGAATTAATTTGCCTTATTTTACTTTTTAATTTTTTTATTTGAGAGGCCAGATACAGATAGCAAGCCAGCTCATCTACTAGTCCACTTGACAAATGCCCACAACTACCAGGGGCAGAGGTTGAAGCCAGGAGCTCATTCATTCAGTCCAGTTCCTCAATCCAGGTCACCTGCATAGCAGGAACTTAATCACTTGGCCCATCACCACTTCCTCCCAGGATCTATAGTAACAGGAAGCCAGAGCCAGGTACCAATCAAGTACAATAGTTTGATTGACCTTTTTTTTTTTTAAAGATTTAAAAGATTTATTTATTTACTTGAAAGGCAGTTACAGAGCAAAGGAGAGACAGAGAGAGAGAGAGATCTTCCATCCACTGGTTCACTCCCCAAATGGCTACAACAGCAGGGGTTGGGCCAGATGGAAACCAGGACCCAAGAACTCCATCTGGTCTCCCATGTGGGTTCTGGGATTCAAGTACCTGGGGCATCCTTTGCTGCCTTACCAGGTACATGAGCAGGAAACTGGAGCTGGGGGCTGCTGTAGCCATTTGGGGAATAAACCAGCATATGGAAGATCTCTGTGTGTATGCATACGTGCGTTCTGCAACTTTGCCTTTCAAATAAACAAACATCTTTTTAAAAAGAAGAAAGAAGAAAAAGGACTAGAGAAGGGAAGGCAAGAAAAGAAAGAGGGGAAAGGAAAGGAAGGGAAAGAGAGGGGAAGGAAGGAAGGAGGAAGGGAGATGGGGAAGGGAGGAGGAAGGAGAAGGAGAGGATGGAGGAAAGGGAAAGGGAAGGGGAGGGGAGGAGAAGGGGAAAAAGGGGAAGAAGGGGAGGGGGAGGAGGAAGAGGAAGGGAAGGGAGGGAAGGAAGGAAGGTAGGAGGGAAGGAAGGAAGGAGGAAAGGAAGAAAAAGAAGAGGAGCAGCAGCGGCAGCAGCAGCTGGGACTCCAACCGGCAGCCATGTGGGATGCCGGTGTTGCAGTTGTTGGCCTAACCACTGTGCCACAATACTGGTCCAAGATGAGCGTCTTAATTAGTATCTTAACCACGAGGCCACTCACTTACCCCATGTCTTATAATTTTGAATGCCAGTATTTTCTTCTCTTAATAGCATGCAAAATTACATGATGCTTTACAAAGCACAGGCACTGTAAAGTCAATGAGATGTGGAAACACTGACAATTTCTCCTAAATGTTCTGGGTTCAAAGACTTTTCTGTTATGGGCCAGAGATCTGTACTCTTAATATCACTGCACCAAGACAAAGATACACCAATGAGAAATCAGACAAAGCTTTGGTCTATCAGTTCAAACATCACTTGAGATACCTGCATCCCTCCCAGACTGAAGTGCCTGGGCTTGAGTCCCAGCTCCATCCAATTCTGGCTTCCTGCTAATGTGCATCCTGGGAGGCAGCAGGTGATGACGTAAGTAACTGGGTCCCTGCCACCCATGTGGGGGACCAAGAATGAGTTCCAGGCTCTTGGCTTCAGCCTGGCCTAGCCTCAGCTGTTACGAGCATTTGAGGAGTGAACCATCAGAAAGGATATCTTGTCTGTCTCTCTCTCTGTGTCTTTCAAACAAATAATTAAATTTTTAAAAGAAAAAACCCTTAGTTAACAGAAGGGCAAGGGAAGGGCCAGCACTGTGGTATAGTGGTTAAAGCCACTGCCTGTGATGCCAGGGGTGCTGGTTTGAGTCCTGGCTGCTCCACCTCCAATCCTGTTCCCTGCTAATGCACCTGGGAAAGCAGCAGAGAATGGCCTGAGTGCTTGGGCCCTTGCACTCACATGGGAGATCTGAAGGAAGCTCCTGGCTTCTGGCTTCAGCCCCACCCAGCCTCGGCCATAGCAGCCAATTGGGGAGTGAACCAGCAGATGAAAGACCTCTCTGTCTCTTCCTCTTTTCCTCTCTAACTCTTTCAAATAATTGTTTTAAAAAAGTAGGGGGCCAACGCTGTGGTGCAGTAGGTTAATCCTCCACCTGAGGTACCAGCATCCCAAATGGGCACCAGTTCTAGTCCCAACTGCTCCCTTTCCAATCCAGCTCTCTGCTGTGGCCTGGGAAAGTAGTAGAAGATGGCCCAAGCATGTCCGAGACCCAGAGGAGGCTCCTGGCTTCAGATGGGCCCAGCCCTGCCATTGCAGTCATTTAGGGAGTAAACCAGCAGATGGAAGACATTTCTCTCTGTCTCTCCCTCTCACTGTCTATAACTATACAGCTCAAATAAATAAATAAAATCAAAAAACAGGAAGAAGAAGAGGTGATGAAAGGGAAAAAGAGTTAAAACAGAAAAAAAGCAAGAAGCCAAAATTCCACTTTAAAAATTGTCAGGACAATTTTTGTGTGTGGCAAAGAAGGTTACGCCACCATCCACCAACCAGAGAGCTGGCTTGAGTCCTGGCACCTCCTTTTTTTTTTTTTTGAACAAACTTCCTTTTAGCACATGTGGGAAGGCAGCATATAATGGCCCAAGTACTTGGGTTTCTGCCCCCAATGTTCAGCCTTGTCTAGTCCTGACTATTACAGACATTTGGAGAGTGAACCAGTAGGTGAAAGATATCTCTCTCTGTCTCATTCTCACTCTCCCTTTAGCTCTCTGTCCCTCTTTCAAATAAATAAATCTAAATTTAAAACAAAGACTTGGACATTTAAAAAGTTATTTACATTCATCAATATGACTTTAGATTTCTTCTATAACAAATACAACTACTTCAAATCTTACTAGATTTGTTTTGAGTAAATAATTTCTTGATATTAAAAATAATCATTTAAATATTAGCCTTGATAGGCCAAGAATTTTACTGAATTTCTGCAGCCTTTTATAAGTTTGAGATCAAATTTGTCTAAGCTAAATAAGAAATTATAAATACTGTCACCATAAAAAATGTTAAAAAAATAAAAATAATCAAGGGGAAAATTTTCACTTTAAACCCAAAAATTGATGCTTATTTAAAGGTGTTTGAAATGAATAACATCAATAATAATAAAAGGTTTTATACATTAAATGTCTCCAGTAGATTCAAAATTTAAACAGAAAAGTTTCCGGGAAGACAGCAGATTGGGAAGCAGCAAGAATTTATCTCCCCATGTAGACAAAAATGGCACTGGCAGACTCAGTCTCTGGTAGGAATCTGTCTCATCTAACTATTTTGGAACGCTGGAGTTGACTAAGACTTTCAAGTTCCAGGGGAAGGCTTGGTTGAAAAACTGTGATTCATTTCAGCCAATTTCAGTTCCTAGAACAATAAGCCACCAGCCCCTACTCCTCAAACTCCTGCAGCAGGGGCCAGTGCTGTGGCATGGTGGGTAAAGCCACCACCTGCAGTGAAAGGATCCCATATAGGTTTTGGTTCAAGTCCCAGCTGCTCCACTTCTGATCCAGCTCCCTGCTATGGCCTGGGAGAGCAGTTGAAGATGGCTCAAGTGCTTGGGGCCCTGTACCCGCGTGGGAGACCTGGAAGGAGCTCCTGGCTCCTGGATTCTGATCAGCCCAGCTCTGCTGTTGCAGCCATTTGGAGAGTGAACCAGTGGATGAAAAACATTATCTCTCTCTCTCTCTCTCTCCCCCTCCCCCCTCCCTTCTTCCCTCCCTCCCTTCCTCTGCCTCAGCCTCTTTAAAATAAATAAATAAATCTTTAAAAAAAAAATCAACAAAAACAAAAAACTCCTGGAGCAACCTGAGAGCTAGGGTTGGCAAAATGATTCTTGCCCTATACTACTGGGGTTCTGTGCTCTGCTTGCAAACTGCTGCTTCGATAACAGAAGGGCAGATGAAAAGGGGCCAGCCACTTGTGCTGCACCTCCTTCCTTTGACACAAATCCCTCTCCTTCCTGCTGAAATGACTTCTAATGTGGCCATTTAGGGAGTCAAACAGTGGGTGGAAGATCTCTCTCTCCCTTTCTCTCTCTGTAACTGCCTTTAAGAAAAAAAATCAGTAAATCTTGGGAGGAAAAAAATACTAATGAAGTCACCAAAGTAGCAAGACACAAAGTCTAAACACAAAATTCTGTTACAATTCTATATACAAACACAGAATAATCTGGAAATGAAATAGACAAAAAGTCTATTTACAAAAATATTTAAAAGAATAGGATATACTCAGGAACTAACTTATATAATAGAAACTATAAAAGAATTCTGAAAGAAATTATTAAGAAGAAAACATAAATGGAAAGATATGTCATAATCATGGATGGGGAAACTTAACATTGCTAAAATGTCAACACCACCTACAGAAATTACAGATTTAATGCAATCTATCAAAATCCCATGATGATTTCTGCAATATCAAAAACACATACTGGGGCCAGCTCTGTGGCTCAGCGGGTTAAAGCCCTGGCCCGAAGCACCGGTATCCCATAAGACCGCTAGTTTTAGTCCCTGCTGCTCCTCTTCCCATTCAGCTCTCTGCTATGGTCTGGGAAAGCAATAGAAGATGGCCCAAGTTCTTGGGCCCCTGCACCAGTGTGGGAAACCTGGAAGAAGCTCCTGGCTCCTGGCTCCTGGCTTTGGAACTCTAGCAATTGGTTGCGGCCAAATGGGGAGTGAACTAACAGACGGAAGACCTCTCTCTCTCTCTCTTCCTCTCTCTCTCTCTCTCTCTCTCTCTCTCTGCCTTTCCTTCTCTTTCCATGTAACTCTGACTTTCAAATAAATAAATAACTCTTTAAAAAAAAGAAAAATTGGGTATCAGAAGATACTATCAACACAATAAAAAGAATGGGAGAAAATAATTGAAAAAATAATCTGATAAATTAACAGAAATACAGAGAACTTCTAAAACTTATTAACAAAGCAACATGATTCAACAATGGGCAAAGGACTTAAGTAGATATGTCTCTAGATAGCACAAAGTAGACATGTCTCAGAAAATATAGTAGTTCCCCTTATCTGTTGTTTTACTTTCTGCAGTTTGTTACCCACCACCAATTCAGATATCAAAACTGGCATAAATTTATTTTGCCCCCTTCATGGTTTCATGAATAGAAGATTCACTCTTACAATACATCTTAGCAATCTTAGTATATGATCTTTTTCCTTTTTTCTTAAGTCAAGAATGTCTACCTTTTCACTTAGAAGAAGCACTTTATTGGTGCTGGTGCTATGGTGTAGGCTAAGCCTCTGCCTGCAGCACCAGCACAACCATGTGAATGCCAGTTTGAATCCTGGCTGCTCCACTTCCAATCAAGCTCCCTGCTGATGGCCTAGGAAAACAGTGGAAGATGCTTTGGCCCCTGAACCCACAGGGGAGACCTGGAAGAAGCTCCTGGCTCCTGACTTCAGATGTGCCCAACTCCAGCGCCATTACAGCCAGCCATTTGGGGAATGAACCAGTGGATTATAGACCTCTTTTTGTCTCTTTCTCTCTCTGTAACTCTGCCACTCAAATAAATAAGACAATAAATCTTATTATAAATAAATCTTATTTATTTATTTGAGTGGCAGAGTTACAGACAGTGAGAGGGAAAGACAGAAAGAAAGGTCTTCCATCGCGGGTTCACTCTCCAACGGCCAGAGCTAGGCAGATCCAAAGCCAGGAGCTTCTTCCAGGTCTCCCACGAGGGTGGGGCCCAAGCACCTGGACCATCTTCCACTGCTTTCCCAGGCCTTAGCAGAGAGCTGGATCAGAAGAACAGCAGCTGGGACTAGAACTGGCACCCATCTGGGATGCTGGCACCGCAGGTAGAGGATTAACCTTCTGCGCCACAGCACCACATAAATAAATCTTTTATAAGAAAGAGAGAGAAGCACTTTATGCCTTTTCTTTGGCATATCCAAATTGCCACCATCACTACTCTTGTGTTTTGAGGTTATTATGAAAAATAAGAGTTACCTGAATATTAGCACTGCAACAACATCTGATCTGATAATGGAGACAGCATCATCCCAAACAGCATCTTAACCACTGCTACAAATGCCCATCCCCTTAAAATCAAAGTCTTAGTGTTCAATTCTTAAAAATCATCAGACAGCCAAGACCCACAGAGCTGTTTTTTTTAATAATATTTGCTCATTTATTTATTTTTTATTTTATTTGAGAGGCAGATTGATAAAGGGGGCCGGCGGCAGCACATGGGGAGCAAATTTCCATCTACCAGTTCACTCCCCAAATGCCCCCAACGCTGGGGCCAGGCTAGGCCAAAACCAAGACCTTGGAACTTCATTCAGATCTCTCACATGGGTGGCAAGGTCTGAAGTACTTGAGCCATCATCTGTTGCCTCCTGGATACATTAACAGGAAGCTGGATCAGAAACGGAGTAGCTGGGACTTGATCTGGCACTACATGGGATGCAGGCATACTAAGTAACATCTGAACCTGCTGCACCATGACACTCATCTCCCTTGATGTGGAGAAATTAGAACTCTCATGTAGGGTATTGAAGATGCAAAGGGGTGCAGCTGCAGTGGAAAACAGCCTGGGAGCTCCTCAAATGTATATAAATACAGTTACCACATGAGCCATCAGTTCCATTCCCAGGTACATAGGAAAATGTGGGGAGCAACTCGGACTAGACTAAGTTACTGGAATTAAGACTTATTCTATGCATCTGCTCTCCCACAATATGGCGCTGAGAAGGGAGTAACAACTTCTACGCAGCTGCCTCTCGCCAATTTGATTGACTGAGTTGCAGGAGCTAATCTTGCTCCTGATTGGAGGAGAGCAGCGTACTCGGCGTGTGGGTAGCAGAGTTGGGATTGGTGGAAGAGGACTATAAAGGAGGAGAGAGACAACAGGCACCAGGAACATCTAAGGGGAACATCTATCTGAAGGAACACCTGTGCAGCCCCCGAGAGAGCCGGCCGGCGGTGTGCCACTCCCCCGCGGAAGTAGGGAAAGTGGCTAGGGGGAACCGCCCTTCCACGGAGGTGGAAGGGACGGTAGCCAACCCGGGAAGAACCAGCAGCAAACCCGGGGAGGGCCGAGCAGACAAAAGAACAGCGCAGGGTCCTGTGTCGTTCCTCCACGAAGAGGGGGAGCGACATAATGGTGCCGTGACTCGGATAGGAAGCCTAGGCAGGGCTTAGTGTCGTTCCTCCATGAAGAGGGGGAGTGACAGGAAAACATATGTCCATACAGAAACTGTTAAATGGGTGTTTATAACAGTATTATTCATAACAGCCAAAAAGTAAAAATAACCCAAATAGCCATCTGAGAATGAATATCTAATAAAGATGTGATACATTCATAGCATGGAATATTATCAGCCATAAGAACATCCAAGAATGTTCAAATTATTAATGGTGGCAATGGAGATAGGGTATCAGTAAGCACAATATGAACATTAAAAAAATAAAGATACAGGGCAGCCATTTGGCACAGCAGTTAAAATGCCACTTGGGACCCCTATCAAAGTACCTGGGTTCAAATTCTGGTTCTGCTTCTAATTGCAGCTTCCTGCTAATGTGCACCTTAGAAGGCAGCAGGTGATGGCTCAAGAACTTGGGTCCCTGCCACCCACATGGGAGACTAAGTTCTGAGCTTCTGCATTTGGCCTGGCCAGGCCTGGCTGTTGCAGACATTTTGGGAGTCAACAGGCCAATAGAAGAGCTCTTTCTGTCTCTCTGTCTTCTAAACAAATAGAAATGTTTAAAAAATAAAGATACATACACCAGGTTGGCTAAAGTTAAAGACAGGTAACTATAAATACCAATGAGGACAAAGAGCACTGAAATTTGAACGTGTTGTTGGAGGCAGTATAAAATGACAGCCACTTTGGGAGAAAGCCTATCATTTCTTACATGATTAAACAATCCTGATAGAGCAATTCTAACAGTAGGTATTTACTAAGAGAAATGGAAAAATATATCTCCACCAAAAACATTTGTACAAAAACATTTATAACACTTTTATTTACAAATAGCCAAAAACAGTCCAGGTGTCCATCAATGCAACAACAGATAAACAGTATTCAAGAGCTGTTTTATATTATAACAATATTTAAACAGCATTAAAATGATTATCTGAAATTACAAAAAAAGAACTGTTTTTCAATAAAACAAAAGCAAGCTGAAGGGACAACTGAAGCTAAGTCTGGCAAAGATCAAATTATTTGGCTTCTAACAAAAAATATTGATCCTACAGATTCTGGGAGGCAGCAGTGCGAGCTGAAGTGACTGGATTCCTGCACTCAAGTGGGAGACCAGAGCTGAGCTTCCGGCTGCCAGCTGCATCCTCTGCCCAGCCCCAACCAGTTGAAGCATTTAGGATTATTATGAAGGCTAAATGAGTATATATTTGTGAAGTATTTGGAACAAACTTGACATATAGCAAATGTCATGAAAGTATTTGTTAAAAAAAAGTACAAATATTACATTCCACAGTTTATAATTATACAGTTAATCCAATTCAAACATTTTGATTAAATGAATATGTAAAGTACTAACAAAAATATATTTTAAGTACTTCTGGCCTTAAATGACAGAAAAAGTCAAATCTCCCTCTTCTTATCCCAGGAATCACCCAAAAGCAGTATTAACAGTGAGAAACATAAATGCAAATGGGATCTCCAGTAAGACTGGGAGACATATAGAGTGTAAGTGGGAGACAGGTGTTGTGGTGCAGCAGGGTAACCACTTGGGACCACCCCATCCCATAGCACAGTGCCAGCTTCCTGGCTGCTCTGCCTCTAGACCAGATGGAGTCACAGACTCTTGGCTTAGTGCAATCCAGCCACGATTGTTGCTGCCAAGGGAGTGAACCAGTGGAAGGAAGATCTCTCAATATCTATATCTCTATCTTGCTCGCCCTCCTCACAACTCTTACAAGTAGATGAAAAAAAATTCTTAGAATAATAATAAAGAATAAACACCACATGCCAAAAGGAGAGAAAATTAACCAAGAGAAAAAGGGAAACAATAAGGCACGAAGTTTCAAAACTCCAATGGAGGGCACATTTCTTCAAGCATACTTCCTGAGACATGAAACTTAAATTCAGCATTTGCAACAACAAAAAACAAGGAACATAGGCTTATGGAAGAAGCTTCCTTGCTCATCGTTTGAAGAACTAAAGTAGACGGAACTAAATTAGGAATCAGACAAATAAGCCACATTGGCAGGAACTGGATTGCTGATTTTGGCAAAAAGATAGTAAAGGAGCCAGCACTATGAACAGCCCTAGTAGCAGCCAATCTTCACAAAATGGCTGAAGAGAAATAAAGTCTTTTAAAACTCATACATGCAACCCTTCTTGGAAAGGAAATTACTATAAATTTGGCAATGGCCACCCAGAGCTACCAATATCTGATATCCTAAAAAGGGAGTGGGAGTATGAGGAATAGGGGGAAAAAAGCTCGTTCAAAAACAAGCAACCAAAAAGAGAGCAGCAGCAATATCTATACAAATACAAAATATTAAAGAGAAAAACAAAACAAGAAAAATAGGTGGAAAAAGCTGCCATGGAACAAATGAAATACATTATCAAGTATTTCAAAGGATCTAATTTAATTTTTAAAAAGTTAATGAAGCAAGCTTCCTTCTACTCCTACTTTGCTGAGGATTTTTCAAATTTTTTCCCTCTATTGAAACAATCACGTGAATTTCCCCCCATTCTTTCTATTAATATTGTGTATTTCATTAACTGATTTTCTTATTTTGAACCATCTTAGCATTCCTGGGATGAACCTCATTTAGTCATGGTGTATAATCCTTTTAACATGAGGTTTCATTTGGTTTCCTAGTACAGTATTTCACTGAGAATCTTTTTTTTTTTAAGATTTAGTTCTGGGGCCGGCGCTGTGTCATAGCAGATAAAGCGGCCACCTGCAGTGCTGACATCCCATATGGGCGCCAGTTCGAGTCCTGGTTGCTCCACTTCAGATCCAGCTCTCTGCTATGGCCTGGGAAAGCAGTAGAAGATGGCCCAAGTGCTTGGGCCCCTGCACCTGCGTGGGAGAACCAGAAGAAGCTCCTGCCTCCTGGCTTCGGTTCTACCCAGCTGCCGCCGTTGGCAGCCACTTGGGGAGCAAGCCAATGGATGGAGGACCTCTCTCTTTCTTTGCCTCTCTGTAACTCTACCTTTCAGGGAGGGAGGGAGGGAGGAAGTCAGTTCTGGCTGCTCCTCTTCCAATCCAGTTCTCTGCTATGGCCTGGGAAAGCAGTAGAAGAGGGCCAAGTCCTTGGGCCCCTGCACCTGCATGGGAGACCCTGAAAAGGTTCCTGGCTCCTAGCTTCAGATCAGCACAGCTCTGGTCATTGTGGCCATTTGTGGAGTGAACCAGCAGATGGAAGACCTCTCTCTGCCTCTCTGCCTCTGCCTCTCTGTAACTCTGCCTTTCAAATAAAAGAAATAAACCTTTAAAAAAAAAAAAAAGTGGCTGCTTAATCTCCATGTTTGCAAATTTCCTAGTTTTTCTTTTTTTTTTTTTTTTTTTTTGACAGGCAGAGTGGACAGTGAGAGAGAGAGACAGAGAGAAAGGTCTTCCTTTGCCATTGGTTCACCCCTCAAATGGCTGCTGCAGCTGGCGCACCGCCGGGAGCCAGGTGCTTCTCCTGGTCTCCCATGTGGGTGCAGGGCCCAAGGACTTGGGCCATCCTCCACTGCACTCCCGGGCCACAGCAGAGAGCTGGACTGGAAGAGGAGCAACCAGGACAGAATCCGGCGCCCCGACTGGGACTAGAACCCGGTGTGCCAGCGCCACAGGCGGAGGATTAGCCTATTGAGCCACGGCGTCGGTCTCTAGTTTTTCTTCTATTAAATTATTTCTAGCTTCGTTCCAACTGTAGACAGAGAAGATAACTCATGATTTAAATCGTTATAAAGTTTACGGATAATTGTTTATACCTAACACTTGGTCTATGCTCTGCACACTTGGGAAGACCATATATATGCTGCTTTGCTAGCTACAGTGTTGTGTGTGTCCATCAAGTCTAGCTGGTTTATTGTGTTATTAAACAGAACAGAGTAATAGACCAGAAAAGAAAATCAAACATCTATTAACCAACTTATTTTTGACAAGGGTACCAAGACCATTCATTCCCTAGGGAAAAAATAATCTCTCCAATAAATGATGTTGGGACAACACTTCCACATGCAACATCTAAGTTGGACCTCTATCTCTTTATAAATATAATTCAAAAAGGATCAAAGACATAAATGAAACAGCTAAAACTTTAAAATCCTTAAAAGAAAACACAGGGGTAAAACTTTATGATGTTGGATTTGAAAAGGATACTTAGAAACCAAAATCCAAAAGCATAGTCAAAAAAAAAAAAAGGCAAACTAGACTTTACTAAAATGTAGGCTTTATGCAATAAAAGGTATTATATATATTATTATATGAAAGAACCATAGGATGGAAAAGTATTTGCAAATCAAATATCTGATAAGAGTCTAGTACACTTCAACCAAAAACCAAAGACAACCTAATTTAAAAACAGGCAAAGGATGTGAATAAGCATTTCTCTGAGGTGATATATAAATGGTTATCTATCACATGAAAAGATGCTCAACAACATCAGTCATTAGGGAAATACAGATCAAAACCACATGAAGGCCGGCGCCGCAGCTCAGTATGCTAATCCTCCACTAGCGGCACCGGCACACCGGGTTCTAGTCCCAGTCGGGGCGCTGGATTCTGCCCTGGTTGCCCCTCGTCCAGGCCAGCTCTCTGCTGTGGCCCGGGAGTGCAGTGGAGGATGGCCCAAGTGCTTGGGCCCTGCACCCACATGGGAGACCAGGAGAAGCACCTGGCTCCTGGCTTTGGATCAGCGCAGTGCGCTGGCCGCAGCACACCGGCCACGGCAGCCATTGGAGGGTGAACCAACGGCAAAGGAAGACCTTTCTCTCTCTCTCTCTCTCTCTCTCACTGTCCACTCTGCCTGTTAAAAAAAAAAAAAAAAAAGAAGAAAAAAAAAAAACACATGAAGTACCACTTCACACCCACGATGACAGTTATAAACCGATAATAACAAAAAACATTAAGTATTAATAATAACAAATAATAATAACAAAAAAACAATAATAACAAAAATATTAAGTATAATAACAAAAAATATTAAGGATGTGGAGAATCAGAACCCTCATACGTTGCTGTTAAGAATATAAAATGGGGCTCCTGTTATGGAAAACTTCTTGGCAGTTCCTCAAAGAGTAAAACACAGAATTACTATATGACACAGCAATTTCATGCCTAGGTATGTACTCAAGAGATCTGAAAACAGATGTTAAAACAAAAACCTGTATACAAATATTCATAACAGCATGACATAACATAAAATAATGAGTCGTAACAGCATGGCTCTTAACAACTGAAAAGTAGAAACAACACAAATGTCTATCCAGAGATCAACAAACAAAAGTGGGGCCAGCACTATAGCCTGAAATTGCCTGCAGTGCCAGCATCCTATATGGGCAAAGGTTCATGTCTTGGTTACTCCACTTCTGATCCAGCTCCCTACTGTTGTGCCTGGAAAGGCAGCATAAGATGGCCCAAGTCCTTGGGGCCCTGCCACCAGATGGGACAACCAGAAGAAGCTCCTGGCTCCTGGCTTCAACCTGGTCCAGTCCCGGCTCTTGCAGCCATTTGGGGAATGAACTAGTAGATAGGGGATCTCTCTCTTTCTCCTTCTCTCTCTCTGCCTTTCAAATAAATAAACAAATCTTCCATGAAAAAAAAAATAATAACTTGTGTCCTTACAGAAAGAGTGGAGGATACAG
Source organism: Oryctolagus cuniculus (assembly GCF_051225735.1). Lineage (NCBI taxonomy): Eukaryota > Metazoa > Chordata > Mammalia > Lagomorpha > Leporidae > Oryctolagus > Oryctolagus cuniculus. Next base: position 64,500,154 of record NC_142867.1, read on the forward strand.
TTCAAAACAAAAACAAATAGATGAGGGGCCGGCACCGGGGCTCACTTGGTTAATCCTCCACCTGGGGTGCCGGCATCCCATATCGGTGCCAGTTCTAGTCCCGGTTGCTCCTCTTCCAGTCCAGCTCTCTGCTGTGGCCTGGGAAAGCAGTGGAGGATGGCTCAGGTGCTTGGGCCCCTGCACCCACATGGGAGACCAGGAGGAGGAACCTGGCTCCTGGCTTCGGATCTGCAAAGTTCTGGCAGTAGCGGTCATTTGGGGAGTGAACCAACGGAAGGAAGACCTTTCTCTCTGTCTCTCTCTCTCTAACTCTATCTGTCAAATTAAAAAAAAAAAAAAAAAAATGAGGGCCAGTGTTGTGGTATAGCAGATTAAGAAGCAGCTTGTGACTCTGGCATCCCATATCAAAGTACTGGTTCCATTTTTATCTGGTCCCCTTCTGATCTAGCTCCCTGTTAATGCTCCTGGAAAGGCAGCAAAAGACAGCCCAAATACTTGGGCTCCTGCCACCCATTTTGGAGACCAAGATGGAGTTCCTGGCTCCTGGCTCCTGGCTCCAGCCTGGCCCAGACCTGGCCATGGTGGCCATTTGGGGAATGAATCAGCGGATAGAAGGTCTTACCCTCTCTCCCTCTTTTGTTTGTTTGTTTGAAAGTCAGAATTACACACAGAGAGAGAGAGAGAAGAGATCTTCCATCCACTGGTTCACTCCCCTGATGGCCACAACAGCAAGGGTTGGGCGAGGCCAAAACCAGGAGCCAGGAGCTTCATCTGGATTTCCTACATGGGTAGCAGGGTTCCAAGCACTTGAGCCATCTTCCACTGCTCTCCCAGATGCATTAGCAGGGAGCTGGATAGGAAGTAGAACAGTCAGCACTTGTGGGTAGCACCTCAACATGCTGTGCTACAACGCAGTCTGTGGTATTTTGTTATGACAGCAAAAACAAACTTCATCCACATATCTGGGCACTACAGCTCAGCCAAGCTGAAGGGAGAAATGACAGCCAGTGATTAATAGGTACAAAAATGCTTTTTTGGAGTGGTAAACATATTCCAGAATTACACAGCGATAATGTTATACAACATTGTAAATGCTAGAAGTCACTGAATTTTATGCTATAAAATGGTTAAAGTGGTGAGTATGTTTTGCTAATTTTACTTTGATTTAATTTTTTAAATGAGTATTTCCTGTGAACAAGATGTGGGCCCAAAGTAAGAGTGAGTGCCATCACATAAAGTTGTCAGGTACTATTTAGTTGGGCCACCTGGATTATCAGTGGGTCTTCAAAAAGAGAAGCTAGGGGTGAGCCACAGAATTCCTAAGGGATTGTTATCATCTGAATGTGTTCCCCCAAAATTTAAATATTGAAACTTAATCACCCATGTGATCCTATGAAGAAGCAAGGATTTTTTGGAAGAGATTAAGTTATGGATTAGTACTCTCATAAGAAAAGCTGAAGGGAGTTCCGTGGCCCTTTTTCCTTTCCATCTCTTCCTCTGTGTGAGGACAAATGTTTGTCCCTTTTTACTCTTCTGACTCTTGTACCACATAAGGACACGGCATTGTCTCCTGTACAAAGCAACAAAGTGGGGGACATCTTGGAAGCGGAGTAGGCCTCACCAGACACAGCATCTGCTTACTTCTTGATCCTGGATTTCCCAGACTCCAAAACTAGAAGAAATAAACTTCTGTTCTCTAAAAATTACCCAGGGGACAAGCAGCTAAGCCACCAATTGCCCACATCCCACAACAGAATACCTGGATTTGATGCTCAGCTCCACTCCCAACTCCAGCTTCCTGCTCAAGTGGATCCTGGGAGGTAGTGTTAACAGCTCGTGTAGTTGGCTTCCTGCCAAACATGCGGGCGACCAGGATTAAGCTCCCAGCTCCCAGATTCAGTTACAGACATGTGGGGAGTGAACCCATAATGGGAATTTGCTTGCTCTCACTCCTTCTCAACTAAATGTTTTTCTAAAAATTAACAAGTCTGTGGTAATTTCTTTAAGGCAGTGACACAGCAAGAGGGAGATGAAGAGACAGAGATCTCCCATCTGCTAGTTCACTCCTCAAATGACCACAGTGGCCAGGGTTGGACAAGACTGAAACCAGGAACCTGGATCTCCATGCGGGTCTCCCACATGGCTGGCAGGATTCCAAGCACTTGAGCCATCTTCTGCTGCTTTCCCAGACTCATTAGCAAGGAACTGAATAGGAAGTAGATATGTCAGCACTCCTGGGATGATAAGTGTTTCAGGTAGCCATGACACAACACAGTCTGTGGTATTTTGTTATGGCAGAAAAACAAATTAACACAGTGACACAAGGGCAGGATGCAGCCAGAGGAGAGGCAAATACAAAGGGAAACACAAGGTTTTGCTGTGAAAGATCCATGGGAGGAACTCAGCAACCCAAATTAAATGGACAAATCCCTTGAAGGACACATATTACCAAAAATAGAAAATCTGAGGAACTCTACTGCAATTGTGAATAAATCAAAATGTATTTATTAATTTGGAAGGCAGACTGACACAGAGAGAGGAGAGCATAAAGCAACATAAACTATAAAAGAAAATTTGGGAGTCAGCATTGTGGTATAACAGGTTAAGCTGTTGTCAATAATGCCAACATCCCATATGGGCACCACTTTGAGTCCTGACTATTTCTTTCTAAAATTCTAACTCCAGCTCCTTGATCCAGCTCCCTGCTAATGCGCATGGGAAAGCAGCAGAAGGTGGTCCACCACTTCAAATCCAGCTCCTTGCTAATAGGCCTGGGAAAGCAGCAGAAGGTGGTCCACCACTTCAAATCCAGCTCCTTGCTAATAGGCCTGGGAAAGCAGCAGAGGATGGCCCAAGTCCTTGGGCCCTCGCATCCACATGGGAGTCCTGGAAGAAGCTCCTGGCTCCTTGGCTTCAGATAGGCTCAGCTCTAGCTGTTGCAGCTATTTGGGGAGTGAACCAGAGGATGGAAGACCTCTCTCTGTCTCTACCTCTCTCTGTAACTCCGTCTTTCAAATAAATAAATAAATCTTTAAAAAAAAATTTTTTTAAAGTTACAGCAATCACACTCCTAGGCATTTACCTAAAAGAAATTAAAATGTGTCTATACAAAGACTTGTACACAAATGTTTGCAGCAGCATTATTTATAACAGCCAAAAACTGGAAACAATGAAATGCCCATCAACTAACAATAGATAAACAAGTTGTGGTTACACCCTGCTATGGTTTGAATGTCCCTCCAAACACATGTTGAAATTTAATTGTCATTTTAACGATATTAAGAGGTGGGACCTTTAAGAGGTTAGACCATGAGAGTTCTGCCCTCCTCAGTGGGATTAAGGCCATACAAGGGGGTGAGCTTAGAGAGCAGTACTGTGGTACCCGGGTTATCAGAATATCTGCTCAAGTCCCGGCAGGACTACTTCTGGTCCAGCTGCCCAATAATGTGCCCCTGCTACCTATGTGAGAGACCAGGATGGAGTTCCTGGCTCCTGGCTTCAGCCTCACCTAGACCTAGCTGTTTCAACCATTTGGGGAGTAATTCAGATGGAAGATCTCCCTCTCCCTCTGTGTCTCTGTCTTCACTCCCCACCCCCACCAACTCTGTCTCTGCCTTTCAAATAAATAAGAAAAAAAAAAAAACTTTAACCTCTTTTCATCCTTCTGCCTTACCACCAGGTGATGCTACATCAAGAGATAACTTGGTGCCAGCACTGTGGCTTAGTGGGCTAAGCCTCCGCCTGCGGCACCGGAATCCAATATGGGCACCGGTTCAAGACCTGGCTGGTGCTCTTCCGATCCAGCTCTCTGCTATGGCCTAGGAACAGTGCAGGATGGCCCAAGTGCTTGGGCACATGCACCCACGTGGGAGACCTGGAGGAGGTTCCTGGGTTCCCACCACCAGGGAGTCCCGGATTGACCTCCTAGGTCCTAGCTTCAGCTTTGGCTCATCAGGCCGCAGCAGGCATTTGGGAAGTAAACCAGCAGATGGGAACACTCTCTCCCTCTCTCTGATAAATAACTTTTAATTAAAGAAAATTATATCCCAATAAGGTTAAGAAAAAAATGAAACATCATAAAAGTACTAAATACTAAAATAACAAGTACCATTTTTAAGTACCATATCTTCATAACATACAAAACACCGAAATAAAAAAATTTTGGTTTATCATTTCTGAAAACTTATCTGCTTCAATTTTATAAGATTTGATAAGGTTTAGTTTAGGGCTCATCTCTTTCAGTTATTATTATCTGAATTCCTATGCTGGATCATTTACCCATCTTCTATATACCTAAGGTATATATTTGTCTGTCTTACTGTTAACAGAATGATATTGAAGATATCTGCATTTGTGCCTATCTCTTTATAGTATTTTTTTTTAAACAAAGACTTATTTGAAAAGCAGAATTACAGAAACAGAGATGGAGATCTTCCAACCACTGGTTCACTCCCCTGAATGGCCACAACAGCCAGGGCTGGGGTCAGGCTGAAGCCAGGAGGTTCACCCTGGTTATCTCCACGTGTGTGGCAGGAGCCCAAGCATGTGGGCCATGCTCCAATGCCTTCTCAGGGGCGTTAGCAGGGAGCTGGACACAAACATTAACAGGCAGCCAGGACTCCAACTGGCGCTCATCTTGGATGCCGGCATCACAAGCCACAGCTTAACCCACCATGCCACAATGCAGAACCGTCTTTATATATCTTTATAGCCCCAAACATTAAGCTTTATTCTAGCACAGAGAAGTTCAATTCAGCTAAAATGAACTCGAAAAACAACTACACATAAAATACAGGTGTTATCACTTTCAAACAGGAAAAATAGGCTTTCTTTTACAAAATCAAAAAATGCCAAAAGGGGTTTGTTAACATCATCATTCCTTTTTTTTTTTTTTTAAGATTTTTATTTATTTATTTGACAGGTAGTTACAGACAGTGAGAGGTCTTCCTTCCGTTGGTTCACTCCCCAAATGGCTGCTACAGCTGGCGCGCTGTGCCGATCCAAAGCCAGGAGCCAGGTGCTTCCTCCTGGTCTCCCATGCGGGTGCAGGGGCCCAAGCACTTGGGCCATCCTCCACTGCCTTCCCGGGCCACAGCAGAGGGCTGGACTGGAAGAGGAGCAACTGGGACTAGAACCCGGCACCCATATGTGATGCCAGCGCCGCAGGCGGAGGATTAAACAAGTGAGCCACAGCGCCGGCCCCCAACATCATCATTCCTACGTCACTTTAAATTCATGCAAATTTACTTTAGTCATTAACTTAATTACAACAAACCACATGAACTTGACATTCACGCTCTCATGTTAATGGCAGGCAGTGGCTACTGAGCAGGTCACAGATAACCTAATCACTCCCGCACGGGTGGCGGGGGCAGTTTTCCCTCACCTCCCAATTTCTGCTGACCACCAGTGTCAGAGATCGCCAGCATGTCAGTGGTACCTCCCAATCACTGCAGCCGGCTGGCCCCGTGGGGTCAATCAGTTCGGCAACAAGTACATCCAGCAGACCAAGCCCCTCGCCCTGGAGCGCACCATCAATCTTTATCCTCTGATCAATTATACTTTTGGCACAAAAGACCCTCTCTATGATAAGGACAGTTCTGTAGCAGCCAGATTTCAGCACATGAGGGAAGACTTTGATAAAATTAGAATGAGGAGGACTGTAGAAGGGGATCTGATTGTACACAAGCACCAGCTACCCCATGTGTTACTGCTGCAACTGGGAACAACTTTCTTCAAATACCTGGTGGTGAACTTAACCCAGGAGATAAAGTTGAAGGACTAAAATGCTTAATGACCAAGATAGGACACTGCCAAGATGGTGTTCTGCAAGACTGGATCATTGATGACAGCACTGGTAACTGGTGGAGACCAAATTTTGAACCTCCTCAGTATCCATATATTCTTGCACATATTACAAAGCCTGGCCGGCACCGCAGCTCACTTGGCTAATCCTCTGCCTGCGGCGCCAGTACTCCAGGTTCTAGTCCCGGTTGGGGCACCGGATTCTGTCTCGGTTGCTCCTCTTCCAGTCCAGCTCTCTGCTGTGCCCCGGGAAGGCAGTGGAGGATGGACCAAATGCTTGGGCCCTGCGCCTGAATGGGAGACCAGGAGGAAGCACCTGGCTCCTGCCATCAGATCAGCGCGGTGCGCCAGCCGCAGCGCGCCAGCCGCGGCGGCCATTGGAGGGTGAACCAACGGCAAAAGGAAGACCTTTCTCTCTGTCTCTCTCTCTCTCTCTCTCACTGTCCACTCTGCCTGTCCAAAAAAAAAAAGACACCAGGCCGCTTTAAAAAAATTTAAAGGCTATTATAGACCTTCTGTGGAGGAAGAATTGCTTGGATCTTGAAACTCTTAGAAGAATAGCATATTAAGTCTTTTTCTTTTTTTTGTAACATTTTTAAAAGTTTAATGAGAATTTAAAAAAATACAAATAGAAAGAAGTTCATTTGCTTTAATGTTTTGCCAAAAGAAGAAAATGAGTAGAACCAAAAGTAAATAAACATTATCACATTTGTTTATACCACTATGTAGTTCTTCATATTAACTTTACTATTCAAACAATAGAGAGTTAAGTGGCAACTTAGCTGGCCTGGAAGGGGGGCAACCAGGACAGAATCCAGCGCCCCGACCGGGACTAGAACCCGGTGTGCCGGCGCCGCAGGTGGAGGATTAGCCTAGTGAGCTGCGGCGCCAGCCCTGGTGTCTTTCACTTATGCAGTATCTAAGGTCCCAGCAAATACTATGGTTCAAATGCTAAAACAAAAATTTAAAGACATGATTTTGTTATTAAATCCTTTAAATAGTTCCCAGGGACCTGAAAGTCATTTCCCCACTGTGCACCAAATCCTTCTTCAATGAAAGCTATGATACAGTGGCTAGTGGCTAACAGCGAAATTCCAGCCCAGTTCACCTGGCTGCCACTTGGCACTTGTGATAAACACTGTGTACACTTTACACCTGGTACCACTCAAAAGCTCACACCGTATTATCACTTCACTCTGCTTCTCCTAAACAGAGAACATAGTATCAATTTTACTCAGTTAAAGCAAGGCAGCTAGAGTTTTCTCTCTCCACCTCTCTCTCTCTCTCTCTCTGCCTCTCAAATAAAACAGTAAAACAACATATATTTAACAGTGATCATCTCTAGATGACAGGACTATAGGGTGATTTTAATTACAAACATTATTACTATTAATTGCATCTAGAAATATAAGAAATATCCAGGTAGTTCCACAAATGTTAAACTTTCACCTTATTTTCCTCAGCTGTACTTTAGAAAAATGTAACTACACAGATACACTGAAGTCCACTAGTTCTGTTACTCTGCATCCTCCTCTCAGAAACAACCAATGGGGACCATCGCTGTGGCGCAGCAGGTTAACGCCGGAATCCCATATGGGCACCAGTCCAAGACCCAGCTGCTCCATTTCTGATCTGGCTCTCTACTATGGCCTGGGATAGCAGTAGAAGATGGCCCAAGTCCTTGGGCCCCTGCACCCATGTGGGAGACCTGGAAGAAGCTCCTGGCTTGGGATCTGCACAGCTCCAGCCTTTGCGGCCAACTGGGGAGTAAACCACCGGATGGAAGACCAACCGACCGACCGACCGATCTCTCTCTCTCTCTCTCTCTCTCTCTTTGCCTCTCCTCTCTCTGTGTAACTCTGACTTTCAAAGAAATAAATACATCTTTAAAAAAAAAAAAAAGCAACCAATGCCATGTACTTCTTACTCAAGTTTATACTTTTTGCATACCTATCAACAGTACAGAGTATTTTATCATTCTGCAACCTGACTTTTCCAATGAAGACTGTGAGATCCATTCAAGAGATACATGTTTTCGTTTCAAATGCTGCAATATATTTCATCATATAATTATATCACCATTCATTTATCTATCCCTCTGTCCAGACACTTTAAACTGTTACCAACTTTTGTTATTAACAAACAATGATGCAATGAAAATATCTGAAGACACCTCTTAGGATACAGTAGTTTCTTTCTCTAAGGTGTCAAAAGGAAGTAGAACTGCTGGGTCATAGGTCACGCACTTTTTTGTTAAAGATCCATCAACATTTTTTTGTTGTTGTTGACAGGCAGAGTGGACAGTGAGAGAGAGAGAGAGAGAGAGAGAGAGAGGAAGGTCTTCCTTTTCTGTTGGTTCACCCCCCAATGGCTGCTGCGGCCGGTGCACCGCACTGATCCGAAGCCAGGAGCCAGGTGCTTCTCCTGGTCTCCCATGCAGGTGCAGGGCCCAAGGACTTGGGCCATCCTCCACTGCACTCTTGAGCCACAGCAGAGAGCTGGACTGGAAGAGGAGCAACTGGTCAAGTGAATTTCAATTAGTCCCATTGCCAAAGGTTGTAATACTCTACAACACAGCTACTGCATAATTTATCTTACTTGTTGAATATTTAGAAAGCCATAGCAGCCTCAACTTTATTCCACCAAAAATTAAAATAATTAATTTTAAAAGATATAAGTAGAGATATACAAGAGATACATATTTTAAAATTATATACACATGGGGGACCAGCACTGTGGCATAGCGGGCGAGGCCACCTCCTGCAGTGCCAGCATACCATATGGGCACCAGTTCAAGTCCCAGCTGCTCCTCTTCCCATCCAGCTCTCTGCTATGGCCTGGGAAAGCAGTAGAAGATGGCCCAAGTCCTTGGGCCCCTGCACCCACATGGGAGATCCAGAAGAAGCTCCTGCTCCTGGCTTTGGATTGGCCTAGCTCTGGCCATTGGGGCCATCTGGGGAGTGAACCAGCAGATGGAAGACCTTTCTCTCTCTTTCTGCCTCTGTCTCTCTGTAACTCTGCCTTTCAAATAAATAAATAAATCTTTTTTAAAAATTATATACACATGAACTGGGGAAAAGCTTTAGAACCAAGCCAAACCACTACTCTTAATCCATCAGCCAACAGTTAACAATAAAATAAATTTGAAAAATCACCAGTTATTTCACTGATATTTTCAACCTGTAACAAATTCACTCTCAATCATTCAGGGTTGACTATCCAACCAATAATGTTATTCATCTTGGAATGCCACTTTCACAGCAGTGTCTCTCAGTCAACCCAGTGTTTCCTAGGATGCCCAAGGTCAGGACAAAGTGCTGGAATGCATACTAAACAACTGTGATGACTCCTGCAACAGTAGCTCCCAGCTTTAATCCTAAGCAAGAATCATCTGCCATGGCTGTTAAACACATATATGCTGTAAAAGATTTATGATACATCTTAGACGTGCAGTTTAATTCAAGGATAAGGAATAAGACATATCCTGTACTCAAAATGTTTGACCTACCAACTCAGACCCTCAAGAGGAGGGCCTAGGATCAGTGATCTGAGGTGCACAGATGACTCTTGTTTTCATAGTGCACTGTTGAGATCTGTACTTGAATGACTATGCTTAATTTTAAGAATTAGAATTTAGATTTAAACAAAGGCAATGTCATCATACTGTAATGGCAATATTCAGGACCTCTTCAAAACATCATCACCAGGGCTGACACTGTGGCACAGCCTGTAAAGCCACTGCCTGAAGTGCAGGCATCCCATCCGGCACTGGTTGAGTCCCGGCTGCTACACTTCCAGTCCAGATCACTGCTAATGTGCCTGAGAAATCAGCAGAAGATGGCTCAAATCCTTGGGCCCCTGCACCCAGGTGGGAGACCATGAAGAAGCTCCTGGCTCCTGGCTTCACTCTGGCCCAGCCCTTTGGGGAGAGAACCAGCAGATGGAAGATCTCTCTCTCTCTCTCTCTCTCTCACTATCTTTCTCCTTCTCTCTCTGTATCACTGCCTTTCAAATGAACAAATAATTTTTTTTAAAAAAAGTGTTGAGATCAAGGTACAAAAAAACAAAAATACCTGAGAGTAAAGGGATTAAAATCCCCTGTTAACATTGTATTTTCAAGCAAAAAAAAAAAAATTACTTTCAGATTTATCAATATTAATCAAACTGCCAAAGAGTATTCTCAGATCTATGATATCTACAATCAAGTTCACTTTTGAAAACCATTATATTGCCAGCGCTATGGCTCAATAGGCTGATCCTCCACCTAGCGGCGCTGGCACACCGGGTTCTAGTCCCGGTCAGGACACTGGATTCTGTCCCAGTTGCCCCTCTTCCAGGCCAGCTCTCTGCTGTGGCCAGGGAGTGCAGTGGAGGATGGCCCAAGTCCTTGGGCCCTGCACCCCATGAGAGACCAGGAGAAGCACCTGGCTCCTGGCTTCGGATCAGCGCGGTGCGCCAGCTGCAGCGGCCATTGGAGGGTGAACCAATGGCAAAAGGAAGACCTTTCTCTCTGTCTGTCTCTCTCTCTCACTATCCACTCTGCCTGTCAAAAAAAAAAAAAAAAAAGAAAGAAAGAAAGAAAGAAAGAAAACCATGATATTAAACATTTTCATGTATGACATACCTTGTTTATGATGGGTGACACTCATTAGTCAGTTTTTGTTAAAATGGCACATATACTCCCTTGAGATGATGACAGAAAACACAAACTAAACATTTTAACCAAATGAAATGTCATGCCATTTATATAGGATACAAATAACTTACATAATTTTTTATTAAATTATGTGACTTCAAACATTTTGAGTACAAGATACATCTTATTCCTTATCCTGGAATTACACTGTACATCTAAGACACATCATAAATCTTTTACAGCATTCTGTCTGGTAGTCACTCATACAAAATTCAACACTGAAGTCTTTTCTCTTGATCTCTTCTTCAGCAAAATAATATTTTTTTTATTTGACAGGTACAGTTATAGACAGTGAGAGAGAGAGAGAGAAAGGTCTTCCCTCCGTTGGTTTACCCCCCCAAATGGCCGCTACTGCCAGAACTGCACCGATCCGAAGCCAGGAGCCAGATGCCTTCTCCCGGCCTCCCTTGTGGGTGCAGGAGCCCAAGCACTTGGGCCATCCTTCACTGCCTTCCTGGGCCACAGCAGAGAGCTGGTCTGGAAGAGGAGCAGCCAGGACTAGAACCGGCGCCTATGTGGGATGCCGGCACCACAGGCAGAGGATTAACCAAGTGAGCCACGGCGCTGGACCCCAGCAAAATAATATGAAGACATAACAAATAAGAAGTCTGAAGGTTTAATTTTTATACATGTGCATTAACAATCAAGATTAGACCAAGATCAACAGCAAAAGATACCACATTAACAAGGTTATTGCAAGAACCATGTTGAAAATTTTACTAACTAATGGAACTCTGAAAACCTACTTTCTAGGGCCGGTCCTGTGACATAAAGGCTACTCCTCTGCCTGCGATGTGGCATCCCACATGGGCACCGGTTTCTGTCCCAGCTACTCCTCTTCTGATCCAGCTCTCTGCTAGTGATCTAGGAAAGCAGAGAAGACGGCCCAAGTGCTTGCGTCCCTGTACCCACGTAGGAGACCAGGAAGGAGCTCCTGGCTCCGGATCAGCCCAGCTCCAGCAGTTGTAGCAATTTGGGGAGTGAACCAGCAGGTGGAAGACCTTTCTCTCTGTCTCTCACTCTCTGGACAGACGGACGGACGGAAGAAAAGAAAACCTATTTTCCTTTAAATTTGGGATTTTTATGTGTCCTCAGGAGAATATTTGTCATAATGTATTCATGTAGCCATACAAAATGAAACAATGAAATTTATTGTTTATTTTCTAGGTAAGAAGTATTTATATATTCAGTAACTTCGCAGTATACTAAGTATATATATTTAGTGTATTTTCCTATTAAAGGAAATTTACTAACACAAAGTATCGTGCGATTATACACATTCTAGCAACCACAATGAACTGATTCTACACCATCCATGCACCATATTTTATTTGGAGTACACTATCATACAAACTTACTGACCCAGAAAAAAATCTCACAGCAGAACAAGACTTCAGCTGTATTAAGAAACTTTGTATCCTTCAATCCTTACCACAAAACTGCTTGTTCTTAAAGAAGACAAACAAGGCATTTTCAGTTGCGGAAATATCTCAAAATAATAACCTAAACCTCAGATAATTATCAGAAGAGCCAAGAGATCCCAATTCTAATGTTTTATACAATCCTTCAAAAAGTCTAGATCCGAGAAACTATGAAACTCCAGACAATGGATCTTTTTCCACTGCAGACTAATCAGCCAGGCTGCAGATCTGCAAGACACTGAATCTTACACCTCCTCTGTGCTATCTGTTCTAAGCAGTAGTTCTTGAAATAAGATACTGTTTCATCCACAGTGTCTGGACACAGTGGGAACTGAAAATGCTGTGCCTACAATTATCTAAAACACTATTCTCAAGAGTGAAAGACAATCTGTCTTCTACTTCCAAGTAGACTGTGGACAGTTATCAAAACCACGGAAAAGATGGTCCTATGTTCAATGGATGTCTGTCAAGATCTAATAAGGATTGAGAAAATATATATCTATATGGGTACTCTTACTGCCTGTATATATCTTATATACATTATCATTATATCTTTACAGATAGTTTTCAATGGGAGAGAAACTTAGATTTTGAAGATAGGAATACAGGTAGTTTCAAACCAAATTTTCCCACTTCTTAGTTCTCTGATCCTGGGCAACTAAACCACCCTGAGCTGTAGTCCCCTCATCTACAAAATAGAAATAGTAATTAAAATAAAAATAAAAATATAATGCATATTTGCTGTGAGAATTTGAGACATAATTAACATTCAGTAACAAGTATTGACAAGGATGTGGAGAAATGAAAAACGTCATATAGCGCTTATAAAAATGTAAATGGTACAGCCACTTTGGAAAACAATTTGGCAGCTCCTCAAATCATTAAACAGTTGCCACGTGACCCAGCAACTCCACTTGTAGGTATACGTCAGAGAGAAATGAAAACTATATGGAAACTTAAAAACAACACTACTAGTCGAACAATACCCTATACCTTGTGCGGTTGCGTGAGTACAGCCTGTTGAAATCCTTGCTTAGTATATACTAAGTTGATCTTCAGTATATGAAGGTAATTGAAAATGAAACTCGATGAAGGGCGGGATGGGAGAGGGAGTGGGAGAGGGGAGGGCCACGGGAGGAAGGGAGGTTGGGGGGGAGCCACAACAATACAAAAGTTGCACTTTGTAAATTCACATTTATTAAATTAGAAAAAACTATATAACAAACAAAAAAAAGAAAAAAAAGAACTTAATACTTTACCCTTTTCGTATTTTTTATGTTCTACTTAAAACTATTGGTTGAACTCTGTAATTAATACACAATTACTCTTAGGTGTTTAATTAATGCTGTAACTAGTACTCAAATAGTATTTTACACTTTGTGTTTCTGTGTGGGTGCAAACTGTTGAAATCTTTACTTAATATATGCTAAATTGATCTTCTGTATATAAAGATAATTGAAAATTAATCTTGATGTGAATGGAAGGAGAGAGGGAGCGGGAGAGGGGAGTGTTGTGGGTGGGAGGGAAGTTATGGGGGGGAAGCTATTGTAATCCATAAGCTGTACTTTGGAAATTTATGTACATTAAATAAAATAAAAATTAAAAAAAAAGAAAACTATATGAATAGGCTCATAATAGCAAAAAGCGGAAATGACCCAAATGTCCATCAATGAATGAATGGATTATTACAAGAAAATGTGGTATAACCACACCATGAAATATTAATAAGCAATAAAGGGAATGAGTACTGGTGGATGCCTCAACACTGACAAATCTTGCAAACACATTAAGAAGCCAAACCCAAAGAGCCATATAATATGATTCCATTTATATGAATTGTCTGGAATAAGTAAATCTACACATAAAGAAAGTAAAGCAATAGTTGCCTAGGCATAAATGAATGGGGGGAAAAGGTGATGACTAAAGGGGTACAGAGTTTCTTTGGGAGGAATGAAAATACTCTAAAAATGACCACAGTACTAGATTCACAACTCTTATGAACATACTAAAAGCTAATGAATTATATACTCTAAATGGGTGAATTATAGCTCAACAAAACTCCAAAAAAGTTCCTGTGCAGGGACAGGCATTTGACACAGCATTTACGCCACCAATTAAGATGGCTACATCCTGTACCAAAGTACCTTGATTCCAGCTTCCTGCTAATACAGACCCTGGGAGGTAGCAAATGATGGCTCAAGTAATCAGATCCCTCCCGTTTATGTAGGAGACCTGGACTGAGTTTTCAATTCTGGATTTTGGCCCAACCCATTAGACATTGCAGGCAGCACTTGGGGAATGAACTAGAAAGCAGGAGCCTATCTTCATGTCTCTCTCCCTCCCTCTTCCTCTCCCTCTTTCTCTCGCTCTCTTTCTCGATGTGTGTGTGTGTGTGTGTGTGTGTGAGAGAGAGAGAGAGAGAGAGAGAGAGAGAGAGAGATTGATTCTGCCTTTCAGATTAAAAAGATTCCGGGTGCTGCTATTGTGGATGAGCGAGTTAAGTCACCTCCTGCGATGCAAGCATTCCACATGGGCACCAGTTCCTGTTCTAGTGCACCACTTTCAATCCAGCTACCTGCTAATGTGCAGTGGAAGATAGTCCCAGTACCTGAGTTCCTGCCACCCATGTATGAGACCCAGATGGAGTTCCTGGCTCTGGCTTCAGTCCAGCCCAGGCCTAGCTGCCATGGCCATTTGGATAGTGAACAAGTAGATGAAAGATCTGTCTCGGCCGGTGCTGCGGCTCAATAGGCTAATCCTCTGCATGCGGTGCCAGCACCCCAGGTTCTAGTCCCAGTCGGGGTGCCAGATTCTGTCCCGGTTGCTCCTCTTCCAGGCCAGCTCTCTACTGTGGCCCAGGAGTGCAGTGGAGGATGGCCCAAGTCCTTGGGCCCTGCACCCTCATGGGAGACCAGGAGACGCACCTGGCTCCTGGCTTCGGATCAGCCCAGCTCTGGCCACTATGGCCATCTGAGCAGTGAACCAGTAGATGGAAGACCTTTCTGTTTCTCCCTCTCTTGGTCTGTAACTCTACCTCTCAAATAAGCAAATAAAATCTTTTTTTAAAAAAATCTGATCATACAGGTACATATGTAATATCCAAATTCATGCATCTAAAACCAGAGGATTGAGATTAGAGATACTAAATACATATAAATAACCTTAATTACATACTTAGACAATTAAATATCTTCCAATACATTTGAAAAGCATACTTTCATTTCTAGACAGAATGAAATAACTGATTCCAGACTAGTCCTCCCCAAGTAACATCTATAAAACTGGGCAAAATATGACAATTATTTTCAAGTACTAAACAGCAGGCAGCACAGGAGGTGTGTACCACATGTGTTCCAGCGTTCAGCCTGGGACACTTGCCCAACTGTACCACAGGAGTAGAACCTAAGCCAAGCAAGATGAACTCAGTGAACTGAGACATGGCGATCACAGGTCTGGGTTGCTAGAGCTGCTAGAATGCATAGGCCAAAATGCTGGAAAGGAAGCAATGATGCAGAAGTCTGCAGGGGGGTTCCCTGAGTGCCCCAACTGAAATCTGGGCCATCCACGAAACAGGACAGCATTCCTAGAGGCCCCGTAGAATCACTGCTGCAGGCCTAAGAGCGCAACAGATCTCAGAGGCAGCTCTCCTGGGAGAACTTGGAATTCCAATACACTGGGCACTCAAGCATTCTGCTAAAAGCCTGGAAATGTTATACACTACAGGAAAAAGTCACGTCATTAAAAAAAAAAAAAAAAAAAAAAAAAAAGACAGGGGCCGGCATTGTGGTGCAGCATCCCATATGAGTGTGCTGGTTGCAGTCCCTACTGTTCTATTTCCAATCCAGCTCCCTGCTAACGTTTGCTTGGGAAAGCAGAGGAAGATGGATGGCTCAAGTATTTGGGCTCCTGCCACCCAAGTGGGAGACCAGGACAGAGTCCCAGGTTCCTGGCTTTGGCCTGGCCCAGTCCTGGACATTGCAGCCATTTAGGAAAATTTGGGGAGTGAATCAGTGGATGGAAGATTCTCTCTCTCTTTCAATTAAATAAAATTAAATCTTTAAGAGGAAAAAAAGAAAAGGAAAAAACCTAAGCAAATTTGCCACAACATAAAATAAAATTAATTCTGAAAGGATCAAAAATTATTTCAAGCTTGCCCAAACAAAGCTCAACACTCTTTTGGTTTTCCTCTCTTGCAGCAACCCTCACCCCTGGGCTGCAGCAGCCAGAGGTTTCCGACTTAAATAAATCTTGCTTTGATTAAAAAAAAAAGTTTCAACTCTCTTTAAAGAAAGAGTACAATCAAGATTTCCTATATTCTATCATTTTTAATAGAAAACATTTATTTAAAAATTATAAATTTCAAAAGTACAACTTTTGTATTATAGCAGTTCTTCCCCCCCAAACCACCCTCCCACCTGCAAACCATCCCATCTCCTACTCCCTCTCCATCCCATTCTTCATTAAGATTCATTTTTAATTAGCTTTATATACAAAAGATCAACTCTATATTGAGTAAAGATTTCAAAAGTTTGCACCCACACAGTATAATCTGTCATTTACTAAGCCCAAATAATAAAAATTACTAGATATGCAAATAAACAAGAAAATAAGACCCATTTTCAGGGAGGGAAAGCAGTCAACAGAAAAAGACTATGAGATGACTCCAATGCTGGAAACAACAGGTAAAAGCTTTAAAATATTTTAAATTATTTCAATCATTTAAAAATATCAGATATAAAATGTCAGGAAGGGGCCAGGTTTGTTGCACAGAGGTTAAGCAACGGCTTACTATGCCAGCATCCCATATCAGAGTTCAAGTCCTTCCACTTCCAATTCAGCTTCCTGCCTGGGAAGGCAGTGGGAAAATGGCCTAAGTGCTTGGTCCCCTGCCACCCGTGTGGATGGAGTTCCAGGCTCCTGGCTTCAGTCTGACCCAGACTGTTGCAGCCATTTGGGGAGTGAATTAGCATATGGAAGAGCCGGTTCTCTGTCACTCTTACAAATAAATAAATCGATCTTTAAACAAGAAAAGAAAATGTCATTGGATGGACTTAACAATAGGTTGGAAACTACAGAAGAAAGGGCCAATGAATCCAAAAACAAATCAACAGAAATTATCCTATCTAAAGAACACAGAATATCATCAAATACTTTAGCATAAGTGTAAACTGGCGTCCAAAACGGAGAGTTACAGAGAACAAGGCAAAAAAAAAAAGTATTTGAAGAAACAATGGGCAAAAGTTTCCCAGGTTTGTGGAAAAACATAAACCTATGGGTCCAAAAAGCATAGTGAGACCCAAAAAAATAATTACTGCCACCTCACGAGTCAATCACATTACAGTAAACAGTAGAAAATCAAAGGGAAAAGAGCCATCAGAAGGAAATAGAGCATATTACATAAAAGGGAACAAGTACAGCAGGCCAGCACTCTGGCACAGCGGGGAAAGCTACATTAGCAGGAATGCATTAGCAGGAAGCTGGAACCAGGAACTAGAGTTAGGAACAGAACCAATGTACTCTGGTGTGGGATGCAGGTGTCTACAGTTATGCCAAACCCCCAGCCCAGAAACAGTGCTTTAAATGACGACTATGACAAAAATCCTTATGATAGCTTAAAAGAAAACTTGGATGAGAATCTAATATGTTTTCTTATTTGGAGACAAAAGAACTCCATAATGCAGAAAGAAAATACATCAGTACATAAAGTCAAATATTATCCTATCTCTGAGCTACAACCAGCTGGAAACCAATCAATTTATGAAAGAAAGTTTGTAAATCAATTTTTCTCAATTCTATATAGCAGAAATAATTTTGTTTTGCTTTTAAGATCTATTCCATTTATTTGAAAGTCAGAGTTAGAGAGGAAAAGACAGAGAGAGATATCTTCCATCCGCTAGTTCACTCCCAAATGACCACAACAGATGGGGCTGGGCCAGACCGAAGCTAGGAGCTCCTCTGAGTCTCCCACGTAGGTGCAGGGGCTCAAGGACTTAGGCCATCTGCTGCTGCTTTCCCAGGTGCATTAGCAGAAAGCTGGATGGAAAGTGGAGCAGCCAGGATTTGAACCAGAGCCCACATAGGATGCTGGCATCACAAGCAGTGGCTTTACCTGCAACGCCACAACTCTGGCCCCCAGAAATAAATTTCAAAATCTATTAATAATGAAAATAATTTCTCAGGACCAGAACTGTGGGACACTGCTTGCAATGCCAGCATCCCATATCAGAATGCCGGTCCTGGCTGCTCTGTTTCCTTCCAATCCAGCTCCCTGTTAATGCTCCTGGGAAAGCAACGGAAGATGGCCCTAGTGCTTGGGTCTCTGCCGCCTGTGTGGGAGACTCAGGTGGAGCTCCCGCCTCCTGGCTTTGGACTAGCTCAGGCCCAGGCGTTGCAGCCATTTGAGGAGTGAACCAACCAATGGAAGATTCTCTCTCTCTCTCTCTCTCTCCCTCCCTCCCTCCCTTTCTCCCTCCCCCCCTTTCTCTCCCTGTCTTTCAAATAAATAAATCTTTAAAACAAAAAATTCTCCAAAAACTTCATTTTAATTAAAATCCAAAAATGACATTTTAGCATCACAAATAAATCTGTTTCTTTGACAGATATGCAATAACATGCTTACCAACATACTGAATATTTTAATTTTGAAAGTACTTCAAAATTCCAAACATACCTCAAAAAAGGTACACAGAAGTCTCTGTATCCTGCTCCCATGATCCTGCCACCAGTGGAGAAAAACCAAATACCACTAACACATAATCCAGAAGACATACACAATCCAATTGTTCCTGTGGGACCACAGATACGGTAACACTTTTTACAACACCAGAAATAACATTTTCCTTTCGAATTGAGAGTATTTTTCAAACCTCACAAAACAGAAAACATCTGGATGACAAGAGATTCACATATGAATGCCAAAAAGATCAGATGGAATGTTAGAGCATGACCAAGGAATTCTGCAAGGACATAGAAAAATGCAGTAAACCCAAGTTTCAGCTAAGATTCTATGAATTAGTCCTGACCAACACATGACAGAAAATCTGCAGCAGTGCTACAGAGGACAGGGTTCAAGCTTCTGTGCCTAGTTCGCAACAGGACAAACCACACTTCAAAAATTCCCACTTACACATCAGATCATTCTTGAAGACAATACCAACAAAACAGGACATCTGTGAGAAAGTGAAATGAGTATCTGAAGGATTTACAAAGGAAAACATCGACCTATTACCACAGGCTTCCTCAGGTAAAAGGTTCCTTATTTTACACTTTCAATACTGAACTCCAACCCTCAATTACCAGAGGACAAATTATTCAGCCAGCAGTGAGTCTAACTCTGTCATCCTTCCCAGCTTCAGTTTAGGCCACTTCACTAAGTAAAGGAGTTCAATAAAAATACAGTTGCCTAGAAAACCTACAGACCACCATCATCCTCCAAAATATCAGAAGACCAAATGTGGCAAAATTTTTGTTCTAAAGACTTTTTTAAAGATTTGTTTATTTATTTGACAGGCAGAATTACAGAGAGAGGGACAGACAGAGAGTAGATCTTCCATCTGCTGGTTCACTCCTCAAATGGCTGCAAAAGCCAGAGTTGGGCTGATCCGAAACCAGGAGCCAGGAGCTTCTTCCGGGTCTCCCACGTGAGTGCAGGGGTCCAAGCACTTGGGCCATCTTCCACTGCTTTCCCAGGCCATTAGCAGAGAGCTGAATTGAAAATGGAGCAGCCAGGACTCAAACCTGTGCCTGTATAGGATGCCAGCTCTACAGACAGAAGCTTAACCTACTACGCTACATCACGAGCCCCTGTACTAAAGATTTACTTAGTTCTTTGAAAGGTAGAGCAAGACAGAGAGGAAGAGACAGAGAGACTTCCCATCTATTGTTTAACTCCCCAGATGTATACAACTAGAACTTTTATCAACTTGTGTGAAAATAAGGAACCATAAATTCCATATGTCTCTCCCATGTGGTGGCATCTGGGCCATCACCTGCTGACTCCCCAGCACACCAACAGGAAACTAAATCAAAGCACAGCGAAATCAGGACTTGGACCCAGCACCCTCACACAGGATACAGGCACAGCAAGATTCTTGACCACTGCTACATACCTAAGAGGAAAATCCTAAGAGGCCACATCCTATTGGCTCATAACCTACAAATACAAAATCCTACTCATAACTAAGACACTAAATTCAAAAGGAGTTGGTAGGAGTAGATACAAATGGTTTCCATAGAGTCTCTTTTTCCCAATCTGCTTGGGACAACTGGAATTCTGAATATATCCCTAACAACCTAATGCTAACAAATTTTTTTAATACTTTTATGGAAACCACTAAGAGGAAACTAGTAATGTGACAAAAGCCATATTGCTGCCACCATTACTGTATTTCTTATTGTCAAAGACCCACCTCCAAAAAAAAATCACATTTCCAGTCTTCTTTGCACATAGGCATACATAAGCCTATGAATAAACTCAGCCAATGAGGTACAAATGAAAAGCTACTGGGATAGTTTTTCTAGTAAAAATTGTCTTCTCTAATGGGAGGACAGAAAGAAGAGAGGGAAGAAGAGGGAAGGAGAGAAAAGGGAAGGGAAGAAAGGAAGCAAGGAAAATTTACATAAGGGAGAAGCTGTTCTTCTTCCACATAGTTATTACAGGAAAATATATGCTGCTCGGAGTCGCAGAAGCCATCCACTGATCACGAGGAGAATCATTCCCAGCGCACGGAAACAGAGGGTAACAGGCCCTGCTGAAAGAGATTCTTCAGCGTCACTTAAGCAGTTTACCTCGAAGGGCCCTTACATTTTTTAACCCATAGGTTAACTCTTTAGGGAATAAGTCACAGACCTTAACTTTTTGACTGATGTTCTCAATTACTTAACAAGATCACAGTCCACATACATTTACTGGATTTAATAGATTATGTTCCACAAACTGTGCAAAAGAGCTTGTATATGCATTATTTATCAAAATAACTCCTTGAAGTATTATAATTATTATCATTTTATATATCAGAAGCTTAAGTATCAGAGAAGTTTAAATGATTTGTGTCCAAATTCACGGTTAATAAGACATCAAGAACTAGGTTCTTGCAGCTGGCACAGTGGCTTAAAGCCATGGCCTACAGCACCGGCATCCCATATGGGTGCCAGTTCAAGTCCTGGCTGCTCTACTTCCGATCCATCTCCCTGCTAATGCACCTGGGAAAGCAGAAGAGCATGGTTCAAGTGCTTGGGCCCCTGTACCCACATGGGAGATCCAGAAGAAGCTTCTGGCTCCTGGCTTCAGTCTGGCCAAGCCCTGGCCATTGCAGCCTTTTGGAGAGTGAACCCAGTGGATGGAAGATATCTATTTCTCTTCCTCTTTTTTTCTTTCTTTCTCTCTCTCTCTGTAACTCTGCTTTTCAAATAAATTTTTCAAAAAAATGTTTAAAAACAACTAGGTTCCTAATACCCAAGTTGCATGCCTTTAAGCCAGTGCTAATTTCAGTTCATCACACCACCCACCATACAGCTCACCTTTACTATCTCTCATATTTATATACCTACATGTGGCTGAAAACACTGAGGCAAAGAATAACAAACGCAAAAATTACTCAACACTTTCGTTGTTACTTTAATTCCATCTGGCTCAGCAGAATACTGTCCACTCAAGTTTAAAAACCATAAAATGTCACCTGCAATGGACTGTAACAGCTATCCCGTTCAGAACCAAAGCTTTAAATTTTAGGAACAGATAAGGATCTACGAATAGGGTTCAGGAGCTAATAAGCCATTAAATAGCAATTGTAAGAGATATTATTAAAACTCTTAAGTCTTTCAATTCAAGTAAGCAGTGGTCTGTGACCAAAAAAAATTTTGATTAGAGAGTTCCTCTCAAATCGTTATTTCCTCCTCTGCCTAGTCCGAATCTCCTTATCTTAGTATCTCCCTCAATAACTGACAATGACATGGAAGTAAGTATTTAATTTTTTTACTTTTTAATTTAAGAAACAGAGAGTATGCTCCTATCTATAGATTCACTCCCCAAATGTCCACAACCTGGGGAACTGGGCACTCAATCAGATCTCCCACTTGAGTGGCAGGAATCCAATCGCCCTCACTGCCTCGAGGGTCTACATTATCAGGAAGCTAGGGTCAGATGGTAGTGTCAGAGCCAGGTATCATACCCAAGTACTCCAATATGGGACGAGGATGTCTTAGTGGGCATCTTAACTGCCAGACCAAACATCTACCTCCTAACTTTAAATTCATTTAGTCAACTGAAATTCTAGATTGTCTTTTCTTAACTTTAAAATCAGGTAATCTTTTTTTTTTCTCTCACAAAGAAACATGATTTAAGTGTTGTCCTACTTGATCTTTGTTTTTGTCCTAAGTTAAACATTTCTCCCTCTGAGGATCTACATAATTTTTAAGTTCTAATTCAAAAGGCACTATCGAGAAGTGATAATGACTGAATATTTAAAAATCTGGCTCCAGAGACCAGCACTGTGGCACAGGAGGTTAAGTTGTCGCCTGCAACACTGGCATTCCATGTGAGCATCTAGCAGGGGTTCAAGTCCTGGCAGCTCCACATCCTATCCAACTTCCTGCTAATGGCCTGGGAAAGCTGCAGAAGATGACCCAAGTGCCTGGGCCCCTGCTACCCATGTGGGAAACCAGAATAGAGTTCTGGGCTCCTGGCTTCAGCCTGTCCCAGCCCTGGCCAATGCAGCCATTTGGGGAGCGAAACAGTAGATGGAAGATCTCTTTCTCTCTCTCTCTCTCTCTCTCAAACTCTGCCTTTTTTTTTTTATTTCCTTGACAGGCAGAGTGGACAGTGAGAGAGAGAGACAAAAAGAAAGGTCTTCCTTTGCCATTGGTTCACCCTCCAATGGCCGCCGCGGCTGGCGCACTGTGGCCGGTGCACGGCGCTGATCCAATGGCAGGAGCCAGGTACTTCTCCTGGTCTCCCATGGGGTGCAGGGCCCAAGCACTTGGGCCATCCTCCACTGCACTCCCGGGCCACAGCAGAGAGCTGGCCTGGAAGAGGGGCAACCGGGACAGAATCCGACGCCCCGACCGGGACTAGAACCCAGTGTGCCAGCGCCGCAAGGCGGATGATTAGCCTAGTGAGCCACGGCGTCAGCTAAACTCTGCCTTTCAAATAAATAAATAAATCTAAAACAAAAACAAAAAAAATCTGACTCCAGGAGCTGATTTGCTACTTCAGTTTTCACCGTATCTAAAATAATACTAACTGCAAGACACACTATATTTTATTAACAAAAAAAAGCTAATTAAATTGACATAACACCTTGTCATTTAGAATTTTACTTATAAAAAAGAACTTTTTAAAACTTATTTGAACCATTTTTCAGTATATATCATGAATAATAAAAAATGATAAATGAAATCAATTGGTACATAAATGGGTCACATTCAGAATCAAATTCTTGTGAATCCCTTTTCTGAATCAGTCATTGACAGCTATGATTTCAACATATTATCACTGGCTGTGCCTTCAAAACCTCAGGTGATCCAATATTTGTATTCCAAGCATGGTGTCTGAGATTTACTTCCAAGCCTGCTGATACCTATTCTGCAAGTTCTGTGCATGAAGAGACAATGACAACTACACCACAGGTGTAAGATGCACCTAAATTTCAGAAATGTAAGAATGTAAAAAAATAAATAAATAAATGCCTATAAATGATAAAAATAAACTTAGAAATGATGAAACACAAACCGGCACCATGGTTCACTAGGCTAATCCCCCGCCTGCGGCACCGGCACTCCGGGTTCTAGTCCCAGTCGGGGCGTCAGATTCTGTCCCAGTTGCTCCTCTTTCAGTTCAGCTCTCTGCTGTGGCCCAGGAAAGCAGTGGAGGATGGCCCAAGTGCTTGGGCCCTGCACCTACATGGGAGACCAGGAGAAGCACCTGGCTCCTGGCTTCGGATCGGCGCAGCGCGCCGGCCATAGCGGCCACTTGGGGGGTGAACTGTCTCTCTCTCACTGTCTAACACTGCCTGTCAAAAAAAAAAAAGAAATGATGAAACACAGTAACTTCCTTTGTTACCTTGAACAAGACAACACCCTTCCAGGACTTCAATTTTCAATAATAATCACAGCTACCAATACTGAAACCCTACAACATCGTATCTCATAACTTTTATAGGAAAGCAAAAAGGTACAAATTATCTTGTTTTACATATAAGAAATGCAAGGTTCAGGGGCTGGCGCTGTGGCATAGCAGGTAAAGCTGCCGCCTGCAGTGCCAGCATCCTATATGGGCACCAGTTTCAAAACCAGCTGCTCCACTTCCAATCCAGCTCTCTGCTATGGCCTGGGAAAGCAGTAGAAGATGGCCCAAGTCCTTGAGCCCCTGCACCCGTGTAGGAGACCCGGAAGAAGCTCTTGGCTCCTGGCTTCAGGTTGGTGGAGCTCCAGCCGTTGCAGCCAACTGGGGAGTGAACCAGCAGATGGAAGACCTCTCTCTCTCTCTACCTCTCCTATCTGTGCTACTCTGCCTTTCAGATAAATAAATAAATCTTTAAAAAAGAAAGAAAGAAATCAAGGTTCAGACAAGCTTAGTAACTCATCCAAGATTACCCAGCTAATAAACAGCAGAACTGGGTTTCAATCTGGTCGATTTCTTTTTTTTTTTTTTTTTTTTTAAGATTTATTTATTTGAAAGGCAGAGTTACAAAAGAGGCAGAGGCAGAGAGAGAGAGGTCTTCCATCCACTGACTTATCCCCCAAATGGCTGCCACGGCCAGGGCTAAGCCTGACCAGAGCCAGGAGACAGGAGATTCTTCTAGGTTTCGCACGTGGATGTGGAGGCCCAAGGACTTGGGCCATCTTCCACTACTTTCCCAGCCCATAGCAGAAAGCTGGATCGGAAGTGCAGCAGCCAGAACTTGAACTAGTGCCCATATGGGATGCTGGCACTACAGGTGGGGGCTTTACCCTCTATGCCACGCCGGCCCCTGGTCAACTTTCAAAGTCTTATTCTTCCAACTGCCCCAGTAGTTCTCAAAATTTAGTGCATGTAAAAATCAACTCAGAGGCCAGCACTGTGGCACAGAAGGTAAAGATGCCACCTGCAATGCTGGCGTCCCATACAGGCACCAGTTCATGTCCTGGCCGCTCCACTTCCTATCCAGCTCCTGGCTAACGACCTGGGAAATCAGCAGAAAATGTCCCAACTGCTTGGCCCCTGACACCCATGTAGGAGACCTGGAAGAATCTCTAAGGTTGGGCCTGGCCTAACCCTGGTCCTTGTGCCCATTTGGGGAGTGAACCAGTAGATGGAAGATCGATCTCTCTCTCTCTCTCTCTCTCTCTTTCTCTCTGTAACTCTAGTTTTCAAACACATAATAATGGTTAAAAAAAAAAAATCGTATGACTTTTTTTTTTTTTTTTGACAGGCATGACAGGCAGAGTGGACAGTGAGAGAGAAAGACAGAGAGAAAGGTCTTCCTTTTCCGTTGGTTCACCCCCCAATGGCCACTGCAGCCGGCGCACCACGCTGATCCGAAGCCAGGAGTCAGGTGCTTCTCCTGGTCTCCCATGCAGGTGCAGGGCCCAAGCACTTGGGCCATCCTCCACTGCACTCCCTGGCCACAGCAGAGAGCTGGACTGGAAGAGGAGCAACCAGGACAGAATCCAGCGCCCCAACCAGGACTAGAACCTGGGGTGCCAGCACCGGAGGCGGAGGATTATTAGCCTATTGAGCCGCAGTGCAAGCCAAGATGACTGTTTCACATCATAAGGAAAACACTGTAAATACTGCATGCACAAGTTGGTAAATCATACAGATGATATGATAAAGATATATGTTTATATGAACACTTACAACTCAACAGGAAACAAACAACAAAGGGAGGCCAGAGCTATGGCCCAGTAGGCTAGGCCTCTGCCTGCAGCTCTGGCATTCCATATGGGCGCCAGTTCTAGTCTTGGCTGCTCCTTTTTTTTTTTTTTTTTTTTTCACAGGCACAGTGGACAGTGAGAGAGAGAGAGAGAAAGGTCTCCCTTTGTGCCGTTGGTTCACCCTCCAATGGCCGCCGCACTGCGGCTGGTGCACCGCGCTGATCCAATGGCAGGAGCCAGGTACTTCTCCTGGTCTCCCATGGGGTGCAGGACCCAAGCACTTGGGCCATCCTCCACTGCACTCCCGGGCCACAGCAGAGAGCTGGCCTGGAAGAGGGGCAACCGGGACAGAATCCGACGCCCCGACCGGGACTAGAACCCAGTGTGCCGGCGCCGCAAGGCAGAGGATTAGCCTAGTGAGCCGCAGCGCCAGCCGCTCCTCTTCTGATCCAGCTCTCTGCTATGGCTTGGGAAATCAGTGGAAGATGGCCTAAGCAATTGGGCCCCTGCACCCACATGAGACCGGAAGAGGCTCCTGGCTCCTAGCTTTGGACCTGCCCAACTCAGGGCAATCATGGCCATTTGGGGACTAAACCAGCAGATGGAATCCCTTTTTCTCTCTGTCTCTCCCTCTCTCTGTCTATAACTCTACCTCTCAAATAAATAAATAAAATCTTTTGAAATAAATAAATAAATAATAAAAATAGGCAAAGGATTTGAATAAGCATTTCTCTAAGGAAGAGACACAAATGGTCAATAAGGACACGAGGAGCAGGTGTTTGGCCCAGCAGTTAAGATGCTGCTTGGGACACATGCATCCACATCAGAGTGCGGAGTTTGAGTCCCAGCTCCAGTTCCAATTCCAGCTTCCTGCTAGTGGACACCCAAGGAAGCAGCAGATGATGGCTCAAGTATTTGGATTCCTGCCACCCAAGGGAGATAACAGGATTGAAATTCAGGTTCCTGGCTACAGCATATCCCTGTCTCAACTGCTGTAGGCATTTGGGGGAGGTGATCAGCAAATGGAGGACCTCTCTCTCTCTTTCAAACAAAATTTTTAAAAGCACATGAGAGGCCGGTGCTGTGGCATAGCAGGTAAGGCCACCGCCTGTAGTGCTAGCTTCCAATATGGGCACTGGTTCGAGTCCCAGCTGCTCCACTTCTGATCCAGCTCTCTGCTATAGCCTGGGAAACCAGTAGAGGATGACCCAAGCACTTGGGCCCCTGCACTCGCATGGGAGACCCAGAGGAAGCTCCTGGCTCCTGGCTTTGGATTGGCACAGATCCGGCCATTGCAGACAATTGGGGAGTGAACCATCGGATAAAAGACCTCTCTCTCTCTGCCTCTCCTACTCTCTGTGTAACTCTGACTTTCAAATAAATAAATAAATCTTGAAAGAAAGAAAGGAAGGAAGGAAGGAAGGAAGGAAGGAAGGAAGGAAGGAAGGAAGGAACAAAGGAAGGAAGGAGGAAAGAAAAATCACATAGGGGGCAGGTGCCGTGGCACAGTACATTGATCCTCTGCCTGTGGCGCCAGCATCCCATATAGGCGCCAGTTCTAGTCCCAGCTGCTGCTCTCCAATCCAGCTCTCTGCTGTGGCCTGAGAAAGCAGTAGAAGATGGCCCAAGTGCCTGGGCCCCTACACCCACATGGGAGACTGCGAGGAAGCACCTGACTTTGGCTTCGGATCCGCACAGCTCCGGCTGTTGTGGCCATTTGAGGAGTGAACCAATGGAAGGAAGACCCTTCTCTCTGTCTTTCTCTCACTGTCTGTAACTCTACCTCTCAATAAATACATAAAATCCTTTTTAAAAAATAAGAAGTGCATCTGGCCTCAGAATCAGCCCTAAAGGCACTCGGATCTGGCTGAAAAGCCCATGAGAGTATTTCAGGCATGGAAAGCCAAGACACTCTGGCAAAAAGATCTCTGTGAGTGAGATCCCAGTGGAAAGAACAGGTCTTCAAAGAGGGAGGTGCCTTTCTCTGAAGGGAGGAGAGAACCTCCACTTTGACTATGACCTTGTCTAAACAAGATAAGAGTCGGAGAACTCAAGGGGCTTCCATAGCCTTGGAAACTCATGACTGGTGCATAGGGAGATTACTGATGCCATAAACAGGAGTGTCAATTTGTAAAGTCAACAACAGGAGTCACTGTGCACTTACTCCTCATGTAGGATCTCTGTCCTTAATGTGCTGTACACTGAGGCTTAATGCTATAACGAGTACTCAAATAATATATTTCACTTTGTGTTTCTATGGGGGTGCAAACTGTTGAAATCTTTACTTAATGTACACTAAACTGATCTTCTGTTAAAAAAAAAAAAAAAAAGAAAAGAAACTATCAATTCCCAACTTGACTCTCACTGGGATTAAACATGACAATAGGTCTGATCTGATTTCATCATCATTTAAAAAAAAATCATCTATTATTTTTCACTTTATGTTTCTGTGTGGGAACAAACTGTTGAAATCCTTACTTAAGGTATACTAAGCTGATCTTCTGTATACTAAGATAATCGAAAATGAATCTTGATGTGAATGGAAGGGGAGAGGGAGTGGGAAAGGGGAGGGTGGTGGGTGGGAGGGACGGTATGGGGGGGAAAGCCATTGTAACCCATGAGACGTACTTTGGAAATTTATATTCATTAAATAAAAGATAAAAAAAAATAAAAAAAAAAATCTTTATCTAGGCTTTTACATGATAAGAGTATGCAAATAATGTTTACTCTGAGCCTGGTGATATAATTATTTTCCCTTTATTGCAGAATTTTTACTTTGTTTGAATTAATATAATTATATATTAGATATAATATACATATATGATTATCCTTCTTATTCTCTGTTTTTTTTTTTTTTTTATGGCATTCCTCCTTGACTAACATTTAGGGACATTATAGTTCTTTGAAGTTTTCTTCTCACTGCATGTTATTTATTTATCTAAATGCCTTCATTCATTCCCTCCACTTTGTTTTCTGTTTTCCCTTGAGGAATTCCTAATAATGATCCTTGACTGTGCAAGCTTATTTTTTAACTGAGGTAATAAAACCTAATCAGAAAAAAAAAAAAAAAAAAAAAAATAAGAAGTGCAATCCCTTAAAAAAAAAGAAAAAGAAATCACATAGCCTTCTCTGAAGTAAAGTTTTCAGTGTCATTGTTTTTGGCTAGATTGATGTTAGTATTTTTTTTTTTTTTTAAGATTTACTTATTTGAATGGCAAAGTTACAAAGAGAGACGAAGAGAGAGACACACACAGAGAGAGAGAGAGATCTTTCACCTGCTGGTTCACTTCCCCAAATGACTGCTATGGCTACTAGCGCTGGGCACAGGGAAGTCAGGAATCAGGAGCTTCTTCAGGGTCTCCTGAGTGAGTGCTGGTGCCCAAGCACTTGGGCCATCTTGCACTTTCTCAGGCATATTACCAGGGATCTAGATTGAAAGTGGAGCAGCCAGAACAAGAACAGGTGCCCAATATGGGATCTCGGTGTCGCAGGCAGCATCCTTACCTGCTATGCCATAACGCTAGCCCCATGTTAGTGGTTTTGAAATATTGACTCAAAGCTGATAGTTTAATATATGAAAAATAAAAATATTCAGGGCCTGCGCTGTGGTACAGCAGGTTAAGCCACCATCTGCAGTGCTGCCATCCCATATGGATACTGGTTCAAGTCCCGGCTGCTCCACTGCCAATCAAGCTCCCTGCTAATGTACCTGGGAAGGCAATGGCAGATGGCCCAAGTGCCTGGGCCCCTGTACCCATGTCAGGGACTCAGAGGAAGCTCCCGATGCCTAGCTTCAGCCTGGACCAGCCCCAGTCATTGTAGCCATTTGGGGAGTGAACCAATGGATGAAAGACATTTCTTTCTTTCTTTCTTTTCTTTCTTCTTTCCTTTCTCTTCTTTCTTTCTTTCTCTCTCTCTCCCCTTCTTCTCTTTCTCCTCCTTTTCTCTGTAACTCTGCCTTTCAAATAAATAAATTTTTTAAATATGCAAATTAAGTAAAAACATACTTTTTAAAGATCTTTTATAACTTATTTGAGGGGTAGAGTTACAGAGAGACAGAGGGAGAGCCATAGAGAAAGGGTCTCCATCTGCTGGTTCACTCCCCAAAAGGCTGCACAGGAGCTACTTCAGGTCTCCCACGCTGGTACAGGGGTCAGACAGACAGAGAGACAGAGAGAAAAGTCCTCCATGACTTCCTGCTTAAAAGCTTCAGGAACACAGATGTAGGGGAGCGTGCACAGGTCTGGAAACCAGGCAACATAGCTTAGATCCTCACCTATGATTCACTTCAATTCACTGTGCCTCAGTTTCCACTCCCATCTATAAAGCAAATATAACGGTATCCACCAGACTCCAAAATTCTATGGTTTTGCCAAACTAGATAATGACCTCCTAAAAATGTCTGCTTAAGAAGGTAGTTCTTAGCCGGCGCCGTGGCTCAATAGGCTAATCCTCCACCTTGCGGCGCCGGCACACCGGGTTCTAGTCCCGGTCGGGGCGCCGGATTCTGTCCCGGTTGCCCCTCTTCCAGGCCAGCTCTCTGCTATGGCCAGGGAGTGCAGTGGAGGATGGCCCAAGTGCTTGGGCCCTGCACCCCATGGGAGACCAGGAAAAGCACCTGGATCCTGGCTCCTGCCATCGGAGCAGCGCGGTGCGCCGGCTGCAGCGGCGGCCATTGGAGGGTGAACCAACGGCAAAGGAAGACCTTTCTCTCTGTCTCTCTCTCTCTCACTGTCCACTCTGCCTGTCAAAAAAACAAAAAAAAACAAAAAAAAACAAAAAAAAAAAAGAAGGTAGTTCTTTACATTCTGCAAAGAAATTTCTTACTTAGTACGTCATGAACATCAATATGCTAGGAAGAAAAGTACACAGGCTCTAGTACTTAGAAACTTATTTGCAGTGGCCTTAGAAAACAAAGAGAGAAAAACAAAAATGATAAACCACAAAGACAGTAAAGTGAGCTTACCTACTACTGACTGTAAAAGTCAACAGGAAACACATCAGTACAAAATCTCCCTCAAGGCAGGGAATGTTCCTGATAAACAGCAAGTGAGTTATCTTTCCTTCTCATACTCCACACCCAACACATCAACTTCCATCTCTGGAACACGTGAACTGAAGAAGGGGAGGAGAACAGGGGAAAAGCTCTATCATGATTGATCTCCTCCCTTCAAAATTCCAGAAGATGAAAAAGGAGGTGGGGGGTGGGGACTCACTCATCATGGCCAGCTGAGACTCTCCTAGGTATATCTTAATCATTGTTATTTTTTTAACTTTTTTTAAAGTTATAAAAAATTTTCTCTATTCCCTAATCAATTTCTTTATGTTAATAGCAAAAAGCTATTTGTACTTTTCTGAGTGATTTTATTCATATTAACTTAAACTGACCATGAAACTAGTAGAAGGACCTTAATGAGAGGGATCACTACTTGTGGAGTTTCACGGAACAGAGCAATGGAAGCCTCAAAACAGGAGAGGCAGGGAAGATCCTTTATAACTTAATATACATACAAATACATGTTCAGAGATTTCCAATAAATTTTTTCATTCCATCTCAAAGGCAGAGAGACAGACACACACACACACAGATCATCCAGTCACTGGTTCACTCCTCAAATGCCCTCAACAGTCAGAACTGGGCCAGAACTTTATCCAAGTCTCCCACATGTGTGGCAAGGACCTAGGTACTTGAGCCACCGTCTGCTGCCTCCCTGGGTGTGTATTAGCAGGAAGCTGGATCCAAAACAAAGTAGCCAGGACTTGAAATAGGCACTCCGATAAGGGATGCAAGTGTCCCAAGTGACAACCGCTGCAGCATATACCCACCACCTAATGAATTTTTAAGAGATCATTTCATTTTCTAAGACAGACCAAAAAGGCCAGACCACCTACTACCTCAAGCCACTAACATTATCATGAAAAACAGGAGTAGACAAGTTCCAATTTTCAGTTCAGTATTATCACTGAAAACAAAATACACAGAGCTGGTGCTGTGACATAACGGGTTGAGCTGCCATCTGCAGTGCCAACATCCCACATGCCTCACATGGGTCACAGGTTAAGTCCCAGCTGCTCTACTTCTAATCCAGCTCCCTGCTAATACACCTGGGAAATCAGCAGAAGATGGCCCAAGTCTTTGGTGCCCCTATACCCACACAGGAGACCCAGAAGCTCCTGGCTCCTCGCTTTGGATTGGCCCAGCTCTGGCCATTGCAGCCATTTAGGGAATGAACCAGCAAATGGAAGATCAGTGTGTGTGTGTGTCTGTCTGTCTGTCTGTCTCTCTCTCTCTCTCTCTCTCTCTCTCTCTATATATATATATATATATAAAACTCTGCCCTTCAAATAAACAAATAAATCTTTAAAAAAAAGGAAGAAAAAAAAGACATAAACCAGAAACCTAAACTCATGCTTTAACAGTATTCTACTCACAATACTACAAGAGTGAAGTGATTCATTCCATGTAGTTTAGTACAAATAGAATATATTTACTCCTTTAAATAATAATTTGCTAATCCTTAGAGCACCAATAATCCTTACACTCAAATATTACAAATACATAGAGATACAAAGAGAATATTTAAAGTACCCTTGGGGCTGGCACTATGGTGTAGTAGGCTACGTCTGCCTGTGACACCAGCATCCCACATGGGTGCTGGTTCGTGCCCCAGCTGCTCTTCTTCCAAACCAGCTCTCTGCCTGGGAAAACAGTGGAAGATGGCCCCTGCACCAGCATGGGAGACCTAGAAGAAGCTCCTAGCTCCTGGCTTTGGATCAGCTCAGCTCCAGCCATTGTAGCCATTTGGGAAGTGAATCAGCAGATGGAAGACCTTTCTCTGTCTCTCCCGCTGTCTCTCTGTAACTCTACCTCTCAAATAAATAAATAAAATCTTAACGTACCCACATGAGTCAAAGTAGAACACAGATTCAACATGTGTCTCCAGAGCTTATAAAACACCTCACCTTATAACAAATACAGTTCATATAAATGGAACTAGTGATATTCATTTGACAGTTCTGTCAGCTGAAACAAAGGATATCAAGATACAAAAATGAATAAAACTTAGCCCCTTAACCTCAAAGAGTTCACATGAGGGGAAGGGGAGAAATCCAGAAGCACAAAGAGAATCAAAGTCCTTGGAGAACAATAAACTTGCATTTAGTGGTGGTCAGAATTTGCCAGGTAAAAAGGTATCAACTGGCAAAGTGAACAGCACAAAGATATTAACATAGAGGGAGTAGGATTTGACCTGAGTGGCCAGCACAGGGAGAATAAGGAGGAAAGATGCATGGGCATCAAGTGGTAGTAATCAAGGCAGAAAAAGAAGCTTGTAGTTGGATTGCTGAGGGCCATACATGCCAGCACAAGGTATCTGAACTTCATCCAATAAGATGAAGTCACCTCAGAGAGCTGACACATAATGAAGCTAACTGATGTAAACCTGGTAGCAATGTGAAAGAATAAAAGGGAGAGATCATGGATGGGAGGTATGAGGACACTACTGCAATAACTAGGATATTACTGCAATAATTCAAGTGAAATGTGATGGATCAGCAATAAAAACAACTAAACCAGCTGGCACTGTCATCAGCGGGTTAAGCCACTGCCTACAAGGCCAGCATGCCATATCAGAGCTTCAGTTCAAGTCCCAGCTGCTCCACTTCTGATCCAGCTCCCTGCTAATGTGCCTGGGAAAGCAGAAGATGGCCCAAATGCTTGGACCCCTGCCATCCACAGAGGAGACCCAGATGGAATTCCAGGCCCCTGGTTTCAGCCTGGCCCAGCCTTAGCCACAGCAGCCTTTTGGGGAGTGAACCAGAAGATAGAAGGCCTCTCTCTCTGTATCTCTCTCCCTCACTCTCTCTGTCACTCTGCCTTTCAAATATATATATTTATAAGCTGTCATGTATTAAAAAAAAAAAAAAGCTAGCAGCAGGAGCAACAACCTATATCAGCTTAGCTTAGGTGTGTGCCACATCATACATGCACTGTGTTATCTGATCTGCACAACTCTTATAAATAAATAAAATGTTACTGCCCCATTTTTCAAATGAGAAAATTGAAGTTTAGAAAGATTAAATAATTTTTCAAAAGTCAGCACACCTAGGTGGTATAGCCTGGACACAAACCCAGAGCTAATTCCAATGTCCATATTCTTGACCATAAGCTCCTGCACCAAGGTACAAGTGTTAGGCAGAAAAAGAGAGAATGCTATCAAGAAATCTTTAGAAGATACAATCAACAGGACTTCATGACTCCTGAGCACCCACACCCCCCCACACACTCTACAATACACACTTATTTTGTCTTCCTGAACTACTTCTGAAAATCCATTACTTCCTTCATCCAAAGACTTCTAATAAAATGCTTTAGATCATTTAACATGTTTTAAACCTTGAATTCATTTTTAAAAGATTTATTTGAGAGACAGAGTTACAGAGAGAGGGAGAAACACAGAGAGAGAGAGATCTTCCATCTGCTGGTTCACTACCCTTCCCAATGGCTCCAACAGCTGGGACTACGGCAGGCCAAAGTCAAGAGGTTCATCCAGGACGCATTAGCAGAGAGCTGGATCGGAAGTGGAGCAGCCAGGACTTGAACCAGCACCCATATGGGATGCCAGGTCACAGGCAGCAGCTTAACCCGCTGTGCCACAAAGCCAGACCCTAAACCTTGAATTTTTAACTATAATGAATGAAGAGTTTCAGATATCCTACATAGGAATTTTCTTAAATCTAAAAATATTCTTGTAGCTAAAATAAATAAAATGGACTGGGGTTGTGGTGTAGAAGGTAAAGCCGCCACCTGCAGTGCTGACATCCCATATGGGCAGCAGTTCAAGTCTTGGCTGCTCCACTTCTCTGTATGGCCTGGGAGAGCAGAAGATGGCCCAAGTCCTTGCACCTCTGAACCTGCGTGGGAGACCCAGAAGCTCCTGGCTCCTGGCTTCAGATCCACCAGCTCTGGCCATTGCAGCCATTTGGGGAGTGATCCAGCAGATGGAAGACCTTTCTATCTCTCTATCTCACGCTCTGCCTCTGCCTTTCAAATAAATAAATTTTTTAAAAAATAAAATTAAAAAGAAGAAACAAATACCTGTATGTGAGGGTACTTCAAAAAGTTCATGGGAAATGTATATTAAATTGCCACTTGTCAACCCCAAAATTTATATCAGAGTGCCTCCATGTTTCAGATCCAACTTCCTGCTAATGCATCCTGGGAGGCAGCAGATGACAGCAAATAGGGTCGCTGACATTCCAGGCTCCTGGCTTTGGCCTGGGCTAGGCCTGGCTATCACAGGTATTTAGGGAGCAAACAAGCAGATGGAAGATTCTCTTAACTCTGTCTCTCCCTTTCTCTCTCTCTTACTCTTGCTCTCAAATAAATAATAAATCTTTTTTTTTTTTTTTGACAGGCAGAGTGGACAGTGAGAGAGAGAGAGAGACAGAGAGAAAGGTCTTCCTTTGCCGTTGGTTCACCCTCCAATGTCCACCACGGCCGGCGCGCTGTGGCCGGCGCACCGCGCTGATCCAATGGCAGGAGCCAGGTACTTCTCCTGGTCTCCCATGGGGTGCAGGGCCCAAGCACTTGGGCCATCCTCCACTGCACTCCCGGGCCATAGCAGAGAGCTGGCCTGGAAGAGGGGCAATCGGACAGAATCCGGTGCCCCGACTGGGACTAGAACCCGGTGTGCCAGTGCCGCAAGGCGGAGGATTAGCCTAGTGAGCCGCAGCACCAGCCATAAATCTCTTTAAAAAGACATGGACTTTAAAAATTCTTCCACCAAAATAAAATTATCTTTTAATTCCTTTTTATAACTTTTTAAAGTACCCTTGGATGTGAGAGGGAAAAAAAATGCAAACTAAAAGGATTTCTTTGGGCTATAAACAATTCAGCTATCCAAATATAGATAGATAGATAGATAGATATACTTTTGGGGCCAGCACTGTAGAGCAGTGGGTAACGCCCTGGCCTGAAGTGCCAGCATCCCATATGGGCACCGGTTCTAGTCCCGACTGCTCCACTTCCGATCCAGCTCTCTACTGTGGGCTGGGAAAGCAGTAGAAGATGGCCCAAGTCCTTGGGCCTCCACATCCACGTGGAAGACCCAGAAGAATCTCCTGGCTTGGGATCGGCACAGATCCGGCCATTGCAGCCAACTGGGGAGTGAACCAGCTGATGGAAACCTCTCTCTCTCTGCCTCTCCCCTCTCTGTGTAACTCTGACTTCCAAATCGATTAATAATCTTTTAAAATATATATAAAAAAACAAATATATATATATATACTTTTGTCATAGCAAAATAGTCAATATAGTTCATGAAACCAACATGTGGTACCCCAGAGGGAAAACGGGCAACTGATGAGGTTTACAGACCCAGTTCCAATTCCTTAAGAGTAGTATGACTAAAGGGGACTAAAGATTGCAGGCACTCCATTTTAACATACAAACCATATTCAGTCTTTCATAAAAAGGTACTTGTTGAACTGTTCGCATTTTAAAATTATTAAATAAATGGCATTTCTTTCAATAAAATAAGTCATGCCTCCTTCCATTAAAAAAAAAAAACACTGATTTTTATAATGAAGGCTCCTAGCTAATAAATTTAAACTTGATTATGATGCTCAGATAACTTTAATAAAATAACAAAATAAACACATTTCTCACTAAATTTAACATCCAAAGACAAAATCATATTTGTCATGTTCTAACAAACAGTGCTAGTGTCTGGT
Source organism: Oryctolagus cuniculus (assembly GCF_051225735.1). Lineage (NCBI taxonomy): Eukaryota > Metazoa > Chordata > Mammalia > Lagomorpha > Leporidae > Oryctolagus > Oryctolagus cuniculus. The sequence continues at coordinate 64,536,664 of NC_142867.1, forward strand.
TGACTGGCTCCCCTCCAGATAGTAACCATTAACCACAGGTGTCAGTTTAAAAATCTAACTGTATAAAATGGGTAAGGTCAATAAATAATTACTACAATTCGGTGGAGAGGTTATTTAGATAAGAATTTTTACTTTAATGATTGTAACCCGACAGACTTTCAGGGCCCCTGTTTTTTCAGAACAGTATATATACATTAGTCCAGGTTCCCTCACCAAAGGAAAAAAGTGTATTGTGTTAGTTCCAGTTATAATTTCCAGCTGAGTCAAAGTTTTAACAGTGGTAAGGCAGGAAATCCAAAAGGAAATTCCATCACCAGTTCCTGGGGCTTGGTAACTCAAAGGTTCTTTGCAACAGAGATACTCAAGTTCTCAAACTATTTACTACACCCTTACCTCATGTCTTCCAGCAAGTCACATTCTGCTTGATGTTTGGCTTGAAGTTTTGTCATCTGCTCAACTTGAATGTTTTTCAGTTCTTGTGTAACTTTCACCTAAAACATACCATACATTTATGAAGACCTTACTACAACTTTAACCAAAAAAAAATTGCTTAAACAATCAATATTTGTCAAAATATATGCCTCTTGCTCACCTCTCCCCCTGAAGGCTATAAATCTGTTACTGACCATCTAGTTTTATTTACGGAAGATATTTATTCAATGAAAAAACTAACCAAATAACCTGGAAGAGAGGCTGAATGCAAATACTTAAAGAAAATTATAGGTTCAAAAGGTGCTTAATAAACTGCCAGTCAATCCACTTTGAGCATGAGCTCAGTTCTCATCGAGGTCTTCTTAAGAATGTTCAAAGGGCCTGTCATCTAGGAGGTAAAGGCATTAACCATCAGGAGTGGCAAGCAGAGTGCAGATGGCAGGAGGAAGCATAACGCCTAACACCTAATGACTGAAACTGACACAATCATGAAGTAATATGCATGAACCAACTGTATTAATTGTTCCATGATGGCTGCGAGAAAGCATACTGTCTCAGGATGGTGCCCTGCACTTGCGAACAGCGCAGCAAATCACAATCTCTCACAAAGGAGAAAGCAAAAGTGACCTTCCGGCATATGCAGTGCTTTTCAACTAGCCCGGCAAGCAGGGCCCAGCCTCGGCTTGCACTTCAAACTGCCCGAGCTGCAAATGCCAGCTGGCCAGAGCCTCGCCGGACAGGCCGGACCCCTGGGTTCCAGGTTCCGACCGATCGGGAATCCGGGAGCTGGGATACTCCGAAGGGTGGGGGTACGTGTGTCAAAGAAAAAGACTCACTTAACTGGAGAAACCCGGATTAAGAAAGAGAAAGAAAAGAAAGCAGACACGGGTAAGTTAGGCATTTGGCAAATGTTTGCCCACGAGGGGTGGATAGCACAGCCGCCTCCACCCAGTGCCAAGGAGCCAGTATCCATCGGGAGAATTCAAAAGACAAGGACGCAGCCCCGGCCCCTGGGAAAGCTGGGGAAGGGCGCTGTGGGGAAGCTGCTGACAAGCCCGGAGCACCTCGTCACTCCCACCCTGGCCATGCAAGCCCCGATCGCAGCGCACACGCCACGCACGGCCCGGCTCCCCGGCTCCCGCTGTCCTGGGGACCGCACCAACGCTTCGCGCACCCCGAGGCAGGGGGCGCGGCAGGATGGGGGGATGGGGGAAGCAAGATTCATCAATCCGTAATTTGTTTTCCCTTGGGGGGGCCCGGTAGGCGGTGACTATTCCAACTTCTTTTCAGTCGCCCCGTGGGAAAAGCAGGCCAAACCTTAAGGCTAGGCTTGAAACAAATCCCCCGCAAATGTGCAAGCGGGAGGGGCAGGGCTCCAAGAACCTGGTGCAGACTAAACAATCACACACAAGGCTCTGCAAATCTGCAGAGGCCCCCCTGCCTCCCCTCGGTGCAGCCCCAAGAATGCTCTTTGCAGCGGGCAGCACTGCCATGCGCGCGCGCACACACACACACACCAATGCACACCCGAAACTCTTGTGAAACGTCTGAGGGTCTCTAGCGCAGGGGAGGAGACGAGCCCGGGCCGCCCCTCCATCGGAAAGACACCTCACACGCGCGCCCCCAGCTTGGAGCCGGGGGCAACTGGGTGACAAGCCGGGGCGAGGGCGGCCACGGCCCTTTGCGTGAAGGGGGAGGGGTGCAGCAGTCTCCCCAGCCGCGTTCCTCGGACGCATCCCCTCAAAACCCCGAAGCCCCCCCCACCCCGCCCCGCCCCAGCTGCACTCTTCCCTACCTTCCTCGGCGGCGGCTGCATGATGAAGGGACATCAATCCTCCCCCGACGGCGGCGTTAGCAGGGAGGAGGAGGAGGGCCGGAGAGGAGGGGGCGGCCCAGCCTGCGAGGGCGCGCACCGTGTGTGTGTGAGAGAGAAAGCAACGCCTGAGAAAGACTCGCCCCACAGGGAGCAAAGCCGGCGGGCGGCAGCAGGACCCCGGCCGGAACGAGTGTGAAGAGAGGAGGAGGAGCGCCGGGAAGGCCTGCGGCCCGGGCGGCCCGGGGGGTGTGTGAGCGAAGGAGGCGGAGACCGCGAGGGGGCGGGGGCCCGCGAGCAGGGGCGCCCGGGTCTCGCGGCTCGCCCCGGGGCTGCCGAGGAGCAGGCGCGGCGTCCGCGCTCCCCGCCGGCGACTCCGCCGCTCTCGGCGCCCCCACCCCACCCACTCAGGCGGCGCGGCGCGGCCGGGTCGGGGGAAGAGGGGAGGAGGAAGGCGGCGCCGCGCTCCCCGCTAGGGCTCCGCGACTCCGGCCGCGGGAATTTCCGGCCCCGCCGCGCGGCGCAGCGCCCCGCTCCGGCGGCGGAGCGAACCGCTCGGTCCCGAGCCGGGTTCGCGGGGCTGGGCCAGGAGACAGGGAAAGAGCGAGGCGGCGGCGCGGGGCTCGGGATCGCGGCGAGGGACAGGGGGGACTAACGGGCTGGCCGGCGGATGGCAGCGGTAGACGCGCAAGCGGAGCGCGGAACCCTCCCCCCTGTCTTTCCGAGGGTGGCACTTTCCAAACGCCTCCTGCCCTCCCTCCCCCACACTGGGAGCCAGCCGGGGGCTTCCCGCGCGCTTTCCCGCCAGCCCGCCGCGGCGCGCGCCTCCGCTCGGGGGCGCGCGCGTGGGCAGAAGAGTGCCTTGCGCCGACGCACGCGCACAGGCCGCCCCCGCCTCCCGCCGGCTTCTGCTTGGGCAGCGTTTGTGTGTGTATGGGAAGGGTGGGCAGGGATGATCGAAGTGCAGTTTTTGCAACGCGGAGGCGGGGGTGAAGGAGTAGGATTCCTGTGGCAATAGGGGAGTTCCGTTTTTTGCTTCCTCGCAGTGCCTCAATACCCTTCTCTCCCCGCCAGATAGATGTGCACTAAGGCAGGGGTGGGGCTGGGGGAAGCATAGTCAGATCCTTTTGCGACTGGCCTCAGGAGCCGGGACGTTACGGCGTGGGGAGAGGTGGAAAGAGTCGCCCCGCAAAGGGGGAAATGTTCTCTACCACAGAGCTTTCATTTCAGATCACGGACTCGTGATCTCAAAGGGCAGAGGCCCCCTGTCACGGCTGGGGAGCCGCGTCCGCAAAGAGCCGTGGAGACTTTCTGAAGATCACCCAGCAGGGCAGAACCTCAGGGTTATGAAGAAGCAGGTGCGGGACTGTGAGATCAAGTGATAAAGTCAGCAGGGGCCGTGGAGGAAATGGCTGCCTGGGAGTGAGGGCCTCTGGGTGCTATCCACTCTGCCTTGCTAGCTGGTTCTGGCCAAGGGGTGAGGTGAGCGCTGGCTTCCTCTTATGCCCCTGAGAGTACCCTCAAGGCATGATCGCCCCCCCTCCCCCACATCTTCCTGTTCTGTGGAAACCGCCTGTGGGCAGAGGTATCCGCTCACCTAGAGTGCTTAGGAGAGTGGAAATATTTCTTCTCTGTGCCCAGGGAGTTGCTCTGAGCCAGGGGGCTGTGTGGAAGATGAGCTGGATCACTCCACAGTTTGGGTCTTGAGCAAGCGTTCTCAGAAATGCAGCTGGACAAAAGAGGAAGGTGAGTGAGGCCTGGGGAGATCCAAGTTAGCTTGCCTGGTGGTCACGTGCCTGGGAATGGGGAGCGCTGAACTTGAACCAGGTTGTTCACATTGAGTTAGCCTAAATTCTTAGTCCCAGAACTGTGCCTGAGCCAGGTTAGTCCAGAACTCTATAGCAACTAGCAGACCGGTCCTGCTGTTATTGATTCCCCTGAGGCCATTCCAGAGTCAGCCCAGGAAGGCCTGGGGCAAGGAAACAGTTGGGTGGGGGCTCAGAGTCCTGAGGAGCCAGAGGCAGTGAGTTAGTCTGAGTTCCGACAATTCTTTGTGAACCCTTGGGCTAATCAGTTCAGCCTTTGTTTCCTCACTTCAAAATGGGGGTATAATACCCCCCTGTAGGCTCCCATTAAATAGAACTTTTCCTACTGCAGAGCCATAAACATTGTTTGTGCTAAATAAATGCTGATTGATTCATCATTCATCCAAGAAATAATTGTGGGGCTTGATGGAACAAGGGCTGACCTGTGGCAGAGCACGCTCAGTCTCCTCTGGGGATCCACACACCCCAGATGTTGGGGTTGCAGTCCCAGCTACTTCATTTCCAATCCAGCTCCCTTCTAGAAGGAAGCCTCCACACCCTGGGAGGCTCAAGGGCTCAAGCATTTATGTTCCTGCCACCTACATGGGTGTAAGGCCGCCACAAAACACACAAAAAGCCAGAGTTAGAGGAAAGGTTTTTTGTCAGGTGGGGGAAGGTCATGGGAGGGGGGGTAAGAGAAGAGGAGAACATAAGAGAGAGAGAACAAGAGAACACATGTTCAGGAACAGGTCCTGTTAAACCTTTGCCAGCAGTGGGCAGGGAAGCAGGAGTAGCGAGCTGACATCTGTGGTTGGGCCACGTGGTGGGGGGTGTGTGTGGCAGAGCCTAGGATGGTGTTGGGGCACAGATCACACCGCAGATAAGACTGTGCTTTTTACTAACAATGGGAGATCTGGATTGAGTTCTGGGCTCCTGAATTCCTCCTGGCCTAGACCAAGCATTTGGGGAGTGAACCAGCAGATGGATGATTCTCTCTCTCTCTCTCTCTCTCTCTCCCCACCTCCCTTCCTCTTTCCCTATTTCTCTCCCTTTAAATAAAATAAAAATAAACAAATAAAAATTGCTTAGGTTCTGCTTTCTGCTGAGCCTTTGGCCAGGCTCTGGGGATAAGGGATAAGCAACCGAGATTCAGTTTCCAACCAGTCATTTCATGAGTGACACTGGGCTAAATTCGGAAGGGTAACACAGCACCTGCCCACATGCAGTGTCCTGCACATGGAAGGTGCTTAGCAGAGATTTGCTGAATCCTAGTCCTGGATACAACTACCCTGAAGCAGAGGTTCTCGTGCCTTCACCCCCGCCCTGGGGAAGTCAGCCCTGGAGGATAAAGTGCTGATTGTGGGCAGACCTGGGGTCCAGCCTCTCCCACTGATACGCTGGACCTTTTCCGGGCCTAGGTACCATCTGCGAAGTAAGGTGAGTGAATGAGCCTTACTTGTTAAGCTAACTTGTTAGGGTCCACCCAGAAAAAGTGAAACCCTGGGGCTTAATTTTATAAATTCAGAAGGGCATCCTCCACCTGATTTGCTGTCATTCTGAAGTCAGGGGTGGCACTGACTCTGGAATGATTCCCAGGTGGTAGAAAGAGGTAAGGGCACAGAAGATGGCCCAAGTGCTTGGGCCCCTGCACCCATGTGGAAGACCCAGAAGAAGCTCCTGGCTCCTGGCTTTGGAATGGCCCAGCTCCAGCCATTTGGAGAGTGACCCAATGGATGGAGGATCTCTCTGTCTCTCCTCTTGTAGAGATGAAATCAAAATGGAGTAAGTGTGGCTAAAAGCTAACTGCATGATTTCCCGCTTCTGTAAAGATCAGTCTTGCTTGCTTGCTTGCTTATGAGCTACCTTGTAAAACTGTGTGGAGCCAGTTCCAGGGACTGAAGTTTGGGGCCAATTCCAAGAACCGAGAAAAGGCCCAGCCCAGTTTTCTGCCTAAGATTAGAAAAATGTGCCTCACCTCGTTCACTTTACAACTACATCCTGGGCCTGGTAACTACATGACACAAAGTTTCAAAATTGTGAGCCCTAGTGGACAGAATTCTATAAAACACTGTGTAACTTGCTGTTGGGGGCCGTACTCTGGTAAGGGCTGTTGGTCCCGATCAGTTGCTTTGCCTCTCAAATAAAATCTTAGCATGTGACTGCGGCTAGGCTCTGTAACATTCTGTTTCAATGAATGAGTGGATGCAACATTCTCTGTATGTAACTGTCTTTCAAATAAATAAATAAATCTTAAAAAAAAAAAAAAAGCTAAAGACAGCACCAGATGGGCTTACCTATTTACTGCTTTGTCAAAAAAGAAACATAATTTTTTAAAATTTATGTTAATATTTCCTAGTGCCTCTTTCCAACCGTAAGCTTTCCCATTACTTTTCTGAGCTAATCCTCATTAGAAGCCTACAGAATAGTATTATTTTCTTGAATTCTACACTTAAGGAATTGAAGGCTCACTGAGGAGATGTGACTTACCCTAAAGTGATGGATTTGGGGCCAGAACTCAGTTTTCCTGAGGATTGTTTCTCTGTGAAGAATATTCAGAGGACTTGAGGGCTCACTCAGGAACAAAGCAGACTCAGAAAGATACAATCTGTATGTTCCAAACTTCACAGGGCAGGAGAGGGATGTCTGTGACTTACGTAAGCCTGGCTTAAAATATACCGCTTTGAACAAGGGTGGGGACTCCAGGCCTTGCTCCTGCCATGCGGACAAGCACTGTGTTACCAGAAAGATCTCTGGAGATTCTTGGGGAGACATTTTGCAGAGCAGCATGCACTGTGGCCCCAGAGACAGAACTGGAACAGGCTGCAGCTGGGTCTCAGGAAGGAACTTTCCAGGCAGAGCTGCCCCTGGAGGGAGCAGGGGAGAGAGTGAGCTCCCCACCCCTGGAGCTGTGCAAGCAGGTTCTGGCTCTCTGCCATCAAAGAGGCCACAGGTGGGACTCCTACTGTGAAAAGAAATTAATAATAGCTACCATTTTTTTTTATTTTTATTTTTTTGACAGGCAGAGTGGACAGTGAGAGAGAGAGAGACAGAGAGAAAGGTCTTCCTTTGCCGTTGGTTCACCCTCCAATGGCCGCCGCAGCTGGCGCGCTGCGGCCGGCGCACCACGCTGATCCGATGGCAGGAGCCAGGTGCTTATCCTGGTCTCCCATGGGGTGCAGGGCCCAAGTACTTGGGCCATCCTCCACTGCACTCCCGGGCCACAGCAGAGAGCTGGCCTGGAAGAGGGGCAACCAGGACAGAATCCGGCGCCCCGACCACGACTAGAACCCGGTGTGCCAGCGCCGCAAGGCGGAGGATTAGCCTAGTGAGCCGCGGCGCCAGCCCAGCTACCATTTATTTTGCCTCTTCCATGTTCCAAGCATTGAACTAGGCATGTCATTTATATCGTTTCCAACCTTCATGATAGGTGTTCAGTCCATTTCACAGATTTCACAGCCCAAGACTCAAAAGTGAACACAGCTACACAAGGTCACACAACTGGTTCAGGAGAGCCAGGCCTGGCTCCCTCGGACTCTGAAGCTGTGCTCTCCCACCAGCCAGCATGCTGCCTGCTGCACTGCAGTCTCCCAGAAGGAATGTGATTCTAAGGCCAAGTCAGAGACAGGATCAAAAGCTGGCCTGGAGCAGGTATCTGAGTGGGCATTGCAAGACCAGCTATTCCAATATTCCACAGGGCTCCCTGGAGAAACTGCAGGGAGGCAACGTGCCTAGAATACAAGTAGCATTCCAGGTCATCCCAGGCTAGAACATAACAGGCACCCAGTACACATTGATACCGCATCCAATGCTCTCCCCAGAGAAGGTGGCCCACCTGTCTGCCTGCCCATTGTGCCAGGGTACTTCCCACTACTGGGGTCCATGGCCCTCATTACTCCTCTTTCTTTCTGCTACCACCCACCCACATTGGCACAGATTTCTGAGGAATGCTTAGCAGTACACCCAGATGCCAGCCCCTCCCTGCCTGAGCTGCACCTAGCCCAGCTGGGCTTGCTGCTGCAGACAGCGCAGCCTGGGGACCCCGCCCCGTTCACCTCCTTCCCGTCCCCCACCACCCATCCTTAGTCCTCCTGAGCTGATCGCATTAGCACTCCAGTCAGACTGGCGTGGGAGGCTGCCTGTCTCCTCCACTAGTCAGCTGGCAAGACAGACAGAGAATCTGATCCCAGTGTGTTGAGGCTTCGAGACTGCCCTGTGGCTTCAGACGAGGGCAGAGGCTCTCCCTAGCTCACAAGGTGAGCTTAGGGTAGAACTAAGCCTTGGATTCCATTCAATGTCACTCAACAAGTCCCTCACTCTGCTTAGTCATGAACACCTCTCTGGGGTGAGACTCACCCAGGCTCCCAGTCTCGACCAAAGTTTACGGCGTGACTGTGCGACATGCAAGCCCCGGAGAGTCACAGGGACCCTGATCCTAGCACTAGGGCGGGAAAATTTCCAGTGAACTGGTGCTCCTGCCAGGAAGTATTGCAACTTAAGGGGTAGGAGGATAAGCAGTGAATCCCAGAGCCATGTGGGAGCTGGCAGGCATGGTTGTAATGTCAGGAGGCAGCAGACCAAAGTTCCAATCCTATCTTTGTCAGGCCCTCACTAAGTGTAACCACTGACACTTCGATGTCCTGTCAACCTGTTTGTGCACATCTGTAAAATATAAATAACAAAATCTGTGCTGTTGTCCTCCGGGGTAGGGGATGGGGGTTGTGTGATCCACACAGGACCAAGGTGCCATATAAGCAAACGGCTCCTAGTCAGGATGCATCAGGGAGGGCCCCTGACTGCACATGTGGGATGCCAACAGGAGCCCTCAGTGGGGAGCTGCACTGTGGTGACAGCTCTGGAAGCTAGTCACCAATGGCAGAAAGCGTCAGGATTGCGTAGAGGGGTAGGTGCAGGAGGCGGGGGTTAGGCACCCCTGGCTGAGGGGGCTGCTTCTTCTGCCTTGCCTGGGCTTCTTGCTCAGGCCTTGAGACAGGCCGTGCAGCCTGGTTCCCCTGAAGGTAAAGGGGGTTGGGGGTGGGGGGGACTTCGGTTCTTTGCAGGGCTGGTGGTAGGAACACAGTGGGAATGTTTATGTAGCATGCTGCTGCTAGGCCGGCCTGCAACTGTGAGCTCCGTTTGTGTGCCTTCATTTCCCCTCATTTGTTCTGGTTTTGTTTGTAAACCAAAATAAATAAATAAATAAATAATAAAACACACAAAAAAGAGGAATTCCCATGGTGGGAGGCTGAACCTGACTGCAGTCTCAGTTCTGCCCTGGACTCACCTGGGAAGTCCCTGCCTCTCCCTTGGCCTCAGAGTCCTCATCTGTGACACCAGGGTTCCACCAGGGGCTTTCTCCAAGGCCCAGCCTGGAAGGTAGGATGCTACTTGTCTGGGAGCCGAGGACCCACCAGGCGGAGCTAGGGGAAGAGGGTCAGGAGGGACAAAGGGAAGGAGATGGAGTTGTGGGGGCGGGCAGCAGGATAGTGAACTGACCTGTGAGGGGAGCAGCCCCGCTTAGCTTAGGAAGCCTGCCTGCCTTTTTTCCCACAGCTTGCCCGTGAATACCTAAACAAAACACGCCTCCCTGCTCCCTGCTGGAGGGCACTGGGCCAAAATGAGCGTCCAGCAGGGCTGGCAGGCGCCCTGGCATTGTACCTCTCCTCCCTGGGCACAGGCCCGTCCTGCCGGCAGCACCCCCCACCCCCGCAGCCAAAGCGGACCCAGATGCAGAGAGCAGCAGCCCCCCGGGGTCTGCGCTTCCCCTCTCATTTTCAGCGTTCTCAGGCGGGCACCCTCAGCTCCTAGGCTCGCCTGTCTTCCTGGTGCAGCGTGGCCCCGCAATGCGATCTGATTCTCACTACGCCGCCCCCGTGGGCAGAGCATGTGGCATCTGAATGCTGGGAGCTGCTGTCGGTCTCCAGGGGAGGGAATTCCCTGGCTCTGGAAAGCCGTTCCAGCAGAAAGGAGCAGGTGGCGAGTCTCCCTAAAGAAGCAGATGCCGCCACCGTGGGGACAGAGCCAGCCCCGGGGTGAGGAGATTCAGAGCCAGCACCCGCCTTCCGGCTGCTGCCTGTCTATCGGGGAGCATCAACAGCCATGGGGAATGCCTTACAATAGCACTGCTGCAAGCACTCAAATAAGCAACTCAGTTCTCAGGTCCTTAGGCCAGGAAGTGGTAATCTGAGACTGGTACCCAGTTAACCAGGCTCTAGCCGTGCTATTAGCTGCTATGCTAGCCTGACACCAGGACGTAGTATCTGCACCACAACGTGTCTGCCATGCAATCGGGCCCAAACCTGGAGCGTGGCGAGATGCTTGTCCTCGTGTCTTAGAATCCAAGCATTTTCTCAAAATTGCCCAAGCCAAGGATCGCCAGAGGGGTCTTGTTTAAAGTCCCCAGGGCAGGTGTTTGGCCAAACAGTTAAGTCACAGCTTAGGACGCCCACATCCCCTGTGAAGTCCCTCTGTTTTGGAGGCCTGGTTCTGTTTCCAGTTCCAGCTTCCTGCTAATGTACTCACTCCTGGGAGGCTCTGTGCCACCCACATGGAGGCTAGGAGTAGGCTCCAGGCTCCTGAATTTGGCCTGGCCTAGCCCAGCCCAGGTTTTTGCAAGCATCTGTGGTGTGAACCAGTGGATGGAAATTTTTTTCTTTTTTGAAAGATTTATTTACTTATTTGAAAGGCAGAGTTACAGAGAGTCAGGGACAATCTGCTGGTTCACTCCCCAGATGGCCGCAACGGCCGGAGCTGTGCCAGGAGCCAGGAGCTTCTTCCGGGTCTCCCACATGGGTGCAGGGGTCCAAGGACTTGGGCCATCTTCCACTGCTTTCCCAGGCCACAGCAGAGAGCTGGATCTGAAGTGGAGCAGTGGCACTTGAACCGATGCCCATATGGGATGCCGGCACTGCAGGCAGCAGCTTTACCCACTACACCACAGCACCAGCCCCTGGAAATTTTCTCTCTCTTTCGCTCTGCCTTTCAAATCGGTAAATAAAATAAAATATTTTAAATGTTTTTAATAAAAAAAAATACAACACCCAGCCTTCCCCTACCCCCAGCAGGAGGTGCGAGGAGGAGAGGCTGTGCCTGACATGTGGAGATTGCTCAGTGAATGTTCATTAAATGAATGAATGCCGCTGATTTCTGTGAGCCTCTGCCCATCTCTCAAATGGTGTTCTGGTCCCTGCCCCACCCCTCCCCCATTCCCAAGTGCAGCTGTGCTGAGCCAGTGTGTGTGTGTCTGTACCAGCTTTGCCTGGATGGGAGGAGGTGTTTACAAACACATCTGGCTGCCTCCTCACAAGAGCTGTAATAATAACAGCTAACATCTTTTAAATGTTCAGGGGTTACTAAGGCTCAGCTCCAAAGGCTTTGATGTGTTAACCCATTGATTCTCATAGCCTCCATGGGAAAGTAGCTCACCTGGGGTCACACACTAGTGAGCAACAGGATGCAATAGGATGTGAACCCAAATGGTCCTGCTCCCGTGTTCAGAGGTCAACGGCTCCACCACAACTACCGGCCTTGGCCAGCCCTGCCTCAGTCAACCGGGCTGCTGCATGAATTGAACGATTGAGTACTATACCTGTAGTGCCCCTGGAGGGGAGATGGGAAAGTTGCCCTTAAAGTAGATGGGGAGAAAATATCTAGAATATTCTTAGGTTGTTTGAGTCTGAGTGAGAAATTCCAAACCACAGGAGCATGTGCTATGGTAGCTCCAAGTGAGGGACCGAGGCCACCTGCGTGGGATGTGGGCCTTGACACCTGGGAGGTGGGCTCTCCCAGGAGCAGAACAGTGAGAACCATCTCCACGCATGGGCAACTGCTCTGAGTGGCGACTTCTGGGAAATGAGCCTGCAAAGGTAGACTGCAATACTTCTTCACAGTGTTTATCACACTCTGTACTTGGCACATGTATTGATAACCTCACCCTTGTCCCCAAAGACTTCCGGGTCCCCAGCACCTAGGACAGAGGTGGCACCCAGCAGGTACTCTGGATGTAAGGGTAGGTCTGAAGGCCTAAAGACCCAGCGTGGGGCAGCTGGGTCTCGGGAGAGCAGCCCAGTCCAGCGAGCCCATGGGAGGGCCTGTCTGATGGCTCACATTCAGCGCTCTGTCCTCACCTGCTACACCCCTGACCTCACTGCTGCCTCTCCCAGGGGACAGTTTGTGAGTGAGTGGTCCACAGGGTGAGGATGGGGTGGTTCTGAAGGATAGGACACCATGGGCTAGATGCAGTAACTCCAGTGCCTTTCCTCTGTGCACTCGGTTGGAAGCCCTGGTTAAGAGCTTGGATCAGGTTCTAAGACAGACTGACTTGCTTGGCGTTTAGCCTAGCTGTTTTCTAGCCACAAGGTCTTGACTGCACAATGGGCGTATTGCACACCTCTCCAACCCCTTCTCACCACATCTCCCCTCCACTGGGTTCCACTGGGTTCCGCCGTGGCCCTGATTTACCCTCGGCACAGCTTGGCCCCTTTCTGGCTCAATCATTGTGGATGTTGGGATAGTTACCCTTGACGCGCATGTGGCTTGGTTGTGCTTTGTTTCTGTGATCATCAAGACCAGAGAGTGCTTTCTAGATAGAGTTGGAGTGTATGTGAAGGTAAAACATCACCTTTTCTCTGTGGGGCAGCTTCTTCTGCAAGCCAGCATTGATCACAGACAAGTGGCTAGATGGAGGCCATGGGCAACGACCAGGTGATGATCTATCAGGCACATCTGGACCTGGTTAGTCTCTGCACCCTGACGCAGGCCCTGCCCTATGCCCCTGGAAGCACATCACCAGGCTCTCATGCCAACTGGCTTCCACTTGGGTTCAGACAATAAGGAGAGTAGAAGAGGAGGGAGAGAGAGGTTGGGGTATCTCTCCCCTGCACCCTCCTGGATCACAGCTCTCAACAAGCAGCCCTGCCTTATGTGGTTCTGGGACCGTGATTCCTGCTTCTGTCCTAGGGGCCAAAGTTTCCCACTATTGCCAGCCCTAGGTGAGTGCCTCACCATCTTTTGGTTTGTTCCCTTCACATACCCATATTTCAGGGCAGCAGTTCTTTCATTAAAGTCAATTCATATGGGGGCAAGCATTTGGCATAGAGGTTAAGCTACTACTTAGAATACCCGCATCCCATGCCAGAGTGCCTGGGTTAAAGTCCCAGCTCTGCTCCTGAGTCCAGCTTTCTGCTAATGCTCAGCCTGGGTAGCAACAGGTGGTGATTCAAGTAGCTGGGTCCCGTTACCCATGTGAGAGACCTGGACTGACTTCCAGGCTCCTGGTTCTAGTCTTGCCCAGCTCCGACTATTATGGGCTGGAATTTGGGGAGTGAATCAGCAGATGGAAGATCTTTCTCTCTCTCTCTCTCTCTCTCTCTCTCTCTCTCTCTGCCTTTCTGCCTCTCTCTTCACCTTTCAAATAAATAGAGTTTGGTGCAGCAGTTAAGATGCCTCTTGGGACACTTGTCACCCCATATTAGAATGTCGGGTCCAGGTCCCATCTCCACTCCACAGTCCAGCTTCCTGCTAATGCACACCCTGGGAGGCAGCAAGTGAGGACCCAAACACTTGGACCCCTGCCACCCATGTGGGAAACTCAAATTGAGTTCCAGGCTACAGGCTTCAGATCGGCCCAGCCCTGGCTTTTGCAAGCATTTGTGGAATGAACCAGAGGCTGGAAGATCTCTCTCTGCCTGTCTCTCTATTTCTCCCTCTCTCTCTCCTCCTCCTCCTCCTTCTCTCTCTCTCTCTCTCTCTCTCTCTCTGCCTTCCAAATAAATATAAATAAATAAATAATTTTAATTAATCCATTAAAACATTAAAAATACAGTCTCTCCTTTGAAACTTTAGGGCTGAAATGCTTCCTGCTGGTCCCCTGACTAATACAGGACTATCCACCTCATCTGCCTTTGAGAATCCGGTCAAGACTTTCCCCAGAACAAAGAGCCAATCACCCCAATTCCTGTCCCCGCTTTGGGACAAGCATAGATAACGCCAACTTCCTTGGGGGCTCCAGAGTCTGCTTCTGACTTTCCTGTCACTGCCAAAGAACTATTATTGTGAGCAGAATCAGAGGAGACTGGGCACCTGCAGGAGGGTAACAGTGGCTGACGTGGTGAACCAAGACCACAGAACAAAACACGCCTCAAGGCAGGACATGCTCATAACTGCTGCTCAGGCTGCAGGAGCAGCCAAGGAAAATGTGCCACTCAGGGCAGGCTCTGGAGGCCATGGCAGGGCTTTGGCAGGAGCCATGGGTCATGGGAAGGCAGTGGTGGGTAAGTAGGAGAAGGCTTCTCTCAGGAGAAAGGATTGAGCAAAGCCTTGGCAGAGGGCCAGGGCACAGGCAGAACTTGGTTCCAAATGCTGCTTGGTCTCCTTGGAGCATCTTGGACAGGATTCCAACTCCAGGACAGGCCCAGCACCCGCCACAAACTGCCCCCTCCGCCAAGGATGGGCTGTCAGTCACCCCAACCCTTTCACTTCCCTTGCTAACCACACCTCAGCCACAGCAGGCTCCATGTTTCGATTCTCATTTCACCTCCTGTAGGCTTCTGAAAAGTTTCAGTTTCTTGACAAAGGCTGGGTCTGTCACTCACCTGGTACCCTCAATCCTCCACCACTGCCTCTTTGTAGTCATTATGCCAGTCCTCATCCCTGTACTCCTGTCCCCTGCCCTCCTAGCCACCAGAGCAAGCCAGATACCGCTCTGCTCAAGAACTTTTTTTTTTTTTAAAGTAAGTTAGATCAATCAATTTTTAAAGATTTATTTATCTATTTGAAAGGCAGAGTTATAAAAAGGCAGAAGCAGAGAGATCCAAACCCAGGAGCCAGGTGCTCCCTCTGGGTTCCCCATGCAGGTACAGGGGCCCAAGGACTTGGGCCATCTTCCACTGCTTACCCAGGCCATAGCAGAGAGCTGGATCGGAAGTGGAACAGCTGGGACTAGAACTGGTGCCCATATGGGATGCCAGCACTGCAGGTGGCGGCTTTACCTGCTACGCCACAGTGCTGGCCCCTCAAGAACCTTTTAAGGCTCCCCACTACCCTCCAAATTAACCCCAAACTTAAAAAAAAAAAAAACTTCATTTGAGAGACAGAAAGAGAGAGCTCCCATCCATTGGTTCACTCCCCAGATGCCCACAATGACTTGGGTTGGATCAGGCCAAAGAGATGGGAACTCAATCCAGGTCACCCATGGGGGTAGGGGCAGGAACCCAATTACTTGGGCCAGTACCACTGCCTTCTAGGATTTGCATTAGCTGAAAGCTGGAGTCAGCAGACAAGCCGGATATGAAACCCAGGAACTTCAAGATGGGGCTTGAGACCATAAACCAGCAACTTAACAGCTCAGCCAAATACCCACCCCTTGCCCCAGGTTTTTAACATGAATTTGAAAATCCCTCACTGCGTGAATCCAGGCAGCCTGCTCAACTTCATCCCTTGGCCCCACCATTTAAAGCACCGTTTGTTCCAAACACACACCACACACAAGCATGGGCGCACACGCGTGCACACACATACACACTTTCCAAGAATTTTGCAGGTTTGCCGGCGCCACGGCTCACTAGGCTAATCCTCCGCCTTGCAGTGCCGGCACACCAGGTTCTAGTCCTGGTCGGGGCGCTAGATTCTGTCCCAGTTGCCCCTCTTCCAGGCCAGCTCTCTGCTGTGGCCAGGGAGTGCAGTGGAGGATGGCCCAAGTGCTTGGGCCCTGCACCCCATGGCAGACCAGGATAAGCACCTGGCTCCTGCCATCGGATCAGCGTGGTGCGCCGGCCGCAGCGCACCAGCCACAACGGCCATTGGAGGGTGAACCAACGGCAAAAGGAAGACCTTTCTCTCTGTCTCTCTCTCTCTCGCTGTCCACTCTGCCTGTCAAAAAAAAAAAAAAAAAAAGAATTTTGCAGGTTGTTTTAGCAACTTCACACTTCTGACTGTACTGTTCCCTCTGCTTTCAACTCCTTTCCCCCTTTTCTCCACCTGATAATTAATCCTCCCACTCTTGGGTCTCCATAAGCGGGTTCCAATCTGGATGACAGAACTAAGCATAAGCTGACCAGATTTCTAGACTTCTCCTTAGCTATGTCCTTCTCTTGATTTTTTTAAAAATTTATTTTCATTTTATTTGAAAGTCTGAGTGAGAGAGAGAATGAGACTCATAGAGAAACACAGAGAGCTTCCACCCATTGGTTCACTCCACAAATGCCCGCAATAGCCAAGGCTGGGCTAGGCTAAAGCTGAGAGTCAGGAACTCAAGCCAGGTCTCCCAGCCAAGTACTTAAGTCATCACTGGCTGCCTCCCAGAGTGTGTATTAGCAGGAAGTTGGGCAGGAAGCAGAGAAGCTGGGACTGGGAAAGGCCCCCAGTGTAGTAGGTGGGCGTTGCTTGGCATGCCTTGCCCCAGCCATGTCCTTTTCTGACTGCCCCTTCCTTTCAATACCCTGGACTTAGGAACCAGTGCTGTGGCATAGCAGGATAAGTCACCACCTGCAGCGCATCCCATATGGGCGCTGGTTCAAGTCCTGGCTGCTCCACTTCCAATCCAGCTCCTTGCTGATGCACCTGGGAAGGCATCAGAAAATGGCCCTTATCCATGGGCCCTTGTACCCACATGGGAGACTGGGAAGAAACTCCTGACTCCTGGCTTCAGCCTGGTCCAGCCCCAGATGTTGCAGCCATTTGGGGAGTGAACCAGCAAACGGAAGGTCTCTCTCTCTCTCTCTCTCTCTCTCTCTGTATGTGAGTGTGTGTGTGTGTGTGTGTGTCCTTCTTTCTTTGTAACTCTGCCTTTCAAATAAATAATCTTTTTTTTGAAGATTTATTTATTTACTTGCAAGGCAGAGTAACAGACAGAGAGATGGAGAGACACAGAGAGAGAGAGAGGTATTCCATATGCTGCTTCACTTTCCAAATGGCTGCAATGGCCAGAACTAGGCCGATCCAAAGCCAGGAGCCAGGAACTTCTTCCAGGTCTCCCATGTGGATGCAGGGGCCCAAGCACTTAGGCCATCTTCTACTGTTTTCCTAGGCCATCAGCAGGGAGCTGGATTGGAAGTAGAGCAGCCAGGACTCAAACCAGTGCCATAGGCAGATGCTTAATCTATTATGCCACAGCGCTGGCCCCAATAAATAAATCTTAAAAAAGAAAAGAAAAGATTCTGGACCTAGCTGTCCTACTTATTAGCTATGTGACCGTGGCCGAGTCATTTAGCCTTCTGTGGAGCTCCCTGTGAGTCCCCAGGCTGGGTTAAATGCTCTATGTGCAGAGTTTTTCGGCACCTGTACAGACACTGACAGTCATGGTTATAGCACAATGCCCTAACTACCTCCCACCAGGCTGCGCATCCCTTGCCAGCAGGGCAACAGGCCAGTTCCCAAACTGTCTTGGAATCACAGTGCCCACCATTCTAGAAATCATTATTCCATGAGCAAATTTAGCCCAAACTCCATTGTAGTACATGGGAAACCAGCCAAGGAGGCACTGAGATTTGCCAAGGTCATGAGCCAGCCTCAGGGCTTTTTCCTTTCCCCCTCCCCTTGGACCCTTGGGCCACCTGCTCTCCAAGGCCGGCCCCTAACCTGGGCCAGGGCTGTGCACCAGGCCTTGCCTGTTGCTATCCCATGGGCTTTCAGCTGGAAGCTGCCAGGTGCCTGGACAGTTTTACTTCCCTCCTAGTGGCAGAGACCACGCAGACGGCAACTGTCAGAGCTCAGACACTTCCGTTTCACCCACAGCCAGGCTTCCTCCTCACCTCTTCCGCAGGCAGCGAGCAGACCCTAGGCCACAGCTCCCCGAGAGTGTTGCTTCTTCTCAGGGGCTCAGCTCTCAGCCTTGGTGCCATCAGGACAGGCTGCACCCTTGGGGGCTTGAGGAAGAAAAATTGAATATCCAAAAACCCTGGAGACTGGGTCTTGACCTTGAAGAAACGTCATTTGACCTATACGACCAGGGACAGAAAAGTGTCACTTAAGGAGACCCCTGGGGAACCACAGGCCCTCTGAGCCTTTGATGGAACCTGTCCATTTCCCAGCTGAGGGACCAAGGCCCAGAAAGGGGCTTGTCTAGAGCTGAAATGCAGGGATTACCCAGGGGCTTTACTTGTGGGGAGGACCAATCCTAAACTAACAGGTCCCAGTCTCTTGTGCTCTGAGTGCGTCTGCCTGTGTGATCTTGTTTTCTTTTTCTGCCTCCCCTCTCCCAGCCCAGCAGGAGCCCCCTCTCCCCTACCTTGGTGAGTACTTGCTGCCTCCCGGAGCACAGCAGCAACTTCTAACCCACACGGGCTGCCAATTAACTTCTACACTGCTCACGACCAGCTCACCAAGGGCTTCACAGTGTAAAGCGAAAGCACAAATGGAGTAAACGGGGTCCCATTAAGGACTGGTGGGGGGACACCTTTTGAGTCCCAGAGGCCTTGTGTGCTTTCCGGTCTGTTTTCTGCAGCCCTCTGTCAGCGGGGAGGGAAGGGCAGAGCACACAGCTCGGGGCCAGGAGCCTCTTCCTGCAGCTCTTTCTCGGTCCTTCCTACCAGCTCACGTTGAACCCACTTGTGCTCGGACGCTTCTGGGTGGGAGACAGCAGCTTGCCCTTCCGCGTTCCTCCTGCTGATGTTCATTATCATCCCCAGGGCCAGGAGGGAGGCATGGAAAAGCAGGCAGTTCAACCCCAAGGTGGAGTCAGAAATCCCTTCCTCTGTCTATGCCTTCTCTCCACCTCCTCTCCTGGACTCGCACCAGCGCCTGTGCCTGGTGCTGTGAGATCCAACAGGGTCCTGTCTGGAGAGTCAGACATGGAAAGAAGTCCCGCAGTGGGGTGTGCGGTGTGCCAGGGGCGGGAGTGACCAGGCTGCCCAGGGAAGGAGACGCCCTCCTAGGATCTTGTAGGATGAACTCCGCAAGCAGCTCCGGCTAGTCCCACCTCCAGAATGCACCCTGTCAACCAATGCCTCTCCAACTTATACCCCTGACTTCTGCACCACCCCTTGCCTTTCCCCCAGGCTTTGTCCACTCGCTCTGTCAATCAACAAACCCTCCCAGGCACTTTATCTGTCGAGATTCTGAGCTGGGCCCAGACGCTACTGGCCTTGAGGGAGGCACCTCCAGCCTGGTGGGGGGGATGGACGCACGGAGAGGCAATGAGCACACAGTGAAGACGTGGGGAGAAAGAGAGACGGACAGGACTGGAGAGCATCAGAGGCTCCGGAAGCTTCTGCAAGGCCAGGGAAGGAAGAGGCAAATTGTGACCTGAAACCTGAGCTATGGACTCTCTTTATCCTCCTAACAGTCCTCCCAGACAGACCTCATCCTCTGCATCTTAGACGTGAGGAAGCTGACGCCCCAGAGGGCCTTACCTGAGCCACATGCTTGGAGTGGGGGCAACCACCCTGGGCATCCAGCCGCAGAGGCAGAAGTGATGCTACTGGGAGAACTGGGTTAGGGTGCTGGGATCTGAGGAGGGACTTTCAGAGTCACGGGGGAGAGCAGACACTGAGACCTTGTAGCTGGGTGGAGCTGGCAGGATGTGCCACCTCCCCCACAAATAGTGGCACAGGTCACAAATAGTGGGGGTCAGGAATACCCAACAGGGTCAGCTCTTGGCTTCAGGACAGCAGAGCTGGCTCAGTCGTTAGACACCCACCCACCTCATTCAGCAGCCTCAGCCAGGGTAGTTGATGAGGACACACAAGCATGGTGGCTGACCCTGTGCTAGAATCCAGAGGCTCTGTCCCCCAACCCAGGGCTCCACACACGATCCTGGCTGCCACCACATTGCTTAATCCGGTCTATATTTGCTGATGCATGCTCTGGGTCGGACACTCTTCCAGGCCCCCACAGAACCCCAGGCTCCTTCTGTTTCCTGCTGCCGGAGCTTACAGCTGTACTGGGAAATGAGAGGCTGGGCTCAGACACTGCGCTGCATGCAGCAGGTGGGAAGTGGGGCAGCAGCAGGAGTGAGAGCCTGCAAGGTGGGGTGATGAGGCCCTTAGTGTCTCAAGTGCCCTGGGCAAGTTCTCCCATCTGCCCCGAGAAGGGACTGGAGTCAAAGTCTCCCATGGTCAGGCAGTCAGGCCTCTACCTCCTTTGCCTTGCAAAGGTTGGGAGGCGGGGCTGGGCCGAGCTCCTCGTAGGCAGGCGGGTGGGAGGCAGAGGAAGTGGCTTGAGCTGCTGGAGCCCGAGTCTGGGCTGTCCCATTACGGGCAGGGAAATCACAGACTCAGCTCTCAGACATCTGGGTGGCCTGGGTATTTTTAGAAGGCCAAAGGCAGACATGCCCGGAATGCTGGGCGTTGCTGAACCAAAGAGGCCAGGAGGCCAGTGGAGGACAAACCAAAAGAAGTAGCCTGTGCTCTGGTCCTTCCTTTATCAAGGTCGCCCGGCCTCACGTTGTCCAGAGGCCAGAGCTCAGGCCTATAGTGTGCAAGCTCCGATTTTCCTGACCTGCCACTCACTTCGACTTCCTTCTGGGTAGTCGGTGCAGAGAGCACTTGACCTCCAGTGATTGGTTCAGCCCACTCTTGGGGTGTTTTCTCTGGTTCAGGTGAAGGCTGGGTCCTAGGGCTACAGGTAGAAAGGAGGCACCCCTGGAGGGGCTCTGATCCAGGGTGGAGGGAGGGAGTGATGGGGTCACGGGCGGTAGTCACTTCAGGGGAAGATAAAGTGGGGGCTGGGGCCCACCACAAGCACCAAGGGATCGTCTGTGCATGAAACCGCCAGCTGCCAGCTGGGGCAAATGCTGGGTTGTAACTGAGGAGCGACCACCCGTCCTTCCCAGAGCCACAGCTCTTCCTCTTGCAACGTTTCTGCAAGATGTCTCAGAAATGGAGTTACGTGTACGAAGATCTTTCCAGCTGGTGAGTTATCAACTGCCAGAAACATGGCTGGGCTGGTGGCAGCAGCACCAAGAATGGATGCTCCCAGCCCTGTCCTCCCTTCCCCACTCCCTTCAGACAAGTCCACTCCCTCAGGTTTCAGATAAAGACCCAGCACTCAGGGTGGGTTTGTGTGGCCTGGGTGGACTCTGAGCTGTCTGGAGCCTGCTCAGTCCCACGTGGTTGAAACTACAGGAAGGAAACGCTGAGGCTTGCCAGTTAGAGCAAGAGGGCTGGGACATGGGGTAGGCAGAGGGCAGGAGTCCAGCCCTAGATGTGCCCCATCACAACTGACCTTGTAGCTTAGACCTGACCACAGCACTGCCTGTTCTTCTAGCTCAGGATTTCTCAAACTGGGTTCCTCAGTGGTCCCAGGGCTCACGGTATCTGCAAATTCTTTACTTAAAATTTTTTAAATATTTATTTAATTATTTGAAAGTCAGAGTTTCACACAGAAAGAAGGAGAGGCAGAGAGAGAGAGAGGAGAGAGAGAGAGAGAGAGAGAGGTCTTCCATCCGCTGGCTCATTCCCCAGTTGGCTGCAACGGCCAGAGCTGTGCCAAGCCAGGAGCCAGGAGCCAGGAGCCAGGAGCTTCTTCTGGGTCTCCCACGTGGGTGCAGGGCCCCAAGGACTTGGGCCATCTTCCACTGCTTTTCTAGGCCATAGCAAAGAACTGGATCAGAAGTAGAGCAACCGGAACTTGAACCGGTGCCTATAAGGGATGCCGGTACTGCAGGCGGCGGCTTTACCAGCTACGCCACAGTGCCGGCCCCCTATTTAAATTTTTAAAAGTTTTATGTTTTGTGTTCTGGTGTGGCTTCTCTAAGTGTCAGTTGACATGTCAGAGTTCATCAACAAACTGCTTCCAAAGAATCAGTGACCTTGGGGCCAGCTCTGTGGCTCACTTGGTTAATCCTCCGCCTGTGGCGCCGGCATCCTATATGGGCGCCGGGTTCTAGTCCCGGTTGCTCCTCTTCCAGTCCAGCTCTCTGCTGTGGCCTGAGAAGGCAGTGGAAGATGACCCAGGTGCTTGGGCGCCTGCACCCGCAGGGGAGAGCAGGAAGAAGCTCCTGACTTCGGATGGGCGCAGCGCCAGCTGTAGCGGCCATGTGGGGGGTGAACCAACAGAGGGAAGACCTCTCTCTCTGTCTCTCTCTCTCATTGTCTGTAACTCTGTCAAATAAATAAATAAAAATAAAATAAAATAAAGAAACATTAAAAAAAAGAATCAGTGACCCATTTAATTTCAGTGCAGTGTCTCAAACTGACCTACCAAGTGTGACACTCCGGTTGAAACGCTGATTGCTTCCCTGTTTTGTTTTGTTTTGTTTTAGTAGAGACAGAGATGGAGCTCTTCAGTCCACTGTTTCACTCACCAAATGTCTTCAACAGCCAGGACTAGGCCAGGAACTCAGTGTGGGTCTCCCACATTGATTGCAGGGACCCAAGTACTAGAGCCGTCACAGCTGCCTTCCCAGGGTACGCATTAGCAAGAATTAGCAGAGCTAGCACTTGAACCCAGGCGCTCAGACAAGGAATGCAGGCATCCCAAGTGGCGTCTGAATGTTGAACCCAAGGCCTGTCCCCTTGCTGGGGTGGAGAAATAAGGCTCTCAGTTGGGGTCAGAAGGCCTGGATTCTGATTTTCTTTCTGTTCCTACTGACTGAATAGCCGTGGACAAGCCCGACTCTACGTCTGGATGTCTTCACTGGTGAAGTGGGAAGTTTGGGTTGGACAGTCCATAGCTCCTTCCGGCTCTCACGTGCCACAATTTCAAACTGCGGCTGAGCTCCCCTCTCACCCACCCCCAGCTCTGCACCCTCCATGCCACTGCCCCCACTCTGCACTGGGCTGGGAAGGGCCAGCCCTCATGAGGACAGGTGTCAGGCAGATGCCAAGAGGCAGCCCTAGGAGGGTTGAAGGTCATCGGGAAGAAAGCCACCAGGCCAAGGGGCCAGGCTGACAGCTAAGACCCACCCCCAAGGCCAGGGGCTCCTCTCATGGTGCTGAGACTCCATGTGCTGGGCCCCTGGGAGCTGTGGGATCCCCCAGAGATTTGCTGGTGGGCCGCCCTTTACCCTCAACCTGCCAGTGACTTTGAGCTACCTTCTCCTATAACCCCCTCCTTCCATTCAGCTGACATGAGGGCCTCGGGGCACAGGGCGCTGGACACTGCCAGAGCTATCCCCTGTGACTGGATGAGCTTGCCCAGTTTCCACAGATTTGCCTCTGTCAGGAAGCCCTCCCAGATCTCCCCCTACCACCACCACCAAGCAGAGTCAGGGCCTTCATCCAGCCAGCAGCCTGTGGTACCCTCTGTCCCTGCATGCCCCGTGCTGTCACTGGTAATTCAGACATGTGGCAATGTCTCTCTGTGGCTAAGAGCTGTGATGTTTAGGAAAACTTTTCTGGAATCAGCTGGGCGCTGGGCGCAGCTTTGTGACAGGCTGTGCTGGAGGCTGATGCCTGCCCTCCGGCCTTTTGCATCAGAGCCTGTCTGGTATCCACTGGTGTTCGCCCTCTGGGGTCGGAAGTGGAGTTCTGTTAAGCCTGCCTCAGGTTGCCAGGGATAGGTTTGAAGTTCCACTCCCTAGCCAAGAAGTTCCAGGCCGGGAAGAGCAGTTGGGGTTGGGGGATGTCTGCCTGCCGGGCCCCTCCTGACCTCAGCCCCAGGTGTGCCTGCCTCCCATTCAGTGTGTGCCAGCGCCTGGGGCAGGCTTAGCCTACTGTGACAGTTTGCTGACCAGATAAACTAATCTAGGCACCCTCTGTCCTGCCCCACAAGTCTTGTTATTCAGAACCCTAAAGGGTCTCCTGGGGACACAGGCCGGATAAGTGACTGGAGGAGGGGTTAGTCCAGGCTGTCCCCCCACCCGCACCCACCAGGGTGGAGGTGGCCGCATCTTCATCTGGGTGTGGGATCATCCAAGCTTGCAGTGACCTGGTCTCCACCTTGGCCCAGCCGAAAAGGCTTCAGAGGCCAGAGGTCACCTCCCAGAGAAAAGCTGCCCAGCACCCCAGGCCAAGGGAGGGGACGTCGGGCCGTGTGTCTGGGCCTCAGTTTCCCCAACTCCACAGTGAAGAGATGGATTCTGTAAATCCTCGGGGCCTCTCTGGGCAGGGTGGCCTACGGGAAGGATCAGGTGGAAGACTGGGCTCCCATGAACCGCGCGGTGGCGGGGGAGGGGGACCCTCTCTGTGTCTCATCTCACAGCCATCGAGCGGGAAAGAAGGACCTCTGTCGGGGCGAAGCGGATGGGGCAGAGGGCACAGGCGTCCTTTCAGCAGTCACACCTGGGGGAGGGGGTTTGAGCCAAGGTGGGGCTGCTCTAGCTTTGTGCTAGACCACGAAAGCCGCCCAGAGATTGCATGGAAAATGCACTGTTTTAGCCATTTCCAGAGGGATCATTCAATGTTGGTAAGTGTTCGCAATGTCCTGCTGTCAGCACCACTGCCCATTTATTTCCAAATGCTTTCATCATCTCAAACAGAAACTCTGTAACCACTGAACAGAACTTCCTCTTCCCCTTCTCCCAGCCCTTACATCATTTTAGATTTTAGTATTATTTTTTGTTAAGATTTATTTATTTGAAAGGCAGAGCACCAGAGGGAGAGGAGATCTTCTACCCTCTGGCTCACTGCCCAAATGCCCACACCAGCCAGAGCTGCTCCAGGCCAAAGACAGGAGGAGCTTGGAACTCAATCCAGGTCTCCCATGTGGGTGACAGGGACCTAAGTACCTGAATCATCACCTGCTGCCTCCCGGGTGTGTGTTAGCAGGAAGTTGGAACTGGAAGCAAAGCCAGGGCCCCTGTCGTCCCTAGCAGCATCTTCACTGTGCTCCCCCACACTTGCCCCCTTCTTTGGTTCTTCAACAACAGCCATCTTAATGGGTGTGAGGTGGTAGCTCGTGGTTGGCCTGGATGTTTGTGTAGAACCTATTTTAGTTGCAGAGTGCCTTCTATCAGAGGGAAAGTAGCCCAAAGGCTCTAAGAGGAACTGGCAATAGTTGGGTAATAGAACCTGTGCACCGTGTGTGAGTCTCTAATGGTCACTGAAGCCACTTCCCCTCTGGGGCGCTAACCTGGAGCAGGCCTAGTGTAATAGGGCCAAGAAGCTCCTCATCCCTTGTCCTTGGGGGAGGACTTTGCAAAGTGACCTTGAAGGAGGCTGGTCTGTTTTGGCAGGCACTTGAGATTATCAGATGTACATAGGCCCTGGGGGAACAAAACAGAACCTTTGACAAAGGCTGCCTCTCCCAAGATCCAAATTGGTGCAGAGCTGGAGAGGAATGCCACACATGTGTAGCAACACAAAAGGAAGAAGGCTTAGGCTCAGTTATCTGACTCTCTCCTAAGCTGGCCATCCCCAGTGAAAGAACTCCTGAGTCCCCAGGGGGAGCTCAACATTTGAGAAAGGGTCTTGGACTGGTGACCAGGGTCAACTCTGAGGGTGAGGACTTAGAGCCCCTCGGGGTCTTCCTCCTGGTGAAAATCGCTGGAGCTCAGGAATGTGCATGGGAGCTTGGACTTCGGGTCATGTGCTCCTGGCTGCTGGAGCTCTGAGCAGGGCAGAACAAGGCTGGTGCCCATCATGGAGCCAGGCAGTCCTATGGGGTGGGGACAGACTGCACTTCTCACTGCTAAGATCTTGTGGGAGCTCAAGCAATGACTGCGGAGGGGTGAGGCCGGGGGAGGGGGTAACTACATCTTGTACCTTCCGCTAGTGGAAGTTACATGTGGTTCTCAAGGTCTTGGCTTCAATAACACCTGGGGGTGGGGGTGGAGCACAGTGAGGGGGCGTCAAATTAGACCAGCTCAAGACCTCCCTGGGGAATAGTAGGGGAAGTCTCTAGGCCTCTTTCCTGACTTCGGTTTCCTGTGACTCTTTCTCAGGTGCCTTTCGAGCGTGCCCTGCTCCTCCTCTTCTTTCAGGTTTTGCCATGGGGGACTTTGTTGTGGTGCATCAGGTGAAGCCACCACCTGCAATGCCGGCAGCCCATATAGGAGTGCCAGTTCAAGCTCTGGCTGCTCCACTTCCAATCCAG
Source organism: Oryctolagus cuniculus (assembly GCF_051225735.1). NCBI lineage: Eukaryota > Metazoa > Chordata > Mammalia > Lagomorpha > Leporidae > Oryctolagus > Oryctolagus cuniculus. The sequence continues at coordinate 64,562,623 of NC_142867.1, forward strand.
CTCCCTGCTAAAGCAGTGGAAATTGGCCCAAGTGCTTGGGTCAGCTATTTGGGGAGTGACCCAGTGTATGGAAGATCTCTCTCTCTTTTTTCTGTCTGCTTTTCAAATAAATAAATCTTTAAGGCCGGCGCCACGGCTCAATAGGCTAATCCTCCACCTAGCGGCACCGGCACACCGGGTTCTAGTCCCGGTCGGGGCGCCGGATTCTGTCCCGGTTGCCCCTCTTCCAGGCCAGCTCTCTGCTATGGCCCGGGAGTGCAGTGGAGGATGGCCCAAGTACTTGGGCCCTGCACCCGCATGGGAGACCAGGAGAAGCACCTGGCTCCCAGCTTCGGATCAGCGAGATGCGCCAGCGGCAGCGCGCCGGCCGCGGCAGCCATTGGAGGGTGAACCAATGGCAAAAGGAAGACCTTTCTCTCTGTCTCTCTCTCACTGTCCACTCTGCCTATAAGATAAATAAATAAATAAATAAATCTTTAAAAAGAAAGGGGGCTGGCGCTGTGGCATAGTGGGTAAAACTGCTGCCTGCAGTGCCAGCATCCCATTTGGGCGCCAGTTCAAGTCTTGGCTGCTCCACTTCCAATCCAGCTCTCTGCTATGGCCTGGGAAAGCAGAACATGGTCTAAGTCCTTGGGCCCCCACACCTGCGTGGGAGACCCAGAAGAAGCTACTGGCTCCTGGCTCAGCTCCAGCCATTGTGCCCAATTGGGGAGTGAACCAGCAGATGGAATACCTCTCTCTGTGTAACTCTGACTTTCAAATAAATAAATAAATCTTAAAAGAAAGAAAGAATGAAACAAAGGAAGGAAGGAAGGAAGGATGAGAGGAAGGATGGAAGGAAGGGGCCAGTGCTGTGACACAGCATGTTTAAGCCCTGGCCTGAGGCACTGGCATCCCATATGAGCGTCGGTTCGAATCCCAGCTGCTCCTCTTCGCATCCAGCTCTCTGCTATGGCCTGGGATAGCAGTGGAAGATGGTCCAAGTGCTTGGGCCCCTGCAACCGTACAAGAGACCCAGAAGAAGCCCCTGGCTCCTGACTTCGGATTTGTGCAGCTCTGGTCATTGGGGCCATCTGGGGAGTGAACCAGCAGATGGAGAACCTCTCTCTCTGTCTCGATCTCTCTCTGTAGCTCTGTCTTTCAAATAAATAAAATAAATCTTAAAAAGAAAGAAGAAAGAAGAAGAAAGAAGAAAGAAGAAAGAAGAAAGAAAGAAAGAAAGAAAGAAAGAGAAAGAAAGAAAATTTCACTATGGCCCCTGGTCTGTCTGCAGCCAAGACAGCCAAGACAGTACAAGTTTGGGTGTTTTTTTTTTTTTTTTTTTTTTTTTTTTTTTTTTTTTATGACAGGCAGAGTGGACAGTGAGAGAGAGAGAGAGACAAAGGTCTTCCTTTGCCGTTGGTTCACCCTCCAATGGCCGCCGCAGCTGGCGCGCTGCGGCCGGCGCACTGCGCTGATCCGAAGGCAGGAGCCAGGTACTTATCCTGGTCTCCCATGGGGTGCAGGGCCCAAGTACTTGGGCCATCCTCCACTGCACTCCCGGGCCACAGCAGAGAGCTGGCCTGGAAGAGGGGCAACCAGGACAGACTCCGGCGCCCCGACCGGGACTAGAACCCGGTGTGCTGGCGCCGCAAGGCGGAGGATTAGCCTAGTGAGCTGTGGCACCGGCCACAGAGAGAACTACATTATCAGGCCAGTGGAAAATGGCCTGTTGGGAGAATTTGGCTATAATCTCTCCTGATTTCTCAAAGGTCAGACAGCAACTTCAGTATAGGTTTAGCTTTTAGGATGAGTGACTCCATTTTGATTTCTAATTTGGTCTGTGGTGGCCTGGTGCAGGAGTTCAGTCCCAAACAATGGCCTCCTATCATTTTTATTTCACAAGCCTGATGGTAATAGCCAGCTCGTTTAGCAAGCTAGGGTTCCACATGCATCCCTTCCCCTGCCACATGCACATTTCACCAGAGGCCCAACTCAAAGGCACAAGGGAAGGTTCCTGGAATGTGCCACCTCAACAGGCTCGCCGCCCTGTTGTGCAAAGAAGGTGTGATGCTAGCGGTGGAATTCCAGGCACTTGGCAGGGGTGTTTGGGAGGATATTTTCTTGCTCACTCACAGGGAAGACAGCATTTTCTGCCTACACATGAGGGAGCCCAGATAAAGCCCAGGGCTCTGGGCCAAACAGGCCCAGCTCCAGCTGTGACCTTCAGTTCCTTTCCCTAGGCTGAGAAGACCAAGTTCAGCTCCCCCATCGGTCCTGAAGCAGGTTAGACCAGTCCCCGTGGGCATGTGCCTGGACAACCAAATTTGCCTAAGATGAGATCTTGATTATGCAAAAGGTATCTTTAGTTTATAATGTTCTCTACATACAGCACTCAAATTATAACATTTCTGCTTGGAAAGAAAAGAAAGCTAACAAGATAAAGGGCAAGATAATAGAATAGAGAAGGACCAAGGAACTGAATCCTGTTAGCCATCAAACTCCCATTCAACCAGCCTGCTCATCTATGCCCTGTATTACTAAGTCATTCTGGCAACAAGCAAATCAGCTTGCATTCAACAAGGCAATGAATGAAGCAGTCTCCATTCAATCAGACATCCTGTATTCGCTGGAACAACCAACTAATTTCATTCATTCACTTTCACAAATCAACCTTAATTCAACCAACAAAGCAGTAAGTAGTCATTCAGTCTTTATTTATTCAACGAAGTACAGCTACACACCGCAGAATGATGTTTCTCTCAACGACCAACTGCTGGCATTGCAGCCACCTCTGTTTGTGTGGGTGCATTAGGTGACGGTCACCCGACAACCACGGCGATTGCCGAAGCATGCCACAGAACACGTCCACGGAGGCACACAATGCAGGACTTTTTTCCAGATGCCAAAGCTGACGGCTCAACCACTTCAGCCTTGGTAGGAATTTTGTCCGTTACAAGCTCCCCAGAGCAGAGAGCCTTCTATCTTCAAAGCTTGCTTCCTCTGTGGGAGATGGCTCTAACTGCGAGAAAGATAGAGCTAAAACAGAACTGCAGTCTTCCACGCCCCTGGGGCATCCACATCTGCTCCCCGGTGCTGCCTTTGAGTCCACCCGACCAGCTCAGCCTCCGTGCCAGGAGGGCCTGTCGGGGTAAACCTGGAGGCGACAGCCTTGGAGGCCCCCTCTCCTCTCACCTGTCCCTTTACGTGAGGTTGCCTTCTGCTTCCTCCTCTCTCTCTCTCATCAGGCAGGCCCCACGCAGTGCCGGGTCATCTGCTGGTTTGGAGTTTGGAATGGGAGTCCCAGTTCCTGCGTGATGTGGTCAGGGGGTGGCTCCCTCTCATTCCGAAGAGGCCAAGTCCCAGGGTGTTCGTGACACCTACTGTTTTGCTGGGGGGTCCCCTCCCACCCCCGCTCTGTTCCACATGCCCCACCACCTCCTCCTTCGGCTACAGCCAAGGGGCACCAAGGGCAGCTGGTCCATGGACTCACTGGGTATTTCAGAGAAGGCCTGGCCCAGAATGTTCTGCTCATACTGGGTAACAAGGATCAGGTCAGGTGGCCATTCAGCCCTCTGAGGAATGTGAACCTAAGGTCTGAGGACAGAGCTAAGCCTGGGAAGCAGGAGATAAGGCAGGAAGGCTCAGAGGAAAGGGAGTGGGGAGCTGCCTGGGTGAACACAGGCCAAGAGAAAGCAGAGGCTGCGCCGAGGCAAACAGTGGAGGTGACCCACTGCATAGGTTATGGGAGCAGTGGACAGGACAGACTGATTTAACAGAAAACTAACTTATGCAAAGGACTTTGGGTAACTTGCATAAAAGGATCTCCAGTCAGAGGTTGATTCAGTGGTAGGGTATATATTTCATTCTAAAGAAATATAACACTTGGTGCTGGCATTGTGGCACAGTGGATTAAGCAGCTGTCTGTAACACTGGAATCCCATATAGGTGCCAGTTGAGTCCCAGCTGCTCCACTTCTGATCCAGCTGTCTGCTGTGGCCTGGGAAAGCAGCAGAAGATGGCCTAAGTCCTTGAGCCCCTGCACCCATGTGGGAGACCCAGAAGAAGTTCCTGGCTCCTGGCTTTCGCCTGGCTCAGGCCTAGTGACTGTGGCGATCTGGGGAGTGAACCAGTGGGTGGAAGATCTTTCTCTCTCTGTAACTACCTTTCAAGTAAATAAAAATCTTTACTAATAAAAAAAGAATTACAACATCTTATTGAAAAAAAATGTTTCAGAAAATCTAGGTAACTATATAAAGTGATGGATATGTTAATTGCCTTGATTGTGGCAAGCATTTCACAATGTACACATATATAAAAACATCACATTGGGGGTGGGGCATTTGGTGCAGCACTAAGGCGCTATTTGGGATGTCTCCATCTCACAATAGAGTGCTTAGGTTTGAGTCCTGCCTCCACTTCTGATCCAGTTTCCAGCTAATGCACACCCTGGGAGGCAGTTGGGGCTCAAGTCCTTGGGTCCCTGTTACCCACATGGGAGACCCAGAATGAATTCCAGCTTCCTGCCTTCAGCCTGGTCCTACCCCAGCTGCCTGCTGCAGACATTTGGGAAGTGATCCTGTAGATGGAAGATCTCTCTCTTTCTCTGCTGTTCAAATAAAAGGAAAATAAATACAAGTTTTAAAATATATAAAAATTCTAAAAGTTCATGAAAAATAGAATTCAAAGATGTTTATGGGTTTTATTTGTTTGTTTGTTTGTTTTCAAGTCCTTTCCAAGGAAGATAACAGGTCCAGGTAGCTCAAGGGTCTGGGTTTGCAGAGGGCACGGATTCCTGGTTCTTGCTCAGGATCTGGCCTTTGCTGTGCTTGCTCACGGCCGAGGAAGAGGAGGTCAGAGCTACTGGTGCCGCAAAAAGAGGCAGGAGCTGGGCAAGAAAGCGGTACTGGGGAGGCCTTGGAGAGGTGAGGGGCGAGGGTTATTTGAAGAGAGGGAGAAATGCTGGGGTCACGGAGGCAGAGCCCTGCTCCAACTCCAGACAGAAGTGCGCAGGGCAACGACCACCGCTCACTAAGCCCTGGCGCAGAAGATTCGCCTTGGGATGCTGGAGAGGTGCTGAGTCTCACTGCTGGGTGAGGAGCAGGGGGGAGGCAGCTGTGGGCAGGCAGACACCCCTGGACTGCATTTTAGGATCCTGCCCAAGGTTCAATTCTCAACCGAACCTGGGTTTCAAACACTACCCCAAACACAGAGCCAATCACCTGCCTCCCTCCCTGTCACTTCCAAAGTCCAGGGCAGCCTGACGCAGCCCAAACAGAAATGGCCTTGGAATGTTACCTCCCAGCCACAGGGACCTTGTGCCTGTGAGGTCAGCATTTGGGCCTGAGCAAGACTGGATTTTTCAGAAGGCGCATTAATCAGGATTCTTCTGGTTGCAAATCATGGAAATTTATTGCTAATGTGTTATGCAAATCAAACAAAACTCAAAAACTTTTTTGGGGGGATTATTGGCAAGTTCCATCTTGGCAACATCAGCCCTGCTGGAAAGTCTGCCTTCCCCGTAGCTCAGGCGAAAGCACTAGCGGCGACTCTCAGGAGGCTGAGTTATAACCCAGTTCTGGCGTTGGGAGGGAAGCGAGGCCAGCCACACAGGTATTCCTAGAACTGAAAGTGGAGGCAGGAAAGCCTGACAAAGGACTTCAGGGTGCTGGTGGCAGAAATCGGCATTGCAAAGCAGCCACCAGTGAAAAATGGAGACTCACAGCCTGTGAAGTGAGCTCAGAAGACTGATCTCAGAACTCCCCAGCTTCCTTATGTAACGCCCAGCTGGAAACCATGTTTCATCCAGCTCTGAAGGACACATGATTTATTAAAGCAGCCAGAGGTTTCCAGGAAGGGGAGAGGTGGGCTGGGCAGATACCCTAGGCTGATTTGGGTCCCCACGCCCTCCCCTTCTGGCCTTCGCTACAGAGACAGGATTTCCTGGAGCTGCAGCCGCAGCTGCCACTGCGGGACTGGCCACCAGATGAGCGCTAAAACCTCTGGTCAAGGCCACAGAAAGGAAGGGCATTTGCAAGAGGGCAGCCCCAGGGACAAACAAGGAGGATGATGAGTTGTCGTCAAACTTTCTGCCAAAATATGATAGGGGGAGAGAGAGGCAGCAGGATTCAAACATGCATTCAAAACTACAAGTCCACATCTCCAATTCTTTGCAAGAATGACCAGGGCCACCTAAAGGAGCATCCAACAATAAGGGAGGCCAGGATGCAGATGAGTTAGAGATGACAGGAAGGAAACAGAAAAGATTCCCCATATGCAGTAGGACTGAGGGACCTGTGCTCCATGCTGCGATGTTCAGGGCTACAGCATGGAGAATCTGGCTTAGCTAGAGAAGGTGCTCGTGGATGCAATGGATAAGGAAACTTTACTGAAAAAGCAGATGTTGGGGATGCGTGCTGTGGCACAGCAGGTTAGGCTGCTGCTTGGGATACCTGCATCACATCTAGGAATGCCTGGTTCAAGTCCTGGCTACTCTGCTTCCAATCCAGGTTCCTGCTAATGCACCTGGTAGATGATGTACTTGAGTCTCTGCCACCCGCATAGGAGAACAAGATGGAGTTCCAGGCTCCTGGCTTCAGCCTTGCTCAGGCCTGGTTCTTGCAAGCATTTGAGGAGTGAGCCAGTGCATGGAAAATTTCCCTGTCTCTGTTACTCTGCCTTTCAAATAAGTAAATACACCTTTAAAGTCTCAAAAGACAGTTCTTCAGAACTGGGTTGCCTATGCTGTGCGTGTTCTCCTCTCCTCTGCCAGGAAGCTAGCCTCTGCCGACCCCGTGCTTCTGGCTGCAGGCTGGGCTTGGCCACTGGAGGGGCCCAGCTGGAGATCAGAAGGCAGGAGGCTGGGGTCAGAAGATTTAAGCTCCTGGCCCCCTTCTTCTGTGGCACCGCCTGGGGCTGACTCCGTCCTTCAATCCAAGGTCATTGTTCCTATCAAAATGGCTGGCTCCATGTGACTTTCCTTCCAGACGCTGCTCCTCTGCTTGGCCATTTAGGCCTAGAGATGGTGATTGCTCAGCTGCTGCTAACCCCAGGCACTGCCCTTGACGTTCCCCTACAGTTTATAAATTGTTTCTCTATAAGTAAAATCTGTTCTGATTTTCAGCTGTTTCTGTTTGGGACCCTAAAGTTCTGCTGGTTAAGGTGATTTGGAAGGAGAACCCAGAAGGGTTGTGAGCTGGGGGCAGGGCAGACCTCAAAGCAGAGGAGCCAGCCGCAGGGTTCTGGCTGGAGGAGTCAGCTCTGCTCAGGGAGCAGGGACAGGTGCGGGCACCATGCAGCCTCCCAGTGGGAGTTTCTGCGGGACAGGTGGGGTGCGGCGGGCTGGAGGCCCAGGGATTACACCTTTCCACGGGGAAGAGGCTGGTCACCAAGGCCCTTCTTGGACCTCCCAGGTGGCTGAATGTGCTGCTGCTCAGATTGAGGACAAACTAAAGGGCACCAAGGACTCAGGAATGTGGAACGCTCAGGCATGTATTTTCTTTTCGATTGCAGATTTGTTTATTCAAAAAGCACAGTGACACAGAGAGACAGCTCAGCTTAACCTGCTGTGCCACAGTGCTGGCCCCTCAGGCATGCATCCTCTGGTGGTCAGGAAGGCCATGTTGTGGCAGAGGCACCTCTGAGGAAGCTCATGGATGCATCCGTTTTGTGTGTTTTATAAGAGCTGGGAGGTCCACAGAGGTGAGGCAGGCAGCGGCCTACCTAATGCTGGGGGTCACAGATATGGGGACAGGACCTATCTCTGGGGGCACAGGAAGTGACGGGATTTGGAAATTCTACCAGTTCCTAGTTCCTCCCCCTTTAAAAAGAATTATTTATTATTTATTTATTTGGAAGTCAGAGCTAGAGAGAGAGAGAGAGAGATCCTCCATCCATTGGTTCACTTCCCAGATGGCTGCAATGGCCAGCACTGGGCCAGGCTGAAGCCAGGAGCTTCATCTGGATCTCCCATGTGGGTGGCAGGGATCCAAACACTTGGACCACTCTTTGCTGCTTTCCCAGGAAATCAGCAGCGAGCTGGATCAGAAGCGGAGCAGCTGGGAGCAACTGGCACCCACATGGGATACTGGCATCCCAGGTGGCTTTTCCCGCTAAGCCACAATGCCAGGATCCCCAAGCCCCTTTTAATGCAAACACTTCCACATTACAACCAAGAGTAATTCCAAATCTCCTGTTTCTCTTTTCCATCGAAGCTAATGGGTGAGGGAGTGAAGGCACCCAAGGGGACCCCTTGAAGAGATGGGTGGGGCACTTGAAGGGGAGAGGAGCTTCCACCATTAGACACTAAGCAGAACCCTAGTGCCGCTCTGGGATAAGTGTAGGAGGAGGCGAGGCTGTGGCAGGGAGGGCCCAGTATGCAGGTGAACAGAGTGGCCTCGGGTGTTCTGAAGGTAGGAGGCCCCTGGAGGGGCCTATGTCATCAGAGATGTCAGGTGCAAGGATGTGGCGGGCCTGGGAAGAAAATGGGGCCTCCTACCCAGGTCCTCACACCTCTCATGGTTCCTTGTGAAAGAGAATGGGGGGCAGGGGGAGAGAGCGGGACAGTGCTGGGGCACAGCAGGTTAAAGCCCCAGCCTGCAGTGCTGGCATCCCATTTGGGCGCTGGTCCGAGGCCTGGCTGCTCCACTTCCACTCCAGCTCTCTGCTATGGCCTGAGAATGCGGCAGAGGATGCACCAAGTCCTTGGGCCCCTACACTTGCATGGGCGACCTGGAGGAAGGTTCTGGCTCCTGGCTTCGGATCAGCCCAGCTCCGGACGTTGCGACCATTTGGGGAATGAACCAGCAGATGGAAGAGCACTCTGTCTCTCTGTAACTCTGCCTTTCAAACAAATAAATTAAATCTTAGAGAGAGAGAGACAGAATGGGGAGGAGCAGACATTGTTGGCAACGCAGGTTAAGTTGCTTCCTTGCAATGCCAACATCCCCTATCAGAGCATTGGTTGGAGTCCAGGCTGCCCTGCTTCCAACCCAGCTCCCTGCTAATGTACCTGGGAAGGCAGCCCCCTTGAGCTCCTGCCACATACGTGGGAGTGTGGAAGATCCGGATGGAGCTCCAGACTCCTGGCTTTGGCCTGGCCTAGCCCTGATCATAATGGCCATTTGGGGAGTGAACCAGCAGATAGAAGACATCTCTATCTCTCTTTGTAACTGTTTTTCAAACAAAAAACATTTTTTTGACAGGCAGAGTTAGACAGTGAGAGAGTGAGAGAGAGAGAGAGAGAGAGAGAGAGAGAGAGATCTTCCTTCCATTGGTTCACCCCCCAAATGGCCGCTACGGCCAGCACGCTGCGCTGATCTGAAGCCAGGAGCCAGGTGCTTCTGGTCTCCCATGGGGTGCAGGGCTCAAGCAATTGGGCCATCCTCCACTGCCTTCCCGGACCGCAGCAGAGAGCTGGCCTGGAAGAGGAGTAACCGGGACAGAATCCGGTGCCCCAACCGGGACTAGAACCCTGGGTGCCGGCGCCGCATGCCGAGGATTAGCCTAGTGAGCCGCCGTGCCTTTTTTTTTTTTTTTTCTTTACAAAGAAAGAACACAGGAATTAGAGGAGCAGGAACCAGAGAGGCAGCCAGCCAGCAGCCACTGGGCCAACCAGTGCAACCCTGACCTGGATGAGGGGCTGAGGACAAATAAATGGCCAGGACAGGGGAAGGTCTGCCATGGCTGCCCACGTCTTCAGGAGTCTTGGCAATGAGGGTGCAAGGCAGAGCTGAGGAGCCCCCCACAACACGCGGTCATCTCTTTGGGAACCACCGCATCACAGAGGCCACCAGGGGCTGACAGACCAGAGTGTGGCCAGCCGACCACTGCGTGGAGAGGCTGGGCCAGCAGGAGTCCCTGCCACACTGCTCCCACTCCTAAGAGCTGGGGGCCAGAAAAGAGAGCAGAGGGTGTTACTGGCCGACCATGCCCCGCCCCACACCAGCCAGCTGGGGCTGGGGCAGGAGGGGGCGCCGGGATTAAGGCGGGAGGCTGAAGTTTAAAACCAGATTCGTCTAAGTTTTAATTGCTTACCAAGAGCAGCACGTTAAAGAAACTCTACCTATGATGTTAAAAGAGAGGAAGAGCAAAGGGAGCGGTCAGGGAGAAAACATCAAAAGCAGAATCAGCGCACCTGTCTACCTCGACAAATCGAAATTCCTCAACAACCACCTGGGGTAACATCGAGGCCACGGACCTCCGCCTCCAGCCGAGCGCCCGCAGCCGCCTGAGCCGAAAGCGCGCCTGCGAGCCCGCGAGACACCAGGCCCACTATGATTGGACCACTCCCGAGCCAATCACTGTGGAAGAAGGATGGCACTCACCGATTGGTCGAGCCTCGGCGACGCTCCCACCCCCCCAGCTTGGCGTCCCCGGAGCCGCGGTGTTCGCATCAAGGGCTAGAAAAGGAAAGGGGTCGACGTGCGTGGCTGTGCTGTGGCTTTCCCCGTCACTCGTCAGGGGCAGCCTCGGCCCCGAGGGGAGGGTGGGACAGAACCTACGGTTTCCGGAGCTTTGTGCGGCCTCTGGGGTACAGTGCTCAGTGGTGGGCGCTGAGCAGCAGCGCGAGTGAGAAGAGGGAGCGGGCTGGGGAGGGGCCTGGAGACAGCTGCAGGGAAGCCTTGCTGAAGGCTGGGCAGGCTTTCAGGATGAGGCCAACAGGGAGAGAAGCCGGACTGCTGGGGACTTTCTCAAGAGAAAGCGAGGACAGACACTTGGGGAAAAGCCCTCGCGATTTCTGGGGCAGGTTTTGTGGCGTGGCCGCTTAAACCGCTGATTGGGATGCCTGCTCCTTGGCTTGAAACTAATGCACCTGGGAGTACTGGCTCCAGTACTTGGTCCTCATCCTCACACGGGGGACCCGGATGGAGTTTTGGGTTCCTACCTTCTGTTGGCCGAACCCTCACTAATGTGGGAGTTTGAGGAGTGAACTGATGGATGGAGGATCCGTATCTCTGTCTTTCCCTCTCCCCTCTCTTGTCTGTCACTCTGCCTTTCAAATAAATCGGGGGTGGGGTGGGGGAGGACATGAGAACTAAATGCCGTGGGGTTCCCCGGGTGGAGCCTGGAACAGGAGGAGGAATTACTGGAGAAAGAATTCTGATTAGAGGGTGGCCCTTAGTAGCAGTACCAATGTAAACTGCTTAGTTGTGGTAAACATAACAGTAACATGGAGTGAAGGGAGAAATGAGACCTCTATGCTCTTTGCAACTTTTCTATAAATTTAAAATTTTTTCAAGATAAAGTCTACGTTTAAAAAGTGAGTTTCTCCACACAGTTCTGAAATCCATGCATCTTTTTTTTTTTTTAAAGGATTTTATTTATTTGAAAGGCAGAGTGAGACAGGGAGAGACAGCTCCTCCATCAGCTGGTTCCCTTACCAAATGGCCATCGTGGCCAGGGCCGGGCCAAGCTGACCAGGAGCTTCATCTGGGTCTCCCACGTGGGTGGCAGGGGCCCATGAGCCTGAGCCATTCTCCGCTACTTCCGCTGGCCGTTAGCAGGGAACTGGGTCAGAAGTGATCCAGCAGAGCAGCTGGGACTCGAACCGGTGCTCATGTGAGATGCCAGCAGTGGTGGCTTAACCCACTGTGCTACTTGGCAGACTTTTTGTAGTAGGCATTTCCATGAACGTGTTGAGGTCTGCTCATTTGTAAATACATACTCCTCTGCCTCCAGCTGCCCTGGTGCCACTGGCACAGTGCCGGGGCAGTAGAAAGCCATACTTAAACTGCACCTCATCCAGGATCCTGTGCCCAGGGTGTGAGTGGGTGTGCAGAGTCTGCAGCGCTCAGCATTTAACGGGGTTGGGGGTGCCTTCTAATGCACCTGCCTTCTCTTCTGGCCTGCCCCCTGCCCTGACTGCTCTGCCCTGTGCCTGGCAGTGAAGTGAGTTGTTCATTTGCTTCAGGGAGGGCTTTCCCAGGGCTGAGCAGCTAGGCAGGTTGCTGCTGCGTGTGTGGACAGCTATGGCTCTGCACCACCCCTTACACGTAGTCCTCACGTCAGTCTGGAAGGGTAGAGATCACTGTCCACATTCTTTAGGTGAGGAAATGGTGTTTGCTTCCCCTGGAGCCACCTCCGGAGATAAGAGGAACAGCACCAGCAATGCTGGGGCAAGGTGGGCTGATAAGCAGAAGAAAACTGGGAGGGAGTCGCAGAGAGGAAAGGTCACTTCTGGGTCCCACACTCAATGGACTTTGAAGCCAACAGGGTTTCCAGGGAAAAGAAGATGAGCACACACCCAAAGGAAGGAACGAGAGGCCTGTCTCTGCCCTGGACAACTGCACAGCCCACCAGGGTTCACAGGAGGTCTGTGTCTCGGGGTAGGTGGGGGCTTAGGTTCTATGCAGAGAGTGGGTTGGGACTATAAACAAAATAATCGGGGGTTGGATGTGGGGCTCTGTACCATTTGCCAAGCCCTGCTCCCTCAGGATCTGCCCCAGGCTCACATCCGCATGCCAACATGGCACTAAAGTGGGGACCACTGCAGGGCTGCCTGCTTTTGCAAGGCGGTCCCCTGCTAAGGCCTTTCCAGTTCAGTGCTGTGAAGACTTAAAACAGGGCATACATTGGAAGGACTTGCAAGTAGCTGTCCTTGCCAAGCCCTAATGTGGGCCCTGGGGCGGGGGAGCCTGCTGACTGCCACGCACCACGTGGTCAGCTGATGCAGAAGAAGCAAGCCCCAGGCCTGCTGGTACCCAGAAAGGGCTCCCAGCCTCCTGAGCGATTCCCTGGCCAGACCTACCCGGTGGACAGGGCAGCCTGCACAGTGAGCAGTCCCAGGTGGGAAGGCGTCTACCTCTGGCTTCCTCTCCAGGAGAGTCAGATGACCAGAGGTGTAAACAGGGCCTCCGGCCCTGGGCAGCCCTCCTGCTGGAAGGCAGATCTGGGCCCAGCCCTATGGTGGCGCTCCTTGGCAGCCTTGCCCCCAGCAGGCACGATGCCCTCTTGCAGTCCTGGGTGACCTCTGTTTTCTGCACACTGGGTGTGACACTGTGGACCTGCCGTTTGCCAGCTGTGCAGGTAGAACCACACCAACCTAGCAGGGCCTGATTCTCACCTCGAATGCCAGAGTCCAGGGGGCCAAAGTGCCGGACTCTGTCGCTCTGGCTACTTCTCCAAGGGCGTGCTCTGGGCCTCTCACTCAGCCTGCTGCTTGCATTTCTGCTGTGCCTCCAGAAAAGGGAGGTCTCTGTGTGGTGGTGGGGATGCCAGGAGGCGCGGTCATGACTTGGGACGTTCTTCAGGTGAAGTCCAAGGTTCCCTTGCTGTTCTTGTGAAATGAGTAGGAAGGGGCTGTGGGGACGCCCTAGCAGAGGAAACCCTGATTTCAGGCAGGAGATGCCAAGGGGCGCTTAAAGGCAAGGGGCACAATGATCGCTGAGCTGTGGGGCAGGAGTCCCAGTAGCCTCTGGGAAGGGAAGACCGCAAGGCTGGAGACAGGATGGATTCTGCCAGGACAAATGGGAGCCCGAGACTTGCTGTCGATGGCGAGGGGGGATAGAAAACCCACAGGCAGAGTACCTGCTTGGGCCTACCTGACCCAGTGAGGATCACTGGATCCTGCACCGTCAGAGCTCAGGGGGCCTTAGAGCTCACAGAATCCAGTCCATCGCACTGATAGAAAGACTGAGGTCTGGAGGGCGGAAGGGTACGTCCTAGGTCACCTGGTCTGTGAGGGGGCAGGTGCAGCCCCTGCCTTATTTCTCAGGTAGTAACATGAGCATTAGAGAAAGGCAGGACTTTGCTCAAAGTCATGCCACCAGGTGTCCTGACCCTGGGCCCAGGGCTTCTCACTGCACCAATTCCTCTCTCTAGGAGAGGAAAGAGCAGGAGCAAGGAGCTAACTTTTCTGAACACCTGTCATGCACCAGATCCTTGACACACACTCTCACCCTTACAACAGCCCTGGGGGCAGATGTAGAGCAAAGCAGAGGGCAGAGGTTCAGATGGGCAAAGCCTCTTGCCCAAGGAAACACAGCTGATAAATGCAGCGCAGGAACCCGGGCCCAGGACTGTCCACTTCCAAAGCCTGTGCCCTTATCCTTGCCTTGGACTGCATTCGGTTCAAGAGCCAGCATTGATAGTGCAAGGATGTAACAGGAAGGGGGCAGCCAGGGGCAAACTCCAGGCACTGCCCAGCCTCCCAGCCACCCAGCTGTGCCAGTGACAAAGCACCTTGGGTCAGAAGGGCCCCACCTCCCAAAGAAAACTTGCGTTAAGGTCTATTGATCCAGGCCCAGCAATAAAACCAAACCAAACACCCAGCTGGCAGATGGATGTGGGGAGTCCCAGCCTGCCGAGCTACCTGGCGTCCTGTGGAGTCAGGCCAGGGCACCGCCTACTCTCAGCTTGGTTCAGGAGCCTGCCTTCTCACAGCCCCAGTGTGAGTGCCTTCCTGGGCTTCCGCCCCCCACCCCCACCACCAGGGGAGGCATGCTCTCCACAGCCCTCCCAGGGGGGCGTGTCCCGCCTGCTCCCATACCTCATGGCCTATCTCTGGAAGCAGCCCCTTCTGCCGTAGGACTGCCTTTCTCGCTGAACTGGGGCCAGCCTCCAGTGACATCCCCATCATTTCCGTGGGGGGCCTCAAAGCAGTTGCCCCCTGTCCCTGGGTTGGTCCTATTAAGCTGGGAGGGAAATGATTCTACATCTGCCCTATGTGGGCAGGGACTGCACTACAGAAGCCATTTCTAAGAAATGGGCACACAGTTCCAGAGAAACTGGGGCTGGCATTGTGGTGTAGTGGGTAAAGCCACTGCCTGTGATGCTGGTGACCCATGTGGGCACCTGTTCTAGTCCTCGCTGCTCCACTTCTGATCCAGCTCCCTGCTAATGTGCCTAGGAGAACAGCAGAAGGAGGCCCAAGTGCATGGACCCCTGTACCCACATGGGAGACTCAGAAAAAGCTTCTGGCTCCTGGCTCAGGACTGGCTCAACTCCAGCCATTGAGGCAATTTGGGCAGTGAATCAGTGAATGGAAGATCTCCCCCACCCCGAAACTCTGCCTTTCAAATAAACAAATAATTAAATAAAGCCCATTGGTCACCTCCCATATTCTAGGCTTTATGCCTCCGTTAATGTAGCCAGACATGAAATCTACATTTGTGCAATCCATATTCCACTGCGTTCCTGTCATTTCAGACCATCCTTTTTAATGTGCTCTAAGTGAAGGGTCTTGCATTTTTCTTTAAATCTCTGTCTTGGAGATGTCAGTAATTTGTACACACACACACACACACACAGGCATCACCCCTCTCTGCTCAAGACACTTGCTGGATCTCCCAGAGGTGGCCAGTGTGAAGTGTCCCGTAGGGAGCCTGGTGACGGCAGGGGCCTGAGATGACCGTGACCATGAAGGGAGCAGGATCCCTGCTATCCCTGCCCAGAGGAGTGATGACAACAAGCGCCTAGGAGCCCAGGGAAGGGGTAACTGGGTGCTGCCCTCCGGGCATCCACAGGCAACTCGGAGCCTTGGGCAGGGCTCCAGAAGCAAATGCGATAGGACCTGGCAGCAGGAGGGAAGGAGGAGTGGGGAGTCTCTGAGGCAGAGGGAGAAGCCCCGTCCCCCGCAACTGTGTCCCCTCAAATAAGTATTACCAACCCTCCTCCGCTTTCTGCCCATTGGCAGAGGGCCCAGCCAGGACTAGAGCCCAGGTCTCCCAAACGACCCCCTCGCCAGGGAGCATCAGCATACCTGAGCCAGCCGCTCCCACCATCTGTCCTGAGCTCCTTGCGTTGGCCTGCTCTCTGGGGGCTCCCATCTGGCTGGGTGGATAGGCTTTCAAACCTTATGTGAAGCTGTTTAGGCTGGAGGACCCTGGGAAGGCCAGGGGTGGAAATTCAAGCACCGGCTTGGAGCCCATGGGTGTCACCCAGAGCTGAACTGTGGGCCTGTCTCAGGCTCCTGTCTCTGGGCCTGGGAGTGGGGCTGGCTGCAGACCAGAAGGCAGGGCCCACCCCAGCCCCGAGGCTGGGCCTGCGGGAGAGTCCAAGCTAAACCTCCGTACAAGGGTCCATTGTGGTTGCTGAGCCCAACCCTGGGCTCCGCCAGCCCTTCCAGCTCGGAAAATACTTTCCTGCTGGCAGCTCCCAGAGCAGCCTGTCCTTGGCCCTACAGCCAGGCCTCTCCCACCTAGCGGGGACCGCGGGCCACGGCAGCTCAGAGCTCCTGGGCCTGGCCCCCACTTGCCAAGCAGGACCCCTGATGCACAGAGCAGTGGGCACAGGTCAGAGCATCACGGTGAGGACCAAAGTCAGGAGAGAACACAGCCCTCCGGCCAGCAGGAGGCAGTGGGCTGTAGTCTCAGGCCAGGGAAGGGGCTGCACGCCCACCCTTGGTCTCTCAGGGTCTGTGTGGCCTTACAACATCCTCTAGGCATCTGGGAGCTGGGGTCCCTGCTCTCCTGACCTCCTAAGCTTTTAAACCAGAGTGTCACACAGGAAGGGAAAGAAGCTGCTCTGGAATTCGGGGTTCTGAGGACTCCGCTCCCAGGGTGGGGCTCTGGGCCTCCTCAACCCTTGCCTGGCTTACAGCGCCACCTGGGGCCGGCTGGGGAGATCTGCGCCCCTGAGTTAGCCAAGGGGCCCAAAGGCACTTGGACCCCAGACACCAGGGCAGTGCCCAAGGAGAGTGAGCCTGGTATGAGGAGGCCGAGACAGCAGAAAGCAGGGGGCAGGGGAGGGTCTCTGGCACCGCAGGGCCGTGGAAGGGAGGAATTGCTGTCACTGCAACTCTTGCTGACTGTCCCCTGGGCCAGGTCCTCGACAATGGGCTGTGGAGGGTGGGAGGGGCGTGGAGCCAGGTCCAGGGACTGGGAACTGGGTCTTGGAGGATGGTAGTGATCTGTCTTGTGAACAGCAGACATGCTAGGCTCAGGGAAGGCAAAGGCATGGCGGAGAGAGTGAGTGTGTGCGCTTATGTGTAGCTTGAGGGAGACAACGAGGGTGGGAGAAGTTACAGCCCTGGCACCTGTGGCCAACACAGCTTTCCGACAACTCCCTGTCCCCTACTCCCACCTCCTGTCTTGCTCTTTAGTGTCCAGGCAGGTACAGAGTTCCTGTCTCCAACTCCAATCCCCTCCCCTCTGGGTCTTGGCCAGGGGCCAGGCCAGGCTGATCTTAGGGGACAGGGTTGACCCTCTGGCTCCCTGGCCTGGGATCTGGAGAAAGATCTCTAGGCGGTTGTCTCAGGTTCCTCCACTGAAAACGGAGATGATAACCGAGCCTGTGGCACGGGGATGCAGTGAGGGTTAACTGAGAAAATACATATCAGCCACTCATTAGCACCTAGTGGGGACTGGGCCCAGGAAATGGGGCTTCTGCCCATGGGCCCTTCCTTCTGGGGGAAACTTGAGGGCTCCATTTCTCACCCCTTCTGTGGGTGTCCACTGCTGCTTCAGGTCTCTTTCTACTCCTCCTGAGCTCAGGGAAGCTCTACTGTGCACTGAGCAGGTGACTGATCATTGTTGGTTTCCTTTTTTTAGGGGGAAGAGGAGGGAGATGGGGAGGAGGGGGGGAAGTAAGGAGGGGAAGGAGGAGGGAGGAAAAAGGAAGAAGGAGGAGAGGGGGAGGGAGAGAGGGGAGGAAAAGGGGAGGGAAGAGGGAAGGGGAGGTGTGGGGAGCAACTGGGAGCAACTCGGACTAGACTAAGTTACTGGAATTAAGACTTATTCTATGCATCTGCTCTCCCACAATATGGCGCTGGGAGAGGAGGAAACAGCTTCTACACAGCTGCCTCCAGTTCAACCAATAAACTGTAGGACCTGCTCCTGATTGGAGGAGAGCAGCGTACTCGGCGTGTGGATAGCAGAGTTGGGATTGGTGGAAGAGGACTATAAAGGAGGAGAGAGACAACATGCACCAGGAACATCTATCTGAAGGAACACCTGTGCAGCCCCCGAGAGAGCCGGCCGGGGGTGTGCCGCTCCCCCGCGGAAGTGGGGAAAGTGGCAGGGGGAACCGCCCTTCCACGGAGGTGGAAGGGTCGGTAGCCAACCCGGGAAGAACCAGCAGCAAACCCGGGGAGGGCCAAGCAGACAAAAGAACAGCGCAGGGCCCTGTGTCGTTCCTCCACGAAGATGGGGAGCGACAGGGAGGGAGATAGGGAGGAGGGAGAAGGGAGGGGGGAAAAGGAAGAGAGGGGAGGGAGAGAGGGAGGAAAGGGGGGAGGGGAGGAAAAGGGGAGGGAGAGAAGGTGGGGAGGAGGGGGCGAGAGAAGGAGAGTTCCCATCTCCTAGTTTACTCCCCAAGTGCTCTTGATGTTAGGGGCTTGGCTGGAACTAGGACAAGATCAGACTGAGGCTGAAGCTGAGAGCTGTTAACTCCATCCAGGCCTCCCAGAGGGGCGGCAAGAACCCACCTCCTTGAGCCATCACAGCTGCTTTCCAGGATCCGCCTTCACAGGAAGCTGGAGTCGGGAGCTGGAGATGGCTGTGGAACTCAGGGCCTCCGATGTGGGACCCCTACCACCAGGCCTACAACAGACAGATGAACACCAATGTACCCCACTTGATTGACAGTGGGAGGTTTTGTCTTGCTGGCTTCATTGCTCTTCTTTTACCTTTTGAAAGTGTGGGAAGATTCCTATGTGCTCAGTGAGCCCCAAGACCACAATCATAATCCTAGGAAAAGCGGTGGTAATTCCACACTGTTGTCTAATACTCTGTCCTCACTGAGTTTCCCCCAATTTCCCAAGACACATGTTACAGCAATTTGGGGTGGGGGATAAGATCAGTGTTAATTCACTGGCTTTGGTTCCTGGAACCAAACATAGGGAGAATGTAACAGTGAGTAGTTAGTTACTTCTTTCTCTCATTGAATGGATCTTCTTTCCTTTGATTTCTTTTCTCTGTCCATTGAGGAAAAGATAGAAAAACAAATTGCAAAAGAAAGTCCTGTTTATTTCCATTACCTTGACCTACCCACTGGACATTTTGGGGGACAGTTGACCCTCTGTACCAGGGGGTTCTGCTTCTGGGATTATAAAGGTTGTGCCTGGATCGAAGTGGCACAGACTTTTCTTCTCGTCGTTCCCTACACAATACAGTATGACAGCCATTCACAGAGCTTTCACGTTATTCCAGGGATTGTAAGCAATTCTAGAAGTGACCTAATGTGTGTTGGAGGGTGTGGGCAGACCCCATGCAAAAACTGTACCACTTTCAACAAGGGAGTCGAGCAGCCGACGTTGGTATGTGCCCAGTCCCCCATGGATGCCGAGGGACAACTGTTTTACCTTTCAATCCTTTTGAACAAATTCTGAGTAAATATGCATTTTAAAAATAATAGCTCTTTTAAAATACAATTCACATAAATATTATTCACTAACTTCATTTTTTTTAAAAAAGATGTATTTTACTTCTTTGAAAGACAGAGTTACAGCAAGAGAGGGAGAGAGACACACAGAGAGAGATCTTCCATCTGCTGGTTCAGTCCCCCAGATGGCTGCAACAGCCAGGATTAGATCAGGCTGAAGCCAGGAGCCAGGAGCTTCTTCCAGGTCCACATGTGGTTGCAGGAGTCCAAGCACTTGGCCCACCTTCTGCTGCTTTCCCAGGTGCATTGAGGGGGAGCTGGATGGGAAGTGGAGCATCCATATCGGATGCTGGCACTACAAGCAGTGGCTTTACCCTACACGCCACAGTGCTGGTCCCTTCTGTGATCTTTTCCACACATAGCATGTTTTCAAGGTTCATCCATGTTGCAGTATGCATCAGTGTTGCGTTCCTTTCTATGGAACAATGCTACTCATCATAAGAATGTACTGTATTTTGTTCATCAGTGGATGTACATCTAGGTTGCTTCCACCTTTTGACTATCATAAATCATGTTTCTATAAGAATTGTGCCCAGGTTCTCACGTGGATGGATGTTTCCGTTGCTCCCGGGTGTCTGCATACCTAGGAGAGCAATTGCTGAGTCTTACAGTCACCTTGTGTTCAGCTGTTTGGAGAACTGCTAGACGGTGCCGAATTGAGCTGCCTTACCTGCCAACCAGCAATCGACGAGGATTTTGATCTCTACTAACTCTCCCCGGGATCTGTTACCATCTGACTTTTTCTTTCTTTCTTTTCTTTTTTTTTTCTTTTTCTTTTTTTTTTTTTTTTACAGGCAGAGTGGACAGTGAGAGAGAGAGACAGAGAGAAAGGTCTTCCTTTGCCGTTGGTTCACCCTCCAATGGCCGCCGCGGCCGGTGCGCTGCGGCCGGCGCGCAGCGCTGATCCGAAGCCAGGAGCCAGGTACTTATCCTGGTCTCCCATGGGGTGCAGGGCCCAAGCACTTGGGCCATCCTCCACTGCACTCCCTGGCCACAGCAGAGAGCTGGCCTGGAAGAGGGGCAACCGGGACAGAATCCAGCGCCCTGACCAGGACTAGAACCCCGTGTGCCAGCGCCGCAAGGCAGAGGATTAGCCTAGTGAGCTGCGGCGCCGGCACCATTTGACTTTTTCACTGTGGCCATCCTCATGAGTGTGGGGTTGTTTCACTGTGGTTTTGATTTATAGTGCCCTCGTCTTTCATGCATTTATAATCTGTTTATCTTCTTTGGAAAAATGTCTAGCTAGACATTGGGCTATTTGCCTTTTTTTTTTTAAGATTTATTTATTTATTTTGGAAGAGTTACAGAGAGGGAAAGACAGAGGCTAGAGAGAGAGAGAGAGAGAGAGAGGCAGAAGAAGAGGCAGGAGAGAGAGAGAGAAAGCTTTTATCCCCTGGTTCATTCCCCAGAAGGCTGCAATAGCCAGCACTGGGCCAGGCCAAAGCCAAGAGCCTAGAGCTTCAGCTGGATCTCCCATGTCGGGGTAGGGGCCTAAGGACTTGGGCTGTCTTCTGCTGCTTTCCCAGATGCATTAGCAGGAAACTGGATGGGAAATGGAGCAGCGAGGACTCAAACTGGCACCCATATGGGATGCTGGCATAGCAGGCATTGTGCCAGGGATTGGAAATTTTTTAAAAACAGTTATTTATTTGTTTAAAGATTTTTTTTTATTCATTTAAAAGACACAATTATAAAGAGACACAGTGAGAAATCTTCCATCGGCTGATGATTTCCTCAAATGGCTGTAAAGGCCAGGGCTGGGGCGATTTGAAGCCAGCAGCCAGGAGCTTCTTCTGGCTCTCCCATATGGGTAGTAGGGGCCCAAGAATTTGGGCCATGTTCCACTGCTTTCCTAGGCCATTAGCAGGGAGCTGTATCAGAAGAGGAGCAGCTGGGACTTAAACCGGCACCCATATGGGATGCCAGCATCATAGGCAGCAGCTTAAGCCACTATGCCACTATGCTAGCCCTTGTATATTTTATTCTAAGAGTTTCATAGTTTTAACTCTCAATTTTAAGTCTTTGCTTCATTCTGAACAGTGTTTTCGTCTGTGGTGTGAGGGAAGTATCTAGCTGCATCCTCTTGCATGTGGCTAACCAGTTGTCCTAGCAATGCAGTACTGAGAACCCGAAAGAAATGCTGCTGGAGCTGCCCCTCCCAGAGAGAAGCCATAGCCCTCGCCTGGGGACTGGGAGAAGAAGGAGGCCTGTGTTCCTGGCTTCACCTTGGGCTGGAGTTTCCATCCTGCTGAGCCCATGGGAGGTCAGGGCAGGGAAGGAATGGGGTGTGGCTCAGATGCCACAGACTCCTATTCTTATCAAGATTTAGTAGGTTTTCGGCGCCGCGGCTCACTAGGCTCACTAGTCTCCTCCGCCTGCGGCGCTGGCACACCAGGTTCTAGTCCCGGTTGGGGCGCTGGTTCTGTCTGGGTTGCTCCTCTTCCAGTTCAGCTCTCTGCTGTGGCCTGGGAAGGCAGTGGAGGATGGCCCAAGTGCTTGGGTCCTGCACCCGCTTGGGAAACCGGGAAGAAGCACCTGGCTTCTGGCTTCAGATAGGTGTAGCTCCGGCCATAGCGACCATTTGGGGGGTGAACCAATGGAAGGAAGATCTTTCTCTCTCTCTCTCTCACTGTCTAACTCTGCCTGTCAAAATAAATAAATAAAATAATAAAATAAAATAAAAAATATTTAGTAGATTTTCTTGAATTAATGTTCCTTTATTTGTTGTATGCCCTTAGGATGATTTCCTGGGGACATATATCCCTATTGGTAATCAGTGCATATTTTTGAATGGTATCTTATTTACTTACTTAATTAGAGAGAGAGAGATCGATCTTACATCCATTTGTTCACTCCGCAAATGGCTGAAATGTCCAGGGCTGGGCCAGGATAAGGCCAGGAGCCAGGAGCTTTGTCCAGGTCTCCCATGTGGGTACAGGTGCCCAAGGACTTGGGCCATCCTCCACTGCTCTCCCAGGCCCATCAGCAAGGAGCTAGATCAGAAGTGGGGCAGTCAAGACTCGAACTGGCACCCATATGGAATGCTGGCACCACAGATGGTGGCTAATCCCTTATGCCAGCCCCAATACAGTTTTTTTTTTTTTTTTTTTTTTTTACATGGTAGCAGACATGGTCCTGGTCTGTCCCTTTTCACCGAGTGTTATTCTGTTGTCCCTGTGCACTCATCCCCTGTGCGCGTTCGGGCTGTTTCCCAGTGGGGGCTCTTACAAATAAAGCTACTTGAGCATTTGTGAATACGTGTTGGTTTGGACACCACAAAGTGGAATGCCTGAGTAGGAAGTTTGTGTCAAACTTTTTGAGAAACTGTATGATGTGGTGGAATGAGAAGGTCATGCCAAGATGGCCGCTGGCAAGAGAGCGTCAGTTACTCAGGAATGGCTTTGAAACCCACCTGGCAACGGAGCCTGCCTGGCAAAAGGCTGTGATTGGATGGCTTCAGATACTGCCTGGCAACAGGCTGTGATTGGTTAGGGCATAAACTACCCCTTGACCTGATTGGCTGCCTTGGTTATTTAAGCTCCTGTCTGCAGGCCTGCTTTCACCTGACTCCTGGGGTCTGTGTGGTGACTCCGTGCCTCTTGCCCCCACCGTGCTCCTCCTCTCAGAACGAATCCACAGCAACAGTGTGAGGTTCCCAGTTGCTCCACATCCTTACCAACACTGGATAGGTCTTTTTAATTTATATTTATTTTTTAAAGATGTATTTATTTATTTGAAAGGCAGAGCTACAGAGACAGATACACACACAGATTGATCTCCTATTCACTGGTTCACCCTCAAATGGCTCCAACAGTAAGGCCGGGCCAAAGCCAGGAACTTCATCTGGGTGAGAGGCCCAAACACTTGAGCCATCTTCTACTGCTTTCCCAGATGCATTAGTGAGGAATCGGACTGGAAGTAGAGCAGCCAGGACTCGAACTAAGGGCCTCATATGTGTTGTAGGTGGCAACTTAACTCGCTGTGCCACAACACTGGCAGCTCCTGGGAGGTCTTTTTAATGTTAGCCATTCTGATGGATGCGTGAGGTTGTTATTCCGCTTCCCCAGTAGCTAATGAAGTGCTTGAACACGTCCCATGTGCCTCTTTGCTGTCCACACGCTGTCTTGGTGAGGTACCTGCTTAAATTGTTTGCCAGTTTTCAATTGGGTGGCTTGTTTTCTTATTATTGAGTCTTGGTTTAATTGTGCATTTTTGTGGACTACATTGCAACACTTCAAGACATGTATACAGTGTATTATGACAAGTCAGGGTAGTTAGCATTTCCATCTCCTTAAATATTTGTTTAAAAGCTTTTGATGAGCACATTTGAATTGTATGTATTTCTGGAGTGCAGAGTGCTTTTTCAGCATGTGTGTGTATAGTGTGTGCTGATCAAATCCGGTGATGAACACTCTCCATGTCCTTATCATTGCTACGTGTTGGGAGCCTTGGGGCGCCTGTCTTCTAGCTATTCAGTAAGTGCACAAAGGTTATTGTGAGCAGCAGTTCCCGCCCTCTGCTGGGCAGCGCCGGGATTGACTCCTGCCATGGGGCTGTATTTGGAGAGCCATGGTCCAGCCTCCCTCGTCCCCTGCCTCGCCCCTCCTCCAGCTGCAGCAATCCCCGTTCTACATTCAAATCTGTGTTTTTTTTTTTTTTTTTTTTTTTTTTTTTTTTTTTTTTTTTTAAGATCTCACATATGAGACAGGACGTGCGATATTCGTCTTTCTGAGTCTGACTTGAGTTCTTTACATTTTCTAGATGCAAATCCTTTCTTGGATATGTGGTTTGCAGCCTCTTCTCACAGCTGGTGGCTCGTCTTTTCATTCTCCCAACAGTGCCTGTCGGAGGCCAGGAGTTCTTGATTTTGACAGAATAATGTATCCAGAGTTTTCATGTATAGATGGTGCTTCTGGTATTAAATCTGTGAAACCTTTGTTCAACTCCAGGCCACAAAGATTTTGTTTCTTTGGTTCCCTTCCAATTTGGGGTTCACGTTGTATGTGTGATTTTATATCTTGCCTTTATTTTTCCATAAAAATCTTAAAAAATAATTTGCAGATCTCTGGAAAAGTGGAGAGTGGTGCTGTGAGCAC
This sequence comes from Oryctolagus cuniculus, assembly GCF_051225735.1. NCBI lineage: Eukaryota > Metazoa > Chordata > Mammalia > Lagomorpha > Leporidae > Oryctolagus > Oryctolagus cuniculus. Next base: position 64,587,018 of record NC_142867.1, read on the forward strand.
TGGCTTATCTTTTGCCTAAGGTGCAGTTGTTCCCGCTTCGCCACATTTGGGAAACGTTGACAACAAGGTGCCAGATTCTGTAAGGCAGGTGCTTTGCAAGGTGCTGCCGGCTATCTGGGAATTGTTCTCTAACAAGTAGCAACAGTGGCAGGTGCCACTCACCGCAGTGACAGAGTAATACTTGTCCAGTGTCCTCGCTTGGCTCGGACAAACAGGAGAAAAGAAGAAAATAAAATAAATTATAAAACCATTCCCTCCCCCTCCCCCAAGCCCAGGATTCCAAGGAATCGGCTTGTATGAGAGGAACCAGAGGACACCAGGGCTTAGCCACTCCCTGGAAAGTGAGGTAGAAACCCCTGATGCCCACTGTAGCCCCCAGGATGGGACCACCGCCTGCAGAAGAGTCCTCTGCCCAAGTGTGAGGCCTGGGTCTGCCACGGGGAGCTTGAGTCGGATCAGCCAGTAGCAGGTCAGTGAGCTGCCGGCCTCTGTCCCAGGAGACTGTGCACCTGTCCTGTGCAGAGTTCCTTGCTCAGCCCCCATCAGGCCTAGCCCAGCTGCTCTTGCCAACAACCCTCTGTCCTTCTGAGCTCAGCTGAGGGTCCCGCCCCTAGCCTGTCCCCGCCCCAGACCCCACTTTCATCTCGCTCTGTCCTGCTGTGCTCAGGCCTGAGCTGGAGGCTGCTTGCTCTCCTGCCTCCCGACAACCACACAGGGTCTGACAGCACCATTGCACCGGGAAGGACACTTGGTGCCGGGCAAGGCCAGTCGCTCTGGGTCGGGATGGAGTCAGGTGTACTCAGACCTGTCTCCCCCGTGGCCCAGAGGTCGGCTCTGGGCCTGACGCACCTGCCATCTGCACACCACACCCTTGCCCATTTCCAGGAGTCTGTGTCCTCCCCTTGCTGCCAAGCCCAGCCAGACGCAGCGTTGTCTCCTCCATGCAGCCTTCCCTGACTGTGCAGAGTGACAGTTGCTTTTCTGGATGCTCTCATATCCTGAAATCAGTGGTCTGACTTCTGCTTCTCCTTCCCAGACTCAGACACCACCTTCACCTGCTCAAGCCAGAGTCCTGCACACCAGCCCTTAACCTGCTTCACTGAAGACATTCCGAACACTTGCTGTATTTACATCATCTTTCTATTGATGGTTGTTTTTTCTTTCACTTTATAATGTCCCTACAGCACTGTCCACATTGTCAAAAATTTAGGAAAGAATAAAAATTTGAGTTGCCACATGTAACCACAGGAAGAGTTTGGCCAATGATTTTCAGTCTGGTTTCCGTGGACTTGTGTATTTCTATAGAGTGGAGAGCAAGTTGTACAAACAGTTCTAAAGCCTGCCCTAAAAATCTAGCAGGCAGTTGGACAGCAGGAACTTCTGATGTTCCAAACTGCACAGGATCTGTTAACAACAATCAGCGGGATGTTTTGATGTTCCTGATACAAAGAAATGATAAATGCCTGAGGTGGTGGATGCCAGTCACCCTGATCTGATCATTTATCACACATCCCACTGTGCCTGGGAATACACACAATCACTATGTGTCGATTAGAAGTGTATCTTTAAAGCCTAGCTTTGCACCAAGAATATTTTCTTAATGTCATTGAAACGTGCATGGCAGGTGGGCATTCGGCCTAGCAGTGAAGATACTGCTCAGCTTGTGTCCCACATCAGAGCACCGAGGTTTAACCCTGACTCCGCCTCCTGACTCCAGCTTCCTGCTAATGCAGACCCTGGGAAGCAGTGATGACGGCTCAAGTAATTGGGTTTCTGCCACCCATGTAGGGAGACCTGGAATGAGTTTCCGGCTTTGGTTGGGTCTGACCCTGGCCACTACAAGCATTTGGAGAGTAAACCAGCAGCTCTGTCTGTCTCTGCCTAGCCAAAAATGAAACAAAAAAAAATTTTAAATAACTAAACCAACACACACACACCATGGCACACCCACCAAAGGGCTGGGATAAAAAAACAAATGGAGCAAATGGGAGCCTTCGTATACTGCTCGGGGGAATGCAAAATGGCACAGCCTCTTTGGGCAAACAGTCATGCAGCGCCTCAGAAGTTAAGCACAGAGCTAGTGTAAGGTCCAGGAATTTCACTGCGGGGATCCGTTCAAGGACAATGGGACCGCCTCCACACGGACACTCACCGGAGCACCACTCGACCCTGGTGGCTGCCACCTGAGGCGTGCAGGCAGACAAGGTGACACAGCCCCACTAGGGAAGGTGGTTCTGTCACAGAAGGGCTGAAACCCTGCTCCAGCACAGATGAGCCCCGAGCGCGTTGTACGAGGGTGCGACTGGGTGCAGCAGCTGGGATGCCCACATTTCTTATCAGAGCACCGGGGTTCCAGTCCCAGCTCCACTCCTGATGCCAGTTTCCTGCTAATGTGCACCCTGGAAATGAGCAGGTGATGGCTTGGGTCCTTGGGCGTCTACCATCCACGTGGGAGACCCAGACTGAGTTCCTGGCTCCTGGCTTCGGCCCGGCCCAGTCTCCACTGTTGTGGGCATTTAGGGTGGATAGCAGACCAGTGGATAGGAGATCTTTGTGTTTCTCTCCTTTTCAAATTAAACTAATAAGTGAAAAATTTAAAAAAACTTTATGCTAAGTGGAAAAAAGACATACACAAAAGACCATGCACTGTGTGATTTGATTTATATGAAATATCCAAAATAACGGATGTGTGGGTAGGAATGGAAAGTGACTGTGAGTGAACATGGAATTTTGTTGGGGAAGGGAAGAAAATGGTATACAATGCATGGTGATGATGGTTGCAAAATGTTGTAAATATGTTAAAAAACCACTGACCTGTGCACTTTGGATAAAAGTATTGTGATTAAAAACAAACAGCTCTGTGGCATTATTCCTTTGCACAGCTGTGACATAATTTATTTAGATTTCTATTGCTATGCCTTTATGTGTTATTCTTTTGCCTCAAAACATCTCAAACGTACACAAAAATGAATCGAACAGGGTAACGAAGCCCCGTCCTCCTCACCCACTTCAATAATCATCAACGCAAACTTTGCTTTTACCAATTCTGATCCAATGGGTAATCTTGCTCATAAATCTGCCCTCATTCCACGGGTTCCTCCCATTTATACTGAACTCTATTCAGTCCAAACCATTTCCTCAGACCCTCATAGCATGCCCTGGTGATGCTCCTGGTCTGGCGAGCGGGGTGTGTGGGACTGGAGTGACCAGTGGGGACAGCGGCTATGCTGGCTGGACACCTCAGGCGGACACCTCCCCAGCCTCCAGATCCTCAGCCCGGCCCTGCCTTTCTTCCCTACTGCCACACGGGGGCGCCAGAGACGGCCTTTCACAGCCTCCTCTGGCAACATCTCCCATTAGCAAACCGTGAGGGTCGCGCGCCCCTTCTCGACCCGGGGATGACCTTCTCTTGGCCTCAGACTCGTCAAGTGGAAAATTAAGCAGGTGCAGGCGATGAATCATTTGGGCTTCCGGCGCTGCGCTCTATTGCCCCACCCTGAGCCAGCTCTCAGCAGCACTGTGCACTCAGCGCCCGCCCTTGGACCAGCCAGGGGACCCAGCCACACATCGCCGCCTGCAGAAGGCAGCTCGTCACTCCCAGGCGCGGCTCGGGCACAGACTTGGTGGCAGCGCTGTGGCTGAGGGCCAGGAGTCCTCTTAGTGACGCTCCCGGGCTGCCTGCTCTGGGAACCCCCAGCACCAGGAGCCAGCTTGGGACCGTGGGAGAAGGAAGGGCACGTGAATCACCAGGAAGCCTTGGAGGCCCAGCCAGAGGAGCCAGAGCTGGCGGGCAGGCCTGTAGGGGCGAGAGGCGTGGACGTGTGTGGCGTGGCTGGGCGCTGAGTCAGGGGAAGGGCGTTTGCTGGCCCGCGAGGGGCTCTCCAGCCTGCGGCCCCTCCTGTCTCTGTGTAGCAGGCCCAGCGGGCCAGGCTCTGAGCTCTGTCCAGATGTCTGTCCCTCCCTGGGGTGCTGTCCCCACTATGAACCCAACACGCTGGTCCCTGCCTTCCCCAGGGTGCTTCCTGCTAAGCCAGGGTGCAGGCCCCGCCCCAGATGGCCCAGCACAGCCTGTGTGCCTGGGCAGGCATGATGTTCTGTGCTTTTTTTTTTTTTTTTTAATAAAGAGCTATTTATTTATTTGAAAGTCAGAGTTACAGAGAGAGAAAGAGAGGCAGAGCAAGTGAGAGAGAGAGAGGGAGGGAGAGAGGTCTGCCATCTGCTGGTTCACTCCCCAATTGGCCGCAAAGGCTGGAGCTGTGCTGATCTGAAGCCAGGAGCCAGGAGCTTCCTCCAGGTCTCCCACACAGGTGCAGGAGCCCAAGGACTTGGGCCATCTTCTACTGCTTTCCCAGGCCATATCAGAGAGCTGGGTCAGAAGTGGAGCAGCCGGGACTCGAATCGGCACCCATGTGGGATGCCGGCACTGCAGGCGGGGGCTTTACCCGCTACGCCACAGTGCTGGCCCGCGATGCGCTGTTACCATGCTTCTTTCTCAGGACAGAGCCTCAGGATATTGTCACAGTCATTTCACAGAGGAGGAAGTCAGCCAGGCCAGGCGGAGTGAGGCCCCAGGCCCGGGCTCCACTCTGATCGCCGCGTGTGTGCCTGGCACTCATCTCACCCACTCTGCCCCTGCTGCTGCTCCGCTCCACATCCCCTGAGCCCAGCCCACTACGGACGGATGTGCGGACGTGCGTCTGAGCACAGGTACCAAGGGGCTGCACTGCACACCAGGTACACACACATATCCCAGCCCCAGCTGCCACTTCCCAGCTGTGTGACCAAGTGTGAGCAAGTCGGTTAACTTTACTGAGCTTCAATTTTCTCATCTCATTGGAGCTGATAAGAGAATCGAATAAGATATTGTGATGCCATTCTTTTTTATATAAGATTTTATTTATTTGAGAGGTAGAATTATAGACAGAGGGGGAAAGAGAGAGGTCTTCCATCCGCTGGTTCAATCCCCAAATGGCCGCAATGGCTAGAGCTGCACCAATTCGAAGTCTGGAGCCAGGAGCTTTTTCCGGGTCTCCCACGTGGGTGCAGGGGCCCAAGGACTTGGGCCATCTTCCACTGCTTACCCAGTAGCAGAGAGCTGGATCAGAAATGGAGCAGCCTGGACTTGAACCAGCACCCACATGGGATATCGGCACTGCAGGCAGCGGCTTTACCTACTACGCCACAGCGCCAGCCCCTAGCTATTATTTTTAATTATAAAAACATATTTATTTATTTGTCAGGCAGAGAGAAAGAGAGATGGACAGAGCTCCCATCTGCTTGTTCATTCCCCAGATGCCCACGATGATGGTCTGGGGCTGGGTCAGGATGACGCCAGGAGCCAAGAGCTCAATCGAGGTTTCCCCATGGGAATGTGCCAGGGGCCCAGCTACTGGAGCCATCCCTCTTGCCTCCCAGGGAGTACTCAGCAGGAGGTTGGAGGCAGGAGGGGTACCTCCGGCCCATCTGGGAGGGGGGTGTCACAATCTCTTGGTCAAACACCTGCCCCCCGAGGGCCATTTTAACTTTCAGCTCCTTCCATCTCATTATCGTTGTCTGCGTGCATCTCTACACGCCGTGCATGAGCAACGAGCCTTGGGCAGTCCCCGCAGAGGCGTGAAGGTGGCCTGCACCCCTGCACACCACACAGGAGCCCGTAGCATGACAGTTGGCCACCTGTAAGCTGTGGGCCTGTCCGCCTGCACCAGCTTTGGTGTGGCTGGAGAGGGAAGACCTGCGGCAAAGAAGAAGACAGGCCCTGGCTGTGGGGCCCACCCCCTTTCAAGTTCAAAGTGTGGCCCGCCCCGATCCACCTGGGGCCGTGTTAGAATCACCGTGTGAATCAGAATTTGCCTTTCCCTACGACCCCCAGAGCCCCCAGGCAGACCCATGTGATGCAGGCAGGGAGTGGATGGAGCTGCTGTCCCCAAGGGTCAGAGGGGCTGGCCTTGGGGCTGTCCCTGGTGTCACGGACTGCTCCTCTGCTCTTGGGAGCAGGCGCGAAGGTGTGCGGAGACCCGGGGTAGCCTGCCCCTCGGTCCTGCTCTGGAGCAGAGAGCTCTGCTGGGCCCAGCACTGGCAGCCGCAGGAGGGCTCCTCGTATCCAGCCTCTGGCCGCCTTCCGGGACAGGTCCCTGCTGCTTTGTGGGGCACTGCCAGCCCCTGGGCTGACCTCTGCGTCCCGACGCCAGGGCCAGCTCCCCCTCCCGATCCCTATTTGAGGGCTAATTTTAGGGCTGCCTTCACAGCTGCCTCAGCTCGGCCTGGGTCGGTTCCCAGCCACTCAGGGTCGGGGTCAGGTGGGGGCTTGGGGGAGTGGGCCAGGCCAGCCCCAGCTCTGGCAGCAGCAGAGGAAACCAGAATCCTTGTCCTGCGTCCAGCCTTCACCCTGCCTGGCGAGCCTGCCCCATGCTGGCCAGCAGGGTGGGTGAGGACTGCTCTGTGACCAGCCTGCTGCCCGCTCTGGGACGGATGAGCAAGATGCGTGGAGCCTGAGAGCCACAAAACAGCTCGAGGGGCCCTGGAGGCCTGGCTGAGCACCTGGCCAGCAGAGAGGAGAGGCCAAGACCAAGGTTTTCTTTTCTTTTAAAAAAGATTTATTTATTCATTTGAAAGTCAGAGTTATAGAGAGATCTTCCATTCACTGGTTCACTTCCAGGAGCCAGGAGCTTCTTCCAGGTCTCCCATGTGGGTGTAGGGGCCCAAGCCCTTAGGCCATCTTCCACTGCTTTCCCAGGCATTAGCAGGGAGCTGGATCAGAAGTAGAGCAGCTGGGACTTGAACTGGAGCCCACGTGGGATGCTGTCACTGCAGACGGTGACGTAACCCACTACGCCACAGCTCCAGCCCCAAGACCAAGGTCTTGGCCCACAGTCACACAGGAAGTGGTGGCAGAAGTGGCCCTGAAGCTGGGGCCTCTGGGTTCCTAGGGGGCCCCATGCCCTGTGCCTTGGGGGTGAAGATGCAGAGGGGCGGGGCACTTGAAATGCCCAAGGAAGTCAAGACCAGCATGGACGTGTCAGTGCCTGGAGGCCTGAGGAAGGTGCCCATCATAGCCTCTTCCCCCACCCCATGCCAGGGTCAGGCACAGCAACACCAAGGTGGGCTATGGAGGGAGGGTTCTGACCTCTGAGGACAACGGGGCAGTGTCCTTGCTCTGTCACCAGCATGCTGGCCCCTAGGGAGTGGGTGGCCGCTGCAGGCTGGCAGACAGGGCTGCCACCCTGCTGGGGACCCGGGCTCCCTCCTGCAGGGAACGTGGATCCTGAGCAGTTCCCTGGGCCCCCCACCAGCCTTCGCGCCTGGGGACACTGTGGGAGGGAAGAGGAGGGAGATGCAAGAGAGCCCTGGCTCTCCCACCTCCTGTCAGGCGCTTGTCACTCTGTCCCCTTCCTGTCCCTCCTCAGTGCAGCTGCTCCTGATCCCTCTGACCTGGGGTCTTTGAGGTGAGCCCTCCGGGCTTCACTACCTTCTCCAGTAACCAGGTACCCCGGAAGTCACAGGGGCAGCCCCGCGAGCCCTGGGCTCAGAAAGCCCCAGGTGTGACCCCAACCCCACCTCAGAGCCTCCCTCTGAGCTAGGGGTCTCAATGTAACTCACCCGGTGCTGGATCCGGTGTGCGCAGGTTGGGGTGGGGCTTCTCTGGGTGTACAGGCGCGGCTGTGGCTGACACCCCACCAGCATTCAGGGCCCACCCGAGCACACAAATGCATCAAACCGAACTGATGCTGACATCACAGACCTGCGCCCAGAGGAGCCCTGCCCTCCCCTCCCCCTCCCCGCAAAGCCTTCGTTCCCAGAGTGGGAGGGAGGGGGGCTCTGCAGCTGCAGGGGAGCCCTGAGCTCAGGGCACAGCAGGGGGAGGGGAGCCGATCAGTCTGCCAGGGTCTTTTTTTTTTTTTTTTTTTTTTACAGGCAGAGTGGACAGTGAGAGAGAGAGACAGAGAGAGAAAGGTCTTCCTTTTGCCGTTGGTTCACCCTCCAATGGCCGCCGCTGCAGCCGGCGCACCGCGCTGATCCGATGGCAGGAGCCAGGAGCCAGGTGCTTTTCCTGGTCTCCCATGGGGTGCAGGGCCCAAGCACCTGGGCCATCCTCCACTGCACTCCCTGGCCATAGCAGAGAGCTGGCCTGGAAGAGGGGCAACCGGGACAGAATCCGGCGCCCCGACCGGGACTAGAACCCGGTGTGCCGGCGCCGCAAGGTGGAGGGTTAGCCTATTGAGCCACGGCGCCGGCCCATCTGCCAGGGTCTTGATTGTCAGCAGCCTTGATCCTGAGGGCGCTGGGGAGCCGCAGGAGGGTTCGAGCAGGGGGGTGACAAGGTGGGGTTGCTGCACACAGTGTGGGTCGGGGGTGGAGGTGGTGCCAGGGAGCCCTCTACTTTGGGGTTCACGTGAAGACTGAAGTCCGGACTGTGCACAGTGAGAGGTGGACAGGCCCTGGGATAACGCAGAGCCCTGGGCAAGGTTCAGTGAGGGGTGGATGGGCTCAGGGAGGAAGGCAGAGGAGGCTTGGGGAATGCTGAGTCCTGGCCTAGGTGACCAGCTGGCTGGAGGGTCGGGGGGGTGGTGACTGGGGAGCAGTGGGGAGAGGAGTGGGGCTGGAGACGCTAAAGAGGGCAGGGGAGAAGCATCCCCAGGAGACATGGGGTGCTGGGGGGGTCAGGCGAACCAGACGGCTTTTCTCTGCATAAAGTTCTCTGGATGACATCACTGTATCCCACACACTCTTGGGATAGCCCTTTAGGCCCTAGACACCTGTGGTCCCCAAGATGAACAACACCTGGACTTGGGCCCCAGGAATGGATTGTGAATAGAGTCTGCAAAGGTTCTGTGGCCCCAGGATGAGGGGCCCCTCCCAGAGTAGGGCAGCATGGCCACACTGAGGGTGTGTGTGTGTGTGTGTGGAGGGTGAGCCGAAGGAAGCCATGGGTGGGCGGAGCTGCAAGGCCTGGGAGATCTGGCGGCCCAGAGCTGTCACTGCACGCAGCAACAAGGCCCAGCAAGGATTACGGCTGTGTCAGGTCACAGGGCAAGAAAGGCTGGTCTCCAGCTCCTGGCTGGGTGCTGTGCTCTGAGCCACATGCACGGGAGCAGGCAGCACTGAGCCCTGGCCATGCCCAGGTGCTGTGCTCGTGTGTGGACCGGGCGGGAGCATAGGGCTGCTGGGCGAGGGCCCCACCCCTCCCTGAACAGCGCCATGCCCAGGTGCTGTGCTCGTGTGTGGGCCGGGCGGGAGCACAGGGCTGCTGGGCGAGGGCCCCACCCCTCCCTGAACAGCGGCCCTAAACCCACTGTCTGTGGGTGCACCCTGGCCCCAGCAGGCTGTAATCAGAGGAGCCAGTCCCCCAGGGAGGCCGCATTGCCATCATCGCTCTAGGGTGTCCTGTACACGGGTGAGATTCTTAGCACCTGCCTGGCACCAGGCACAGAGAATACATAATGAACAGCAAGGTGGAGGGGGAGCGAGAAGAGTTGGACAGGTGGGGGGCGTGCGATTCTAGTGGGAGGTGGCTGGGAATGGCCCTGTGACAAAGAGCCCTGGGGGCTCCGCCAAGGCCTGCCTCAGTTCCAGCACTGGGGGCTGCGGGCCCCCTGGCCTGGCAGTTAAAGCCCTGCCTACTTGGTCCAGGCTCCCCTCATCAGCACCCCGTCCCGAGAGAGTCAGGTAAGGCTGAGGTGCCCCGGGGCCTTGGCACTGCACCAGATCTAGTGTGGCAGGTGGAGGTGACTCACCTGGGGCTGGCCGGATCCAGGAAACAGCCCCAGGGTGGGGACCCGGAGATCCCCTGCCTGGCCTTGCCCAGGGTCCTGCTCCCAAGTGACCCTGCCGAGGGACCCCCGGTGCAGCCAGGACCGGAGAAGTATTCTGGAAACTGCCCATTGTCTGCAGCCATACCACCCGGAATCATGGAAGACACTGCTGCACCTCTTCTCCTCACCTCTGGTTCGAGGGCTGGGGCCAGATAATCTTCAAAGTTCCTTGGGGCTCTGGATTCCTGTTCTGCTGAGAGGCCCACAATCTCTAATGGCCCCCTGTTCAGCTGAGAGGCCCATAATCTCTAATGGTCTCTAATGGGCTCAGGGCAGGGCTGAGTGACAGGTTCTGGATAGGGGTGGAGGAAGGATTGCCAGGTGGGGCAAATGAAAATACAGGCTGCTGGGCGGTGCTGTGGTGCAGCAGGGTGAGCCACTGCCAGCAGCACTGGCATCCCATATGGGCGCCGGTTTGAGTCCCAGCTGCTCTGCTTATGATCCAGCTCCCTGCTAATGTGCCTGGAAAAGTGGTGGAAGATGGCCCAAGTTCCTGGGCCCCTGCTCCCAGGTGGAAGACCTGGAAGAAGCTCCCAGCTCCTGGGTTTGTCCCAGCCCAGCTCCAGTTGTTGTGGCCAACTGGGGAGGGAACCAGCAGATGGAAGACCTCTGTCCTTTTCTATCTATAACTCTGACTTTCAAATAAATAAATAAATTTTTAAAAAGAAAATACAGGATACTACATTAAGTTTCAATTTCAGATAAGTGATACTTTTTAGTATAGCATGTCCCAAATAATTTATGCCACAGAATTATTCATCGTTCATCTGAAACTCAAATTCTACTGAGAGTTTTTTTTCCTCTGTAAGATTTATTTATTTGAAAGGTAGAATGAGAGAGAGGGAGAGGGAGAGGGAGAGGGAGAGGGAGAGAGAGAGAGAGAGAGAGAGCTCATCTACTGGTTCGCAACTGCTTGCAACAGCCAGGGCTGGGCCAGGCAGAAGCCAGGAGCCAGGAACTCCATCCAGATCTCCTACATGATGACAGGGGGCCCAGGTGCTTGTGCCATCAACTGCTGCTTCCCAAGTGCATTAGCAGGGAACTGGACTGGAAGCAGAGCAGCCGGGACCTGCGTAGGACATAGGATGTGCGCATCCCAAGCTGCAGCTTAAGCCACTGAGCCGCAGTGCCCACCCCTCCACTGGGGGTCCTGCGCTTTATCTGGCAGCTCTGGGTGGGGAAGGTGCTGGGAGCTGGGACTTCAGCAGAGGAAGATGCTCAATACCCTGGGCAGCCAGCGCTCTTGCTACTGCCTCACGGCCTCCGAGTCCCTTACCCATGAATTCCTCATGCTTTGTTGGAAGGAAGGGGATGAGGGAGGGAGAGCTAGGGTTGGGGGGAACCAAGAGCCACACAGTGAGGCCAAGAGATCCCAAGGCCCTAAGAAGCCGCACGTGGACTCCGGCCCCGCACGAAGCCACCCTGACCGCTCCTGCCTGTGTCTCCTACACAGCCCAGGCTCAGTCCTATGTCCACACCCTCACTCTAGTCCCCGCCGAGGGCCCTGTGGCTCCAGCACGTGTGTGCCAAGCCCCCTCACAACCACAGCCTGGGACCGGGCAGTGTGACAGCTACAGGGCTGTGCTGTCCTCCCTTGCCAACTGGATGCCCCCCTACAGAGACCATCTCCAGGGCCAGGGGAAAGCAGACGGGAAGCTGGAGGAGCTGCCGTGACTTGCCCGGGAGCCTGGGTGCTGGTGTGTGGCCCAGGCCTGAGCTCTCCTGCAGCACGGAGCTGCCCGTTTTCTGTGGCCATCTCTGGCCTTGCTTCTTTCTGGCACTCAGCAACTCACTCGGGCTGTATCCCGTTTGATCTTGGCGAGTGACGTGGCAGATGCCGTCAAGGCTCTTGCTCGGCTGTGATCTTGTGCAAGGGCCTTTGCCCAGAAGCAGTAAATGTGGGAGGAGAGGAGGAAGCAGGCAGGTGAGGGGGTCGGCCCCTCCTGGGGCTCACTGGCACTGCCCCCGCGGCCCCACCCTTCCTGCAGCCCGCTGCCTGCCCTGAGTCATGACGCTCCCCAGCACTCTCGGGACAGCGAAGCCTGGGCGTCCCTCTGCAGCCCAGACTCATGCGTTCCCTGGGGCACCGCCCTCTGCCTGGACCTGGATGCCACCCAAACCACGCTACGCTGGGCACCGTGTCATGGTCTGCACTGGGCTGTGTCTGCCCCGCTGGACTGCAGGTACTGAGAGAACAAGGACTCTCATCGTCTCATTTGCAGGTTCACTGAGCACTTTCTGTGTGCCAGGTGCCATGCTGGGTGTCAGGGTATGACTGAGCCGATCCTCTGTCCATGCGATGGAGATGGCCAAGTTCTCTGGCACCTTTGCTGCCCCCAGTGTCCCACTTGGGCCTCCTCACACTTGTTCAACTAAAGAGCTAGTATCTACCACACTAGCTCCAGGTGCTCAGGCCCCATAGAGCCATGACTGGCCTCTCCAGGTACGTGCCCGGGGCGGATGGCCACGGGGCAGGTTTAATAGTGACTCACCCGATAAGGACTGTGCAGGACATACAATCCTGTTGGGTACAGATGTGAACCGGACCTCGGGTGCCACTCTGTGACAGTCTCCTCCCAGCAATCCTCCAAGTCGAGCTTGGCCACAAGCAAGTCACCTTGTCACCGCTTCCTTTTCTGCCCCTGGCTCCAGTATCCAGCCAGTCCTCAGCCTCTCTTTTCTAATTTCTTTGTCACGAGTGGAACTGTGGCTTTGGTAGCAGGGTCACTTCTCCTGAAGTGGACTTTTCTCTGTGGACTTCTCGTCAGCTCTATCCTTGCCAGAAGCCTGGAGCCCACTCAAAGTCCCATTTGCTGGTGGAGCCTTGCTGCATTCCTTGTTATGGCCCAAGGTCATTGCCAGCTTGCATATCGTGGGCAGAGCTGTGATCTTCGGCATGCCTGGTGCTGAGCTCAGGTTCCCAGCTCTGCCTTCTCTTTAGTAGCCCTCGCACATCCCTAGGGTGGCCATCTCAGGCTTGTTCTTGCAGCGCCCTGAACTTCACAGTGGCCAAAGAGCAGCAGAAGCAGAGACAGGTGCTGCCCTCTCTGGGGTGAGGCTGGAGCAGGGCTGTGTATTAACAGCATGCTCTAGGAGCCTACATTGTGGCGCAGCTGGTTAAGCCACTGCTTGTAACATCAACACCGGCATCCCATGTGGTCATTGGTTGGAGTCCCAGCTGCTCCACTTCCTATCCAGTCCTCTGCTAATGTGCCTGAGAAAGCAGTGAAAAATGGCCCAAGCATATCTGTAGGACACCTGGATGGAGGTCCTGGCTCCTGGCTTTGACTTGCCACAGCCTCGGGCTGATGTGGCCATTTGGGGAGTGAATCAGTGGATAGAAGCACGTTCTCTCTCTGAAACTGCCTTTCAAGTAAATAAGTAAATTTTTAAAAAATAAAAAAGAGCATTCTCTATCTCTTTGCCTTTCAACCAAATAAATACACAAGAAAAAATATTTAAACCTCTCTCTGCCTCACACAATTTATTTTCAAAATAAAAAAATTAATTTATTTTTATTTGAAAGACGGAAACACACACACACACACACACACACAAAGATTTTCCATCCCCAAATGCCCAAAATAGCCAAGGCTGGGCCAGGTCAAAGCCAGGAGCCTGGAACTGGACCCATCCCTTCAATCCCCAGTGTGAATACAGACCGCGTGGTCAGCTCTCAGCTCTCTCCGGAGCCGCCCGCCTGGCCTGCAGGTGTGTTCTCTCCATTAAACCACGCACCCTTGCTCACGTGGTCTGCGTGGCCTGGTGCTCTCGCCCAGGTTCCATCTGGAGAGGGGCCCATCAGTTCTGACAGACGCCCCACCCATCAAACCTTGCCACCTCGCTTCCTACTGTGCTCTGTCTCACATCCGAATTCTTTCTTGCACAAAGACAAGAACTCATCCCATGCATCTCTGTGAACACTGGCGCCAATATAGAAGATCTGGACTGAGGTCCCAGCTGCGGGCTTTGGCCTGGCCCAGTCCCGGACATTGCAGCATCCGGGGAGTGAATCAGCGGAAAGGAGCACTCTCTCCCTCTCAAATCAACCAGCCAGTGATGTTTTATGTGGGCTTATGTTATTTGATTAGGATTTTGTGTGGAAAACCAACTGCAGCATATGGCAGGTACCAGGTGCTCAATAGAGCAGCGTCATTAGAGAAACTGTGGGGAGATCAGGTTTGTTGTGGTGCTTGGTGTAGTGTACAAGGAAGGCGATGATTTTTTTTTCTTTTTTAAAACATCTTCATTTATTTGAGAGGCAGAGTTACAGATGGAATGAGAGAGAAAGAAAGAGAGAGGTCTTCCATCCACTGGTTCACTCCCCAAATGGCCACAGTGGCCAGAGCTGCGCCAATCCAAAGCAGGAGCGGAGAGCTTCTTCCAGGACTCCCACGCAGGTGCAGGGGCACAAGTGTTGCTGTGGATTTTGGTTGCAACACCCAGCACTTGGGCCATCTTTCACTGCTTTCCCAGGCCATAGCAGAGAGCTGGATGGCAAGAGGAGCAGCCGGGACATGAACATATGGGATGCTGGCGCCGCAGGCAGAGGCTTAGCAGACTACGCCGCAGCCGCTGGCCCCTACTTGACTATCCTGTGCCAGGTACTGGGCCAGGCACATGACATGAGTTATCTAACCTTCAGACAATCCTATAAAGTAGGCGTTATTACCATCCTCATTTTACAGTCGTGGGAGCTCCATGCAAATTAATAAATGATAGAATCAGGAGTTGACTCCCTGCCCTGAGCTGCATTTGCATTTGAGGAGAGCCGAGGTCAAAGGCAGCCGTGATTCCCTAGCCTGTAGCAAATGCAGGAATGTTCACTCAGTGAGAAGGAAGTGGCTCCCAGCGCCCAGGCTGCAGCTTCGCTGCTGTGAGGCTGGGTTAAGCTAGCATCCTGCTGGTATCAGGGCCACAGCCCTTGGGAAGGTAGCGAAATGAACCATAGGTCAACGAAAGGGCCTCTGGAGCGAGTCCCCCCTGTGGGCCAGGCCTGGAGAGCAGCCAGCAGAGGGGTCCTAGGGGCAGCAAGGAGAGGCCCTGACCCGCTAAGCCTTGTAAAGGCAGAGTGTTCACACGGGTGCTGTCAAGTTAGGGTCTGTTCACAATTTTTTAAAAAAGGGAGGGCGCGACCTGGCAAGGCCTTCCCCTTCTCCCCGGAGTCAGTGCCTGGAGAGCAGGTGGCACCTTGCACCTTGGGCTGCAGACGGCTAGTGGTCACACAGCTTATTTCCCGGTTTCCATCAGTCAGAACTGTCTGTTACAGCTGTCTTAAGGACTTTAAAGGGATACATTGTTAAAGATATTTCAAAGTAGACTTTTTAAATAAACAAATATGCCTTGTAAAAGCACAGTCTTAGATTTGCAGAAAAGCTGCAAAGATAATACTGAGAATTCTTATCATTCCCCATCCAGTTTCCTCTAGGGCTGACATCTTATCACCACAACCAATGAGCTAATAGTGACGTCATTATTAATCAGCTAATGTCCACGCTTTATTTGGATTTCCCTGGTTTTACCCCGTGCCCTCTCTCTGCCGCAGGATGCCATCCAGGGGACCACACTGTCGCTCCCCGTCTTCGTGGAGGAACGACACAGGACCCTGCGCTGTTCTTTCGTCTGCTCGGCCCTCCCCGGGTTTGCTGCTGGTTCTTCCCGGGTTGGCTACCAACCCTTCCACCTCCGTGGAAGGGCGGTTCCCCCTGCCACCTTCCCCACTTCCGCGGGGGAGCGGCACACCGCCGGCTGGCTCTCTCGGGGGCTGCACAGGTGTTCCTTCAGATAGATGTTCCCCTTAGATGTTCCTGGTGCATGTTGTCTCTCTCCTCCTTTATAGTCCTCTTCCACCAATCCCAACTCTGCTACCCACATGCCGAGTACGCTGCTCTCCTCCAATCAGGAGCAGGTCCTGCTGTTTATTGGTTGAACTGGAGGCAGCTGTGTAGAAGCTGTTTCCTCCTCTCCCAGCGCCATATTGTGGGAGAGCAGATGCATAGAATAAGTCTTAATTCCAGTAACTTAGTCTAGTCCGAGTTGCTCCCAGTTGCTCCCCACACCACACCATATCAGTCATCCCCCCTCCCTCCCTCTTCTTCCATCTGGGACAGTCTCTTGGGCTTTCCTTGTGTGTGTGTGTGTGTGTGTGTGTGTGTGTGTGTGTGTTTATGACCTTGACCAGTTTTGCCAACCGTCCCTCAGTCTGGGTTCTTGCAGTGTTTTTCTATCAATTGGACTGGGTTTATGGGTGCGTGGGAGGAGGATCAGGAAGGCAAATGCTGCTCTCGCCATCGCCATCCCCAGGGTGCACGTGACCCACCCCTGCTGCTGTTAACCCTGGTTGTCAGGCATGCTCATGGCAGAGGCTACAAGGTCGCATTCTGCACCGCACTGGCTCAGTTGCCCCTAAAGTCTCCTGGGGATAACGATGGTGACCAGAGAGCCCACAGGCAGGTGAGCCTCAGAGGGCCACCTTTGGCTCTGGCTTCAGCTTCTAAGGATTTGGGCTCTACCGGTGTTGGCAGGCACCTGATTTTTTGTTTTGTTTTGTTTTTAAATTTATTTGAAAGCCAGAGTTACAGAGAGAGAGGGAGAGGCAGAGAGAAAGAGAGGTCTTCTATCTACTGGTTCATTCCCCAAATGGCCACAATGGCCAGGGCTGGGCCAGGCCAAAGCTCAGAGCCAGGAGCTTCATCAGGGTCTCCCATGTGGCTGCAGGGGCCTAAGCACTTGGTGTATCCTCTGCTGTTTTGCCAGGTACATTAACAGGGAACTGGAGCAGAAGTGGAACAGCTGGGGCTTGAACCGGCACCCAGATGGGATGCTAGCTCTGCAGACTGTGGCTTATCCCACTAAGCCACACACTGGGCCTACTTTTTTGTTTATAAAGATTGATTTCTTTATTTGAAAGGCAGAGTTAGAGAGAGAGAGAGCATTTCCATCTACTTCTTTAGTCCCCGGATGGTTGCAATGGCCAGTGCTGGGCCAGGCCGAAGCCAGGAGTCTGGAACTGAATATTAGTTTGAGTCCTGGCCACTCCCCTCCCAATGCAGCTCTCTGCTCCTGCATCTGGGAAAACAGTGGAAATCCTTGGGCCCCTGCCACCCACATGGAAGATAAGGATGGAGTTCCTGGCTTTGGCCTGGCCCAGCCCCAGCAGTTGTGGCCATTTGGTGGGGGTGAACCTGTGGATGGAAGATTTCATATAATGCTGACCCAAGACAACGTGCCCAGACACCACGGGCCAGGAAACCAGGCAGAGGACCTAAGCAGAAGCAAGGTGTCTGGGGCAGGGGATTTGCTGGCCCCAAGAGAGTAAGGGTCCTTTCCTGTCAGGGAGGGCTGGGTGTGTGGAATGAGGCAGGGACACACTCAGAAGGACATTGAGGGGACCCAGGTGCCCCAGGGGTCCGGTGATTCTCCTAGGCTTGTTCAGTCTGAGATTCCACCTGAGCAGAAGACTTGGAGTTTTATCTCCTCCCTATTCTGTAAGTACCTCTTTCTCATTCTCCTCCTCTTTTATTTATATGAAAGGCAAGGGGAGAGAGAGACAGAGACAGAGAGAGACAGAGAGAGAAAGTCTTCTATCTGCTGGTTCACTCTCCAAATGGCCACAGCAGCCAGGGCTGGGCCGATCCAAACCCAGAATCCAAGAGCTTCTTCTGGGTCTCCCATGTGGCTTCTGCTGCTTTCCCAGGCACATTAGCAGGGAGCTGGACAGAAAGTGGAGCAGCCAGGACTTGAACTGGCTCATATGGGATGCTGATGTTGCTGGCAGTGGCTTTACCTGCTGTGCCACAGCACTGGCCCCTCTCCTCCTCTTCTTTCCCCTACCCCCACCCCTTTTCTCTAGGCTGGCACCCAGCACCATTCTACCCTGGAAAGAGGCAGCTAAATCCAGGCCAGAGTTAAAGATTTTGATAGAACGGTGCACTGAGATCAGCAGGGTAGAATTTAAGTAGCTGGCTTATAAAAACACTGATTGGATTGCTTCTCGGCCTTTTGGCTAAATCAAGTGTAAAAACACTGATTGGGACACCCTTCTTTCTTTTCTTTTTTTTTTTTAAGATTTATTTTATTTATTTGAAAGAGTTACAGAGAGAGGTAGAGAGAGAGAGAGAGAGAGAAAGGGAGAGAGAGGTATTCCATTCACTGGTTCACTCCTCAAATGACCACAACAGCCAGAGCTGAGCTGACCTGAAGCCAGGAGCCAGGAGCTTTTTCCAAGTCTCCCATGTGGGTGCAGGGGCCCAAGCACTTGGGCCATCTTCTACTGCTTTCCCAGGCCATAGCAGGGAGCTGGATCAGAAGAGGAACAGCCGGGACTAGAACTGGCACCCATATGGGATGTTGGCACTCCAGGCCAGGGCTTTAACCGGTGTGCCACAGCGCCAGCCCCAGGGACACCCTGTTTCATACTGGAACACGTGGGCTCTGTCCCCACCCTACTCCAGGCTCCAGCTGTCTTCCAATGGCCACCACGGAAGGCTGCTGCCCTGGTGCTTGGGTCCCTACCACCCATGTGGGAGACCTGGATGGAGTTCCCAGGTCCTGGCTTCCACCTGGGCCAGCTAAGTTGTTTCAGATACCTGGGGAGTGGACCAGTGGATGGAGATCTGTCTGCCTGTCTGTCTTTGTCTCTCTGCCTTTCAAATAAATAAAACAAAATAAACAGGTAAATGCTCATGCCGTTATTGTGAACAATGAAGAGCAGAATGAAAATGACGCACAAGTCACGACTAAGTTAAAATGTACAGGAAATTTCTGCCTAAAACACACCCATTCCCTGTGATTAGGGACTGTGAGGATTTTTTACTTCTTGCCTTACACTTTGCTATACTTTTCAAATGCTCTGCAACAAGGAAGCGTTATTTCTATAGTCAGAGAAAACAAAATCCATGGTTGAATACTTGAAATTGAATTTCACTGGGACAGTGTGGGGTGCGCCAGAGCAGGACCTCTCAGCCATTTCCCGCTCAGAGCCCGGCTGACTGGGCTACACCTCCACCCACCGCCTCTCCACAGGGGCCCTCTTCCCAGCAGGCTCTTGGGCAATGCTGGTAAGTACACAGCACGGGGCTTGACGAGCCATGCAAGTAAGTGATTCTGGAGCAGGAAGGAGAGCCCTTCGCACCCCAGGGAGGAAAGGCGCCATGGGATGGGGACCCTGGCCGACAGGTGCAGCCAACAGCCTTGGGCAATTGTCTCTCCCCTCCTACTGGTGGCTGCCCTTGGCCATCGGTCTGCACGGACACAGATGCCCAGAAGGGGTCTTAAGGTGCCAGGGGCAGTGTGTATGGTCCATGTCATCTGCAGCCACCACCAGGTGAGGGTGCAGATGTGCTGGGTGTGTACCTGGTGCTGTGCTGGGTGGACCCTTTGTGCACAATGAGGTCATCCATACACATGGGCAGCACGTTTACCCCATGTTGCCTACAAGAAAACTGAGGCTCAAAATGGTTAAGCCCCAGGACACACAGCTAGCACGTACCATAGAGGCTCTTAACCACTGTTGCACCCTGCTTCTGATTAATCTGTAGCACCTGAACTTCCTGCTTGGTAAATGGACAGTCCCTTGCGGCCTTGGCCTTGGTGTGGGCTCACTGACAGTTTGGTTGTTATTGCACATGATGACACTTTCGCTGTGGTCCTGCTCACTTCCTTATCTCTTGAGGAAGCAGGATGCCAGAGGCCACGGGTGCAGAGACCCTGAGCCTACTCCCTGCCCTGGTGCTGGTGGGCTGTTCTAGGCCTCTGACCTGGAGGAGAGAAAGAGACCCTCAGTGGTGGCGGGGGAGGGTCACAGAAGGCAGGAGTCTGGTGCCAGGTTGGAGTGAGTTGCTGCAGCTGAGGGCATTGTGGGCAGGACAGCTGGAGCTCCTCAAAGTGGCAAGTGGGTGGCTGCAGAGGGCCAGCAGTTCCAGGCACAGTGGGCTGGCCCCTTTCCCACCCCAAGGGGCTTTCACAGCTTCTGTGTACCCACTCAGGACTGTAACCGTGGGCCCCTTGCCATCTGCCAGAGTGGAACCAGCACTCGTGTGGCTCCTGGTGGGCCTTCTCCTGGGGTGGGGGAGCCTAGCCCCAGGGGTCCACGGGATGCTGGAGCCAGGGACACAGACGGGGGACTTTGTAGGTTCTTCTCTCCCTGCTGGTTCCAGGAAGGCCTCTGATGATGACCTCTGTGGCTACCTTGGTGGCCTCGAATAGCTGGGGCAGTTCTGAGTCTGCCCACTGCCCAGGTCCCAGATGCACCGCATGAGTCACGGGACCTTGCAGAGGCTCGGCGGCCTCACGCAGCCCGCTGGGGAACTGGCACGGGGCTGGCTGCTAGCAGGGGTTGGGCAATCACTAGGCTTCCTGAAACTTCAAATTTCTCTCTGACCCCTTCCCCCAACTTCCTCTCTCAGAATCAGGCTGGGGTCTGGGGCATGTCCAAGCCTACACTCTTTACTTCCTTCAACACTCACTGTTTTTCCCTGCTCCTGTCCTGGTCCCCAGAACCCCAAGAGGCAGCGCTGGGGTGTTACCTTCCTGGGCCCCTGGCTCAGGCTACAGCAGCCAGGTCTACTCCTACAGCCAAGCAAGAGGTAGGGCTGCAGCTGGGACTCCCTCCCAGCCCTCACACGCCGCCCTCTGCTTTCCTGTCGGCCCCCCACTTCGGCCCCTCCATTCCCATCTTTTATTGCAAAGGCTCCAATTGCCCTCTCAAGGGTGAAGGCAGCGGCTGCGTCTTGCTCCCAGCTGTATTCCTGGCCCTTGGCGCAGTGCCTGGCATTCAGATGCTCATTAACGATTGTTGAGTGAATGGGTAAGTGCCTTCCATCCCACTTCTGTCATGTTCCCCTCCTGCAGCCCCCGCCCCGGCCCAGGTCTCCTGGTCACCTGGACTGCTGCTCGGCCTCCTGGAGGGCTGCTGGCCTTACCTCCTGTGCTCGTGTCCCACCCTGGCCAGGGCCATCTGCCCTTCTCAGAGCCCTCCCTGGCTCCCCACTGCTCCCAACAAGACCAGCTATCTGGAATAGTAACAAACAAGGACAGACATGGATGGTAGGCCCAACGTCTGTGCCCCCTGGGAGTGCACAGGAAGATATGCAAAAGTACAAAAACTTGGAGCAATGCTATGTAAACTGAAGATAAGATCGCAGAGCAAAGGGCAAGGGAGAAACTGTGCAAACTGGACATGGCGGGGGCAGGGGCTGGACTGACAAACATGCCCTTTCCCGAGACATGTGTCAGTCTGTGTCACTCGCTGGCCTGGCCGCCCCCACCTCTGCCTTCCTGCAGGCTCCTGCAGGACAAGGACCACAGAGAATTCATCCTGATGTCTCCGGCATCCAGCACGCGCCTTGGCATGCGGCAGGGAATCAATAAATATTTGTTGAGTGAATGACTCAGAGGAGTAAATGAATTATGAATGAGGAATCAATGGTTTCAAAGTAGATTAGATTTATCCCCCCTGCCTACTCCTGTTTCAAGAACCCAAGGTAGGGACTTCGGTCCTCAAAGACATGGAATGACCTTCCAAGCCAGTCAGCGTGGTTAAGAGCATGGTTTGGGGGGCCAGATCATGCAACAGAGTCCTGGTTCCACCGACGATTAGCTCTGTGAGCTTGGGCCAGGTCTGTAACTCTGGGCCTGGGCTCCGTCATCTGTGCAATGGGGAGGGTAATAGGACCTGTCTTATGGGCTTGTTGTGAGAGCTGAATTCGCATGTGTGTGTGAATGCAGTATGTATTCATTGGCTAGAGGGGTCTGCAGGAAGTTCGTGGAAAATGTGCACTACCTTTAATTCCATCATTCTTCAGCCTGTGGGGCCCATAGTCGGGGACTCAGAATAGGCAGGGGTGCGAACGTTTTGAAGTACGCTCACATGGATATGTAAGTGCGTAAGTTTATATATTTGTGACGGTGTGAAGCGCCAGTGATGACGGTAATGCGGCCGAGTCCCCAGCCTGCCCCTGCCAGCCACTTTCTCCGTGTCTACACTGGCTGCCTGGCGGTGGAGCCGAGCCATCACCGTGATTGAGCAATGCTGCATGAAGTTGAATCAGGAGGCGGTGCCTGACCTGCCCTATTTCCGCCAGATCAAGCGGGTGAACAAAACCCATCAGAACGGACCCTGTGAAAAGGTCCCACCGCGCAAGGAGGAAGAAACTTGTCCTCAGGTTTCAGAGGAAGGGAGTGTGATTTCGGAAACAATTTTCCATGAGAAACACAACACCACTCTCAAAGTCATCTGTTTGGTATTCTCAAAACAAACAGTCCGGGAAGCTTTGATGCCGCGGCTATTTGCCGGGTGCCTCCCAAGTGGCAAAGGACGTGAGTAGGCAGTTCACAGGCTGGGGAATGCAAGCGGCCCTCACACGAGGAGAGAGAGGAGAGACGCAGCTGCCGCCAGACCCGCCAGACCCTATTTTCCGCCTATCAGATGGACAGAAAGCCAAGGCTTTGATCCCCAGGGTTGTGAGCCCTGGGAGATTTTTCCTTTGAGGAATTCACCCTCCTTTACTGGCAGCCGCCTGCTTAGCAGAGCTTTCCTCTGCTCCTGCTCCAGGCGGGGGCCCAGAGGGGCTTCAAGCTGAGGGGTTTCATCCAGGGGAGCTCCTGAAAGGACCGGGAGTGACTGGGAATCTTGCAAACTCCTCCAGCTTAAATGCAGACAGGAGCAGAGGGGAAGCCCAGCCAGCCAGGCGGTCAGTTGCACCTTTGAGGGACTTTGGTGACTTGATACATACGAATTCACATACCTGTGCTTGATGAATCTAAAGACCTGCAGGATTACAAACCCGATCTCTGCTTCTTTTTTTTTTTTTTTTTTTTTTTTTTTTTTTATTTATTTATTTATTTTTTTTTTTTTTTGACAGGCAGAGTGGACAGTGAGAGAGAGAGACAGAGAGAGAAAGGTCTTCCTTTGCCGTTGGTTCACCCTCCAATGGCCGCCGCTGCAGCCGGCGCACCGCGCTGATCCTGGCAGGAGCCAGGAGCCAGGTGCTTTTCCTGGTCTCCCATGGGGTGCAGGGCCCAAGCACCTGGGCCACCCTCCACTGCACTCCCTGGCCATAGCAGAGAGCTGGCCTGGAAGAGGGGCGACCGGGACAGAATCCGGCGCCCCAACCGGGACTAGAACCCGGTGTGCCGGCGCCGCAAGGTGGAGGATTAGCCTATTGAGCCACGGCGCCGGCCGATCTCTGCTTCTAAATCATCAAATGAGACAAAAGCAAGAAAAACCCCAGCATAGCAAAGAACAAAATACAAAGCAATTAGGAAGCACGAAAGTGAAGAAGTAAAATGAGGCCAGATTAGCTATGAAATAGATAACAAAGAAATTAAGCTGTCTATTGTGGCCATTTGGGGAGTGACCCAGCAGAAGGAAGATCTCTCTCTCTCTCCCTCTCTCTCTCCCCTCTCTTTCTGTAACTCTGCCTTTCAAATAAATAAAAAAATCTAAAAAAAGAAAAAAATATTTTGGGGCTGGAGCTGTGGTGTAGCAGGTTAAGCTGGCATCTCATATGGGCATTGGTTTGAGTCCCAGCTGCTCCACTTCCAATCCAGTTCCCTGCTACTGCGCCTGGGAAAGCAGTGGAAGATGGCCCAAGTCCTTGGACCCCTGCACCCACATGGGAGACCTAGAGGAAGCTCCTGGCTCCTGGCTCCGAACTGGCTCAGACCTAGTCCTGGCTGATGTGGCCATTTGGGGAGTGAACCCAATGGATGATCTCCCCCTCTCTCTGTAACTCTGAATTTCAAATAAAATAAATAAATCTTTAGGAAGGAAGAAAGCAAAATGGCCAAAAGATCCAACAGAAAAGGAAAGGCAAACATGGGTCTTAAATGATTCTTTTGTTATGAAAATAGGCACTCAAAACAAGAGAGGTGCGTATTAAAACTACATTGGATCATGATTGTTCATCTATCAGATGGGCCAAATGCCAAAGGTCTGATTTTACAGCATTGGGGAGGCCATAGGGAAACAGGCACACTTACATCAGCGGTAGTTATCAAATCTACATACAACCATTTTGGTATAGTAATATTTTTGTAAAACATGAGCAAAAAATATGTCTGAGGGCACTCTGAGAAGCTCACTGAGGGCTGGGCATTTGGAGTAAATACTGCTTAAGACCCCAGACAGGACACCCACATCCCACGCTGGAGAGCCTAGGTGTCATACCCAGCTCTAGCTACTGCCCCTGCTAACAAGGATGCTGGGAGGCAGTGGTGACGGCTCAAGGAACTGCGTTCCTGTCATCCACGTGGGGGACCTGGACTGGTGTGCAGCTCACAGCTTCAGGCCTGACCAGTCCTACCTGTGGCAGTCACTGGAAGTGAGGCCATGGATGGAAACCTTCCCTGTCTATATGTCATGTTTTCCTCTTCTCTTTCAAATTACACTTAATAAAAAAGTTGATGGGAAAAAAAGAATGAAAAGTAATGACTTTACTCTGTGTAAAAGGTTTTATTTTTTTCCATAACATGTGGAAAGTGCATATTATGAAAAAAAAGACTATGTGTAGATTTCAAGATTCTTTTTGCAAAAAAAAAAAAATCACAAATTTGGCAAGAATCCAAATACCCATTGCTGGAAGACTGGTTAAATGCATTATGATACATTTGTACACTGGGATACTATGCAACCCCTAAAAGGAGGAGGCACCAATGCCCTGATTGGGAAAGACCTCCAAGATTCACTGTTAAGTGATAAAATGCAAAATCAATGTGTATTATATGCTACATTTTGCATTTTTAAAAGATTTATTTATTTGAAAGGCAGAGAGATAGAGAGTTCTACCACCTGCTAGTTCACTCCCCAAATGGCCACAACGGCCAGAGCGGAGTTGATCCAAAGCCAGGAGTCAGGAGCTTCTTCTGGGTCTCCCACAAGGGTGCCGGGGTCCAAGCACTTGGGCCATCTTCTGTACATTTTCCAGGCCTTTTAGCAGAGAGCTGGATTGAAAGTAGAGCAGCTGGGACTTGAACTGCAGCCCATATGGAATGCTGGTGTTGCAGGCAGTGGCTTAATCTGCTCTGCCACAATGCCAGCAATGTACAGTACAATTAGACTAATAAAACATCAGACGGGTGGATGCTCTGCCTAGCAGTTATGCCGCTGGTGAGGATGCCTGCATGCCACATTGCAGTGCCTGGGTTTAATTCCCAACTCCACATCCTGATTTTAGCTTCCTGCCAATGGAGATCTCGGGAGGCAACAGTGGTAAAAGTAATGGGGTTCTTGCAATCCACAAGGGAGAACTGATTAAGTTCTGGCTCCCAACTTCAACCTCCCTGGTGGTTGTGGGCATTTGGGGAGTGAGCCATTGGATGAGCTCTCTCTCTTTCTTGTCACTCAAATCCATACAATTTTTTAAAATAAAATATCAAGTGGTGGATTCTATAAAAAGAGAACACATACCTCCTTTTAAAATATCATGAAAAACATTAAAAAGTAAATCCCAAAGAATAATTAATGTTTTAATTATGTAACTCACAACATATATAAACAATACAGAGATCCCCTCAAACCTAAATATTCCCTAGAGACTTTTGATCAGGTCAAAGAGAATAAAACTAGAAATTCATAATGCATATAACCAATACAAAGAATTCTAAAATTTAAACATGGCCTTGAAGACTTTTAATCAGGTCAAAAGGAATTAAAAATTTAATTAACAACTATTTATAAAATAATAACAAAGAAAATTTATTAATATATCAAAAAGTTTGTGATGCAGCCAAAGCTGAATTTAGAGGGAACCTTATAGCCTTAAATACTATATTGGGGCAGGCGCTGTGGTGCAGCGGGTTAACGCCCTGGCCTGATGTGCTGGCATCCCATATGGGCACCGGTTCAAGAGCCGGCTGCTCCACTTTTTTTTGACAGGCAGAGTGGACAGTGAGAGAGAGAGAGAGAGAGAGAGAAAGGTTCTCCTTTTGCTGTTGGCTCACCCTCCAATGGCTGCCGCAGCTGGCGCACCGTGCTGATCCGAAGGCAGGAGCCAGGTGCTTCTCCGGGTCTCCCATGTGGGTGCAGAGCCCAAGCACTTGGGCCATCCTCCACTGCACTCCCGGGCCACAGCAGAGAGCTGGCCTGGAAGAGGGGCAACCAGGACAGAATCAGACGCCCCAACCGGGACTAGAACCTGGTATGCCGGCGCCGCAGGCGGAGGATTAGCCTATTGAGCCACGGTGCTGGCCTTGCTCCACTTCTGATCCAGCTCTCTGCTATGGCCTGGGACAGCAGTGGAAGATGACTCAAGTCCTTGGGCCCTAGCACCCACATGGGAGACCTGGAAGAAGCTCCTGGCTCCTGGCTTTGGATTGGTGCAGTTCCAGCCGTTGCGGCCAATTGGGGAGTGAACCATCGGATGGAAGACCTCTCTCTCTCTCTGCCTCTCCTCTCTCTGTGTAACTCTGACTTTCAAATAAATAAATCTTTAAAAAAATACAATATTTAGAAAGAAGATAATAAGCAAAGTAGGCATTCACTTGCATAAGCTTGTACAGTAAGAACAAGAAAACTACCTTAGGATAATTAAGCAGAAGAAAATAATAGAGGTAAAAGCTGAAATTATTTATGTAATTAATTATGGAAGTAAGAAGTAAATTTAGGTGTGTTTTACATCAGCAAACAACAATGTGCTTAGTATGTCACATTTTTATATAGTGACCTGACCTTTGCAAACCTCTTAACTTTATCCCTGGATCATGCCCCTGGCTGTTTTGCCGTCTTTCTTTCTTTCTTTCTTTCTTTCTTTCTTTCTTTCTTTCTTTCTTTCTTTCTTTCTTTCTTTCTTTCTTTCTTTCTTTCTTTCTTTCTTTCTTTCTTTTTGACAGGCAGAGTGGATAGTGAGAGAGAGAGACAGAGAGAAAGGTCTTCCTTTTGCCATTGGTTCACCCTCCAGTGGCCGCCACGGCTGGCGCGCTGCGGCTGGTGCACCGCGCTAATCGGAAGGCAGGAGCCAGGTGCTTCTCCCAGTCTCCCATGGGGTGCAGGGCCCAAGCACTTGGGCCATCCTCCACTGCACTCCTGGGCCACAGCAGAGAGCTGGCCTGGAAGAGGAACAACCGGGAAAGAATCCGGCGCCCCGACCGGGACTAGAACCCGGTCTGCCGGCGCCGCTAGGTGGAAGATTAGCCTAGTGAGCCGCAGTGCCGACTTACTTTCTTTCCCTTTCTTTCTTTCTTTCTTTCTAATAAGTTATGATTTGAGTCTGCATTCTTTTCTGTTTTTTTTTTTTTTTTAAAGATTTACTTATTTGAAAGGCAGAGTTACAGAGAGAGAGGGCGAGATGCAGAGAGAGAGAGAGAGAGAATTTCCCATCCACTGGTTTACGTTCCAAACAACAGCAACATTTGGGACCGGGCCAGGCTGAAGCCAGGAGCCTGGAACTCCTTCTGGGTCTCCCACATGGGTGGCAGGGATCCACCTCTGTCGCCTTCCCAGGTGCATCAGGGGTGAGGTAGAGAGAGAGAACTCTGTTGGTTAAAGCTTGGCGTTTGCCTTGTTTGAACCGCGTTGGAACAGTGCGTGCCCATGGTTGACTGAAACTACCCTGCCGGGATTGGCCGCTTGTTACAATGCTGGGTCACAGTCTGTTTACACTTTGGGCTAGGTTACAGTTCCCTACGCTCAGAGAAACCTTTAGGCCAAACTGAAAATTCATACAGAGGCAGCTTCAGGCCAAACAATCCAACGTTAACAACCTCTGGCCATCTGAACTCGGGAGCCTGCCTGGTGCGGATGTGTGCGAGATGGGGCTGGGATCCCTGGTGCTCTGGTCCTTGCTTGCCGCTGCCACCTGCTAGTGAAGTTCACGGACTCTGCAAGGCCCAGCTCACATGCCCCCTCTTCCAGGCAGGCTTTGTGGATCCAAACAACTACAACGCACCCCAGTGTGGGATGAGCACTTCCAGAGAATGGACAAATCCAACATTCGTGACAGGCTGGCAGAGACGGCATTGGAGCCGGCTTCTGATGGAGAAATGGGACTCCAGCCTGCGACGCAGCACAGACAGAGCCCCCAGGAAGAAAGGAAGGCACCGGCAAACTCGGGGCTGTGTGGCTGGGAGAATGGGCGTGTGGGAGGCAGATGGACAGTGGTCACCAAGGGCCTTGAGTGACACGGGAGGGGTTTGTGCTTCATCCTCCCGGGCTGTCGGGGACTGGGCAGAAGCAGGATTGTGATATCGGGATGAAACGGGTAAGCTGCCTGGGCCCCACCTTCCCCAAGGCAGGGACACAGGGTGACCACAGGATGGTGTGAGCAGTGGGGAGGTAGAGCAGGCAGCTCTGGCTCCAAGGCCAGGGGCAGTGGGCATGGGGCCCAGCCCTGAGTCCATTTCTCCTCCCAAACCCATTTCCTGGCCCCTGCACATCCCACCCTCCCACCCCACCCCCCACCCCTGCACACACAGCCATCCTTGCCCTGGGAAGGGCTGGGCGGCAGCTCCAGGCAGCTCCCGCAGTCACCATGGATAGAGGCCTGCAGCTCAAGCTGTGTGTCTGGCCTCTGTGGTCAGGTCTTTGTGTCTGCACAGTGGCTCTCTTTGTCCCGAGCAGCCTCCCCCACCGCCCCCTTGCCCTTGTGTCTCTCCTGCCTGTGTCACAGAAAGCACAGCCCTGCTCTCTGCCTCCCGCTGGGAGCCTCTGTGCCCTGAGCCAGCTGCTTTCTTCCTCTGAGCTCCATGAACAGGAGCTGTGGTAAGGAACTGACATCCTGGCAAGAATCGCTCTCCACCTGGCGCTGTGGCCCTGACGTCCCCGGGGCCCCTGGCAGCCTCCTATGTGCTTACCCACCTCATTCTCACCCTGCCCAGCCAGGGGGCTCCCGGTCTCCCATTTGACGGACGAGGAGACCCAGTCTGAGGACAAGGCTGGCCTCATGGGGGAGTGGCCTGTTCACAGGCCGAAGAGCCCTGGACCTGGCCTAATATCCTACTATCACCACCTTGAAATTCTTAGTGAGTTTTGAAATCGGAGTCCAGATTTTCATGTTGCCTGTGTATCCCACAGCTTCCTGACGCTGTAATAAAATACCAGAGGAGGTAACTTGTACAGAGAAAGGGCTCATTTAGCTCACAGCTCACTGCTGGTCTCCTCAGTTGAGCTGGTGATTGGCTGACGGAGTTCCCATGGTGGCACCTGGCATCATATGATGAGAGATGCGAGTCTCTCTTATAAAGCCACCAGGCTGCAGTCACAGGCTCCACCCTAATGACCTAATCTGGTCGAATCACTTCCCAAAGGCCCCGCCTCTACACACCATGGTTGGATTAAGTTCCCGCTGTCTCAATGTCATTAACTTATGACTTTGTGGTTGAAAGTCCTACATGAGCTCTTGGGCCAAGTCACATTCAAATCCCAGCACACTGGAGCCTGCAAATTATGGAGCGGGTCCTGCTTGGAGGGAGGTGCAGCAGGGGCTTGCCCAGGCCTGGACCAGGCTTCCTGCTTCTTGAGGCTGCCTTCCTTGGGTGCCTGCATCCTGCCATGCCAGGAACCAGAGCTTG
The DNA here is from genome assembly GCF_051225735.1 of Oryctolagus cuniculus. Taxonomy (NCBI): domain Eukaryota; kingdom Metazoa; phylum Chordata; class Mammalia; order Lagomorpha; family Leporidae; genus Oryctolagus; species Oryctolagus cuniculus. The sequence goes on from NC_142867.1 coordinate 64,616,333, forward strand.
CAGTCTGCATCTGGCATCAGAGCCTTGGCTTCTGCTACAGAAACCTGAGAAGCACAGTTCCCAGCTGGCGAGGGAGGGAGGACGGTGCAGGCCGTCGCCGAGGTCCAGGGTGCAAGGGAGACAAGCCTGCTGGAGCCAGCTAGCCCTGTGTAAACAGAGCCGCCAATGTGGGTCCCAGCCCCACAGCCCAGCCACTGCTCGGGGAAGGCTGCAGGGCCTTCCCTCCCAGCTGGAGACCCCTGCACACTCACTGCCTGGCTTGGCTGTTCACTGCTCCTTCTGGGACCTGAGTTGGCTCTGGTGCAGTTTAGATGAGATAGCACAATGCCTAGCACAAAGACGGAGATCACTATATTGAGGACTCACTTCTTCCCTCGCAACTGATACTCATGAGGCCATGGCAGGGACAGAGCTAAGTGCCGGGGCTTTAACTGCAAATAGGGTGGACTCTGGCTCTGCCCTCAGAGAGACCCCCCTTGGAGGGGAGATGGACCCTGGTCACATGCAGTAGGGCTCTGGGCTGGGTTTCAGGGGAGCCACGTTAGTCAGCAGGGGAAGGAGGCCAAGGGCAGGAGGCACGGGGTTGGGGGAGGAACTCGGGCCGAGGGAGCGCCCAGGGCTGGTCAGGGGGCTCGGGAGGGGAAGGCCGGGGCAGCCTGGAGAGCAGAGCCTTCAGACCGCTGAGAGTGTGAGGCAGGTGACAGCAGTGAGGGGCAACAGAGACGCCGCCCTAGCCTGTGAGCCAGGGGCTGGAGCCTGGGCCAGGATGGCATCCTCAGAGCAGAAGCTTTGCCCAGCGAGAGAAGAGAAAGCAGCTGAGAAGGCCTGAGTGACCCAAGTGCATGCCCAGAGTCGGCGAGGCAGGAAGCCACCTAATGCACCAGGAGAGAGGCCGAGGCTGCCGCAACCCCAGCCCTGCCCCCATGGTCATGGGGACCAGTGCTGTGCCTGGGCCCTCACCCTCAGCCACCGTGGCTGCTCCGTTCCTGGCAGCCTCACTCAGTGCTGTCCCACCCCCTCTCACAGGGCCTTCTGTGTACACCTCCATAGCCTGGCAGCATCAAAGGTCTAATCTATAATTTTCAATAAATGCTTAGCAACAAATGTAAACATATAAAACTGTCAAAGCTGGCTGAAGGAGGGCAGGGGATCCCCGGGCAACCCCAGGTAAAGGGGACTCTGCTGGGGCATGGGAGGCCTGCTGGACTTGATTTCTGAAGCCCCTGAGGGAAGGGCCTGCGGAAGAGGTCAGGGGACCAAGCTCCAGCCCCTCCAGCACCGGGTGATGGACCAAACCCTGCAGCAGAACTGAAGGCAGGCCGCAAGTAAGGGGTTACTATTGCTCCATTTTGTAGGGGAAGAAACTGAGATTTAGAGAGGAATCATGGGAGAAGTTGAGGCAAGACTAGAATCTGTTTTTTATTTATTTATTTGAAAAGCAGAGTGATGAGAGGGGTGGAAGGGAGGATATTCTGTCTGCTCATGGATTCACAAATGCCCACACTTGCCAGGGCTGGGCCGGGCCAAAGCCAGGAGCTGAGAACTCCATTGGGGTCTCCTGCGTGGGTGGCAGGAACTCAAGTACTTAAGCCATCTTCTGCCACCTCCCAGGGAGCTGGATCACAATCAGAGTATCCGGGACTTGAACCAGGCACTTCCGACAACGGATGTGGGCATCTCCGGCAGTGGCTTCACCGAGCCTGGAATCTAAACCCAAAGTGGTAGGGTTCGAGGACAAGGCCCTTTCCTATGCTCCTCAAGCCTCAGTGACCACCGGGTGTGGGAGCTTAGGCTGCCTATCTCAGGGTGCAACGTCTTCAACTATGAAGTCAGGGAGCTGGACGGATGCAGGGGCAGAGCCCTGGACAGCTGCCAGCCTGGTGTGTCTGCTGAAGGCCAAGGCCAAGCCAGGGCCTCATCTTCCTATCGACAGAGTTTTCTCCTGAGCTGACTGTAGTGAAGGTAGAGACTTGGAAGAGGGAGGTGGAAAAAGAAGCTTGGCTGGGGCTCCAGGGCCCAAGGGAACTTCCCCATACTGAGACCCCAAGCTGGGGCTTTGGCAACACCTAGGCCCTGGCAATTGCACGGGCCAGCTCGGACAACAGACGGAGGCGGCTGGACAAGGGCCCAGGGAGGCTGCAGGGGTGGAGCAGCGTTCACCCTGTGCTTGCTCCTTGCAGGGCTGCAGCCAGCACCCTCCCAGGGCCCCTCCCAGGGCCCCTCCCAGGGCTGGCAGCCGGGTCCCCGTTGAATGCTGTGGAGCCCAGCAGGACCCAGCTCCTTGGCTCCGGAAGAGGGCTCCTCTGCCCTTGTCCAGCCCCGGAGCACTCGGAGTCTGCTGTGACAGGACACCGGGGGCGGGAGGATGTGTGTGGCTCCATTTCACAGCAAAGGTGGCCCTGAGAGGACTAGAAGTGAGCCAGGCTCTTGCAAGGGTCTGTAGCTGGCTCAGCAGCCTCACGCCTTACTCCCACACAGATCAGAAGGGGGGGGCGGGGGGCGGACACTACATGGGGCGGGGCGCCCTGCCGGCTGAGAAGCTACTCAGAATGTGGGACCAGAGAAGCAGCCCGAACTGTTGCAAGCATTTGGGGAGAGGGGGAAGCATCCCCGACGCCGCCCCTCTTTCTTCATTAAATAGGAATGTTCAGGGAACTTCTAAGGGAGATAAAGAAAGGGTCGGGGAACACCGGGAGGCTCCCTCCGTCCACTCCGGAGCCGGGCGCTCGGCTTTCCTGCCCAGGGCGGTGGCGAAAGACCCCAGCCGCAGCCTCAAGCAAAGGAGGCGCGTCGCCGTCAGACGGGGCCTGAGGCGGGCCCGACGTGGGCAGCGGCGAGGAGCGGAGGCCCCGCAGCGGGCAGCGGCAGGGGCCGCTCAGGCGCTGGGCAAACCTTGCAGGGCTTCGGCGCCGGAGAAACCCTCTCCTCACGCGCTGGCTCTCTCGCCGCCGGCCCCTGCCGGCGCAGCGCCCCTTGCGGACGCGCTGACCCCGCGGCGGTGGCGCTGGGCGGCGTCCCGGGGCGGGTGGCCCGGTGTCTGCCGGGGCGGTTGTGGGGCGGCGCCAGGGCCCGTCCAGAGTTCGCCCTGTTCCCCGCCCGGCCGGGCCGCGGGTGGGGAGCGAGGCGGGTCGGGGGCCGCGGGGCTCCCGGGCGCGTGGGTCCCGCGGCGGTGGGTCCCGCGGCGGTGGTGGCAGGACGCGGGTGCCAGCCACCCCGAGCTGCGGCGACCGCACCCCGGGCGGCCGAGCGCGGCTCTGAGGGGCGGGCCGCCCGCCGGGGCCGGGACACCGGGAGAGGTTGGCTGGCGCAGCTTGGGGACGCGGCCGGTGAACCCGGCGCGGGTGCCGACTCGCGCAGAGGGGGAGCCGGCAGACGTGGGTGGTGTGAGCGCACCGGAGGACGGAGGCTGAACTTGGTGTCCCCGGGAGCGCCGACCTCGGTGAGTGGGGACAGCTACCCCGGGAGCGAGAGCGCGGGCCCTCGCACTGGCACGTGCGAATGTGAGCCGCTGCGTGCGTGCGCCCCCGGGGCCGCCGCTGAACTTTTGGAACTGGAGTGTGTGTGCGCACTCCGGCTGGGCGCCGGTGTGGAGTGGGGCCGGAGCCGTGGGAGCTGCGCTGCGCTGCGCGCTGGTCCGCCCCCGGGGCGGGGGTCCACTCTGGGTGGCCTTCGCGTCCTGGGGGTCTCTAAGGCTGGGGGGCAGGGGCGGGGCGCAGCAGGTGCTGTGGGAAGGGTCAGTTAGGAGAGAAGCCCGCCCCCGGACTAGGGCTACCAGCGGCAGATCTGGGACTCTCCAAAAGCGCTCCCAAGGGCCAGGCCCTGCTGAGGAGGGACCTGTGGGGGCCAGGACTGTTGTTTCTCTAAACATAGGGTCCCCGGCTTCCCTGAGCCCCCGCCCGGAGGGTCTGGGACCCAAGTTGGAATGAGGGTGAGCTTTTGAGGGTAGGGGGAGGCCGAGGAGGTGCCAGTTATCTGTGGGGGAGGGGGAGGAGGAAGGAGGGTCTGCCTACCCCAGAGCCCTGGAGGCTCAGAGACCTGTGTCCCAGCCTCGCCTGGCCGCCATGGGACTCTGCTTTATAAGGAGGGAATGATAACACAAATGTTAATAATGACACAGAAGCTGAGGGCTCATGTTCAGCCCCAGTGCCCATCTGGGCCGGCCTGCAGCTTGGGGGTGGGGACACAGGTGTCACTCCCTGGAAGGAGCCTCCAGAAACGGGCGTCACCCTGTGCCCCCACCCCAGGACCACTCGGAACCCCTCAGCCTGCCAACCCTTCTGGCCACAACCTGGCGACTGCACCCTTCAATAATAGCAGGTGACCTCTGCTCTGGTGCACACAAGGCTGTTACCACTCTCTGGCTCAGGACATTATCTTCCATGCCCACTGCCTGATAGGCCCTGCAGCTCTCATCCTCCTCACCTGAAGAACTGCTCAGCCAGGGCCCCAGTTCAGATGCCCCCCCCTTCCAGGAAGCCTTCCTTGATCACCCCCATCAGGTTGGAGCCTCTTCTGGTGCTGTGAGCTCTGGTCCTTCTTACCCAGGACTATCACAGTCCATGTCTATCATCTGTGTCCCTCGAGCCAGGTACAGGGCCTCCGGGAGGGCAGAGACTGGCCCTCACCCGCCTCTGTGCTGCCAGCACGCTGCGCAGAGCTGAGAGCAGGGGCGCTCCCTCTACCCTGCCTCCCGCCGCTGAAGAGCTGCCTGCAGCAGAGCTCCGTGCCGTTACAAAGACGGGGAACAGGGAGCAAACTTATCTGCTAGGGGGCACAGGCTGCCGGAGCACTGTGGTCTGGGCCGCTGGGAGTGGGGGTGCAGGCTGAAAACCTGGATTCTCCGGGAGGCAGTCTGGAGCCGTGGACGGATGAGCAGGGGGGAATCGTGGTCAGAGAGCATCTCAAGAAGCCTCTGTGCGTGGGGGGGGGACCTGAGAAGTGCTGCGGCAGGTGAGGCCGGGCCACCCCAGCCACGCAGGCCCTGGCCCCAGGCCCAGGCTCCCCCCCACCCCGAGGCCTCTGATGCTCCTTCTGTGGAATCTGGGGACCCTTAGGACTCCCCCCCCACGGGAGCCAAGCAACCTTGCAACTGATCCCCTTCTAGCTCTGCCCCCAACTTGCTGGGTGCCCCTGCCCTGCTAGCTCTGAAAGGACATCAGCACCAGTGAGGTCCTGAGGGGGGGGTGGGGGGCTGGCGTGCAGGGCTTGTCTCTCTCTTGCTTTATCTTGAAGATTTTTAAATTAAAAAGTTTTTATTTGAAACGCAGAGTGACAGAGAGAGCGTGAGATCTTCATTTGCTGGTTTACTTCCCAAATGGGATCTCCAGCGTGGGTGGCAGGTGCCCGAGCGCTTGGACCATTTTCTGTTGCTTTCCCAGGCGCGCATTCGCAGGGAGCTGGATCAGAAGCAGAGCAGCCCTCCGAATGGGCTGCCAGGGTCACGTGGCGCCGCTGTATCTGCTGCGCTGCAGTGCCAGCCCTTGTCACTCTTGTCTCTGGCCTGCATTGAACTGCCTCGGGCGCTGCTCACAGGGTCGGCCGAGCTGGGCTGCGGAGAGAAGCTGTGGCCTGTCCTTCCCCATTGCCCTCCTGCGCTGGATGCACGGGGCTCCCAGGCTGGCCCCTGGGTCCCCTGAGGACTGGTTGAGAGAGAGTGACCTCATTAGAGCTTTGGTTTCGTGGCTGTAGCCATTGTGCCTCTGTAACATCAGCTTTGCCATCTGTACATTGGGAATATGATCCTGCCTCTTTGAACACAGAGCTGCTGCGAGGATTCTTAGGACCGTGGCCAGGAAAGGGCGTTGTAAGCTGTGAAGAGCTTTAAAGAGCAATGCACAGGGCGAGCGTGTGACACCCAGAGGCGGAAACGTGTTCTGAAGACAACATGGCACAGCAGCCATAGCAGGGATTGTGCTAGTGACAGGGATTTTTAAAAAAAAACAGTCATTTATTTAAAGATTTTTATTTATTTGGAAGGCAGAGTTACAGAGAGACAGAGGGAGGGAGGGAGAGGGAGAGGGAGGGAGGGAGAGAGAGAGAGAGAGAGAGAGAGAGAGAGATCTTCCATCTGCTGGTTCACTTCCAAATGCTGCAAAGGCCAGGGCTGGGGCCGGGCCAAAGCCAAGAGCCAGGAGCTTCCTCTGGGTCTCCCATATGGGAAGCAGGAGCCCATGCACCTGGACCATCTTCCACTGCCTTCCCAAGCCATTAGCAGGGAGCTGGATTGGAAGTGGAGTAGCTGGGACTCGAATCAGCGCCCATATGGGATGCTGACACTCCAGGCAGTGGCTCTACCCACTACACCACAGTGCCTTGCCGGAGTTATGTAATTATTTGAAAGGCAAAGTGACATAGAGGGAAAAACAGAAATAGAGGGATCTTCCAGTGCACCAATGGGTTCACTCCCCAAATGGCCACAAAGGCCAGGCAGGGCTGGGCCAGGCCAAAGCTGGGAGCCTGGAACTCCATCCAGGTCTCCTGTGTAGGTAGCAGGGGTCCAAGCACTTGGGCCATGTTCTGCTGCCTTCCCAGGCACATTAGCAGGAAGCTGGATTGAAAACTCACTAGCCAGGACTCAAACCAGTGCTCCAGTATGGGATGCCGGCATCCCAGGTGGCGGCTTCACCCGCTGCACCGCCGTGCCTGCCCCAGGGATTGAGCATCTCCCCCCGTGCCCGCTCTGCAGAGGCAGCTTCCTGCTCAGCGTTTCTAAAAGTCCTCCTTTTTATCCCCCAGCAGCCCAGGAGTGAGGAATGGTCATCTCCATTGTGCAGGGGAGGAGACGGAGGCTTGCACAGTCCTCTCCCAAGGTCGCACGAGGAGCCCGGATGAAGCCTCTCCTCTCCTCGCACTGCCTTGCTGGGCGCAGTTTTTGGCCCATAGCTTCCTACTGGGCTCCCTGGTTCTCTGCCTGGCCTCTCCCTGCGGCCCCGTGCTGTGGGGGCGGGTGCTGTGGGGACCTCTTTTCCTAAGGGCAGTTGCGGGACTAGACCAGGCCATCCCCATCACCCGGCACCGGTTGGGCCCAGAGCAGGTGCCAGTGAGTGCCCCCTCGGAGAGCCCCGGGGGGTTCCTGAGCAGAGTTCCTCCACTCCCCTGTTGTCCGGCTCCTAGGCCTGAGTCACTCCCAGTCTAGGATGAGTAGCTGGAGTCCCCGCTGGGCAGCTGCATGGCCTTCTGCCCTGTGTTTGCAGCTCCCCAGAGGAGCAGCCGGGCACTGGCGTGAGGCAGGGGCGGGGACTCTCTCGGCCTCCTGGGGCCCGTGGGGCCATGTGCCCTTCCGCCCCATGAGGGGGCTGCCTGGGGTTGACGCAGCTTCCTGATGAGCGCTCACTCTGCCAGCCCCAGCCTGCAGGCCAAGGTGCCTTGCCGTGGCTGGTCTGAGTCAGGCAAGGCTGCTTTAGGACCCAGGTCAGCTCCTCGCCTCTCGCACCTCGCACAGCATCGCTGTGTGTTTAGTCTCTTCCCTTCCAGACCGCCCAGTTCCGTGCACCTCCCTGGTGGCACCATCGCTGTAAAGGTCACTGTGGCCGTGACCTTCCTCTGAAGCACTCCATTGTCCTCAAAGAGGGGGCCAGCTCCACAGCCTGGCATGTGAGCCCTTCCACATGAATTCCTCGGGCCCCTGCGCGTTCCGTGCCACCCAGCGCTTGGCACGTGACCCCTGGCCTCTCCCTGGTGGGCCGCACAGCCACGCCACCGCGTCTGTGACACCTCCTTGTGCCCTCTGTGCCCTCCCGCCTCTTTGTTTGCCTGACAAACTCCTGATGGCCTCTCAAGTTCCCGCTTTGGTGACCCCTCCCCTGGGACGCTCTCCCTGACCACCCCCTCCCAGGATGCAAAGGAGTGGCCCTGAACTCCAAGGCCCCTGAGCTTCCCTTCTCATACCAACCCCGTGGGCTGGGTCCGTGTCCTTGTCTGTATCCGTGTCTGTCCCCTCAGCTGGATCGCTGGGGCCCTGCTGGGCTGGCAGCACATGTGGGTGTCAAGCCAGACACTCGTGGGCGCAGGCGAGCGTTTGCTAGGACCGTGTGACTCGCAGCTTTACTCTCCGTGGTTCTGAGAATCTCCAAACCAAAGATTTTCGGAAGCTGCGAGTAACTGAGTTGAAGCAACGTTTTTCATTTACCCCTAGAACCAGAGACTCCTGGAGGCGGGCTCTGGGAACCAGCGCGTGGGGGCCGGACAGCACCTAGGCAGCCCACACCCTGCTTGCTTTCGTGTTTGTCCTTTCGCCAGCTTGTGACCTCTGTTCTCCCACGCAGGTCCCTTCCTGCACCTCCTGCGAGCTGAGCACAGCTCCTCCCCCAGGAACCGCCTCCCGCTGCTCTCCTGGGGTCCCAGAGCGCCTGCCCGCCCTCTTGTCCCCCACCCACTCCTCGTGAACAGCTCTGTACAGCACGGCTCAGAGGGAGGGGCTGACGTGAGCAGGGCTGAGCAGGTGCTTTCGGGTTTGAGGCTGAACCCAGGGTCCTTGGCCCTTGAGTCTGGGGGTGATGGGAGGGGTGGAGCCCCGGGCACTGAGGCTGGGGAGCCGCTCAGTTCTCTAGCTCCTCTTCTAGCTGGCTGCACTGCGTTGGGGGGCAGAGGGGGCGGGGTTCGGAGTCCTTCCTGGGTTGGGGATGGGGTGCCCCACCCCACACTGAAAATGATCCCCACGCCAGACCTCGACGATGGCCCTTCCTCCTTAGGAGCCCCTGCAAGTTCCCAGGTCTGCAAGCCTGGCTCATCTGATCGGATGCTCTGAGCTCAGCCTGAGCAAGCGGCCCCCAGGATTCCAAGGGGCCCCCAAGAAGGGGAGCCTCACCCCAGAACGGCAGCAGCTCATACCCTCAGAGGGTTCCCGTCCGCTGTTCCCTGGCCCAACCCTGGGCCCATGGTACAGAAGCAGGGGCCCCACTGGCCGTCAGCTGCCTGGAGGACATTTGGGAGGGGCCGGGGGTGGCTTCTGAGCTCCTGAGCCTGTGTAGCCCCCCCTTGCTCTCCCCATGTCCCTGAAGCTGCAGGGGTGCTGAGAAATTCTCCAAATGTACCCACCCCCTTTCGCCTTGGCTTGTCCTCTCTGCTCCTCCTCTCTCCACACCCACCTGACTCCTACTCATCTTCCAGAGTGCAAGTGTCAGGTGTCCTCTCCTCCAGGAAGCCTTCCCTGACCACCTCTCCATTTCTCCTTGGGGCCTCCTTAGCTTCCTTTAGGCCTGATCATCCTGAGATGGCATTGCCGGTTTCTGGGTGTGCCTCTCCCCACTTTGACCATGAGTTCATTGAGATCGGGGAAGGGTCGGACCTGCCCCAGAGTGCCCACGTGCTCTGTTCAGGGACAGGCATAGATAGGTTTTTGCACCTGCGGGGGGCCCGGGACTGCCTGTCCCCTGAGGATGGCCTTCAGGGTGGGGAGCCTGCTCCGTGGTCAGCCTGGCCGTGGCATTGCTGCCTGCAGCCCCAGCCTATATTCCCATGCTGTTTCCTGCCCCTCTTGGCTTCCCAGGATGCCCCAGTCCTCCTGGCTTCGCCACCTGTCGACATCTCACCTCTCTTAATTATGTTGTAGAGAGGTCACAATCCTCTCACTTAACTCTCCCAGCAACCCTCGGGGGTGGGTGCTGCCGGGGCCTGTGAGAACGGTGAGGTTGGGGTTCTGGAGTGGTGAGCCTTGTCCAGGCTGCATGGCTGACAGTGGCAGAACCGGGACTTCCCACCTGCCCCGTGCCCTCCCTGGTGTTCTGGGCCCAGGCCCTCTATCTCCCCTGCGCACACCATCCCTGGCAGGGGCAGGCAGCAGGGGGTCTCCAGAGCGATACTGGACCCTGTGCACTACCACGCAGGACAGGGTCTGCCAGCTTAGCGGGTGGCACATTCCAGCACCACGCTAGCAGAGGAGATGGAATGCTGTCCAACCACCCTGGAGATTCTGCAGCCCTGGTTTTGGGCTCACTAGCCCAGGGCCACAGATGGGGGAGGAGCAAAGCCAGGTCACAGGTCGATACTCTGCATGTTGGGGTTAGCTCTGCCCGTGACTTTGGGTGAGACTGGAGCTATAGTTTCTGGCCTTAGTTTTTCTGTTTTCTGCCTGTGAAATGGGTGCAATAACCATCATGGATGCCTCGCACCAGGGAAGCACCAAGAAGAGTAGGTGGCAGGCTTGGCCAGTCGCACACAGAGAACCGACCAGGCAGGGAGAGCCGTGGGGAGGCCAGGGACTACCGGACAGCTTCTGAGGTCAGACACACCAAGGCTGCTCTGCTGTGGGCTCGCTGAGTCCCAGGGTTAGGTGAGAAGTGGCACAGCCCATCTCTTGTGTTGGAAGACAAGGGGACATGTCCCTGCGCAAAGATGCAGCCATGGGAACTGCTCCTGCTGTGCTGAGATGGGAGATGGGGAGGGTGGGCTTCCTGGGAGGGTGACAGGAGCCCACCCACCGGGGCCTTGAGTCCTGGAGTCCTGGGCTGAGGAGCTTGGACATCAGCTTAGGAGCACTAGAGAGCCATGGAAGTCTCTCTCTCTCTCTCTCTCTCTCTTTTAAATTAATTAACTGATTTGAAGGCAGAGTTACAGAGAGAGAGAGAGATCTTTCATCTGTTGGTTCATTTCCCAAATGGCCACATCAGCTGGGACTGCGCCAGGCTGAAGCCAGGAGCCAGGAGCTTCTTCCGAGTCTCCCACATGGGTGCGGTGATCCAAGGACTCAGGCCATCTTCCACTGCTTTCCCAGGCACATTAGCGGAGAGCTGGATAGAAGTGGAGCAGCCGGGACTCGAACTGGTGCCCATGTGGATGTTGGCATTGTATGCAGCAGCGTAACCCGCTGCACCACAGCGCCAGCCCCCTGTGGCAGGGTTTAGAGCTCGGCAGCTGCGGTCAGATTTGTGCTTTAGGATGACCGTGTGGCTGCAGTGTGAAGGCTGGGGACCAGAGCTGGGGACAAGGAGGCCAGGGAGGAGGCTCTGCAGTGGCCGGCGGTTGGGCCTAAGGCTGCGGGGCGGGGCTGCGCAGTGCCTCCAGAACCTGGGCTGAGCGGTGAGTGATGGTGCCGGCTCCGAGAGCGGGAGAGGTTGTCAGGGCTCTAAGGGAGGCAAGGGGCTGGAAGGAGGCGCGGGCTGCCTTGGAAAAGGGAGAAGGGCTTGGGAGCTCTCCTGCTGGAGGGAGAGAAGCCGGGGCTGGAAAGTGGGGTTCTACCACCCTGTCCCTGGACTCCAGAGCGCCCTGGCAGGGGCACCCATGTGCTGGTCCCAGTCAACCTGGGCCCACTGGGCACAGGGCACTCAGCAGACGGTGGCCCCAGCTCCTGTATTCTCATCCCCAGTGCTTGCCCTGTGCACCCCACTTTGGCCTCAGCTGTCCCGAATCCCACTCCCCATTCTTAGGAAATGAAGCAGACATAAAAAGCCAGTTCAGAAGGAGGTGTTCTTTTCCTCCCATGATGCATCTGGGGTCCTGGTGGGTGCTGGGACCTGCCCATGCAGAGGGGGGCACCACTAGGCACCCATCCCCTCCCTGAAGCCCTGTGCTTGATGTGAGTCAAGGCAAGGACCGGGGCCCACAGTCAGGAATCCTGGGTTCTAATCCTGGCTCTGTCTCTGCCTTCCTGTGAGGTCTCGTGCCTCAGTTTCCACCTGTGTCAGATGGGGGTTTGGTGTGGGCGATTTCTGAAGGCTGCTCAAGGCCTGACAGTCGGGACTGCGTGTGTGCACCCTGCCTGTTGGTCTGCGTGGGACTGTGTGCACCCCGTGGACCTGAGCATCTGTGCCTTGTGTGTTTCTAACACTGTGGAGGGATGCTTGGCCGTGGGATTGAGCGTGTTGGCAGAAGTCCTGTAGATGCATGCTGGGAGTGAAAGGAGGGTATGGACCATTTCCTGCTTAGAGATGAAGCACAGAACCAGGACCGAGGAAGCAGACGTGGGCAGCTTGGCTCAGCTCCCCAGGGCCACCCGCTGTGCAACAGGAGACAGCCTGTGGACAGCCCAGCCTGGGAGCACGTGAGCTGGGGGTGGGTGGCTGGGGGCGTGTGTATGTGGGCAGAGGGGGCTGCGATCAGGACAAAGGCACCAGGTCACATCTCTGCCTCTGTAGGGCTGAGGCTGGAGAGAGGAGGAGGCCCTGGAAGGCCTGGGCCTGGCAGGCTCCCTGTGGTCCTGAGCCCTGGCTGTCTCCACTCCCTGTATTTGTGGGAGCCCCCTGTGGCAGTGGCACTGCCTGCCCTGGAAAGTGCTGGAGGCTGGGCGAGGCAGGAGGCTGAAGGACCTGTTTTTCCTGTTTTCCAGAGTTCCCTGCAGCCGGTCCAGGCGGGTGCATTCATGAGTGAGGAACCTGAGCACCGAGCATCCTGACAGCGAGAACAAGGGCCGGTCAGGTCCAGGTGTGGGAGGGTGGGCCCATGGGCGGGGAGCCTGGGGCGGGTGTGGGCATGCTGTACATGTGCCTGCACAGAACTGCACTTAGATCAAGGGGCTCCAAGGCAGGTGCTGGTCCTGTCTCTGTCTTGCATCCCAGGCTGGGATGCATCCAGGCTTTGGAGCAGAACAGCGCCGGGTGTCAAGTTTTCCAGTTCCTGGCAGCGTGACCTTGAATAGCAGTAGATCCTCCAAGGTGGGGCAGGAGATCAAATGGAGAGGCCATGCGGAAGGTGCTCTGCCCATGGCTGGCCTCCTCGGAGCAGGGGTGGTGGACGGGCTCCAGGATAGGGAACTGACCCATGCCCCGAGCCTGAGGTGAGCCAGATGGACGCATGCGGCCAGCCCTAGGCACCTGAGCTGTCTGCAGATGCCTGAGCCCGGGGCTCTGCCCCAACCCCTCCCCTGACAGGGGCAGGGTCCTCTGGGCCCCTGCAACTCCGAGAGATGGACCTGTCTGGGCAGGAACAGACCCCAGTGGGCTGGGCCCCCAGGAGGCCTGAGCTGTCTCCTGGCCACCCAGGGTCAGCTGCGGAGAAACCTTCATGGTCCTTGTCTTCTGGGAGGCCTCAGAGGGGCGAGGGAAAGGAAGGCGGCTTCACCAAGCCCAGCACTTAGGTGCTCCCGCAGCCCCTGGTGCTGGTACCACTCATTCATCCTTGATGTCCCTTGTTCTGTAACAGTCGCCTTGCTCCAGCCTCTTGCTGGCTGACAGCCCTCAAGGAGCCCCTGGAATGCACTGGGGAGTGGCGACAATGTAGCGAGCCGAGGAAGGTCCCGAGGAGTCAGGCGTGAGGCTGGGGAGTGTCGGTGCGGGGCACCCGGGGGTGGCTGGAAGGGGGTGCAGGGTTGGGGGAGGGCTTTCCAGGAAGGACAGCTGAGCTAAGGCGGGGACCCTGCAGGGGCTCATGGGTCCTCTCCAGACTGGCAGCTCCTCAGGGCAGAGCCCACCAGTGCTGGCGGCCGAGTGGGAGCCAGAGAGGGGTGTGGGACCAGGCCGGTGGGGGGTGGGGTCAGGAGAGGCAGCAAGGGCGGCCCTGAGGGGAGGGCTAGGGGCACAGCTGGCTCCCTAACGTGGGGGACTCTGGGCTCAAGAAGTTGTGCTCATGGCTGAGGGACAGGCTGGCCCTGGGCCACGGTGATGGAGGCCCCAGCTGGCCTGGAAGAGGCCACCTTCCCCACCCCCTTCCCCGTGTCAGAGATTCCTCCGTCAGCATTGGGCAGGAAGCTGCCACGGAGCACGAAGATGTCGAGTGCAAAGGGAAGTCGCACTGACCACAGCCCTGAGGACAGAGCAACAGCTGGAGCTGCGCCGGGAGCCTGGGGGTCTGGGGCTGCATTGTCAAGGCTGGGGACTCTGCTCCGCGGGGGGTCCGAGGCTCAGGGTGGGGTCGGGGGGGGAATGCCTGATGTCTCCTGGGTTCTGCAGCAGAGCTGGACTCAAACCCAGGGCCGGGGCTCCCGGCTCCAGGGCTGGGCTCCGTCCCTGATGGAACAGCCCCCGCCCCCACCCCAAGCACCTCCATCTCCCAGCCGGGCCCTGCTCCTCCTGCAGCTCTGTGAGCTCCACAGCCAGTGGTCTCAGCCTCGGTCCGTCCCGCACTTCCCCTGTCTGATGCCGAATCCTCGCCCCCGTTCCCGACCACTCCCCACCCCCACCCCTTCCTTCAGGGACCCGTGCCCCAGGCTCGGGCCCGGGCAGCTCTGAGGTCTGCCCCTCACAAGGTGCCCAGACCTGGCCTCAGCACGGGCCCCAGGGCTGCTCCCCTGGCCATCACGGAGCCCTGGTCGGCCCCTTCCGGCTCCTGCGGCCAGAGGCCTGAGACAGCTGCCTCAGGGCTTCTGGGAAAGGCCGCTGGGAGCCAGGGCTGGAAGCTCACGGCACCCCAGCGTACTGACCATGGGCACAGCGGCAAGCAGTGCTCAGAAGGAGACTGTGTGCGCAGAGGGAACCGGGGGCCAGGGGCTTGGTCACCGGGCGTGGCGTGCTGAGGCTGCAGGCTGTCACTTCAGCAGGTGGAGGTGGCGGCGTGAGTGGGTCCCCAGGAGCAGCATGAGTGAGCTGGGGTGGGGAGGGGGTGGGGGGTTGCTGGTGAGGCTGGCAGAGGCCGGCTGTGAAAACCACAAGACCAGGCTGAGGCCTTGCATCTCCAGAGAGCTGGTGGGTGGGAGCCATGGAGGAATGGCATCAGCTTTGCACAGAGACCCCTCTGGAGGTGTGCGGGGGGTGAGGCTGCTACAGTCATTCCAGCAAGAAGAGGCGGAGGCCAGTGCTGGGCCAAGGGGAATGCTGGGCCCATCCTGGGCAGGAGGTCTCAGCCCGCCACAGCCCCCACCCCGTCCCCTCCCGACGTGGCCCTGCAGGAGCCCCTCTCTGCCTCCCCTCTTGAGTTCTGCCTTGACCCCCTGGGGAGCCATCTGTGTCCATGATGGGCGTTGACAGCGCAGACTCCCTTCCTCCTGGGTGCATGTGCCTCTCAGCCCGCCTATCCCAACCTCACGGACCCCGAACTGCTGCTGGGAGGCCAGAGCCAGGGCTAAGGGGGTGGAGGGCCCCAGGGTCTCAGGTGAGAGGACTCACACGTCGTCTGCCCCTCTGTCCACCCACACTGTCCCACACCTGGGCACCTGCTGTTACAGGGTGCTCACCACCTCCCACGGCTCCTCCCGTGCAGGATGGAGCTGCAGCCCAGCACTGGCCCTGTGACCTTGCCCAGCTGACCGACGTGACCTGTGTCTTGGCTTCTTGGTTGCAAAGCTGGGAGTGACCATCCGGCTCCCGGCCGTGTTGTAAGGATCTGTGTCAGTAGCTTTTGTAAGGGCACAGGAGGAGTGGCTTTTGCAGCACATCGGCCCCTCACAGCGTCAGACAGGTGCCCTGTGCATTCTGCACACTGCCCGCCCTGCCCCCAGCACCTCTAGGCACCTCTTTGCCCTGCAGACCAAGAAGCCTGTCCCCTGCCCCCCACATTGGCGGGGGGAGAGAAGGAAGAAGGTGGACCACCCACTCAGGTCTGCCTGGGGGTCGGAGCCAGAGGGTTCGGTGCTGGCTCACCAGGGCAGGGTGGGGCATGGGCAGATGGGGACGCTGGCCCTGGAGAAGCCAGATTTGCCCCACCACAGAAGCACCCCTGCCATGTGTCCATCTCTACCGAAGACTTCCCTGACCCTCAGGGAGTTCCCCGCGCGTCCGCAGCCTCTCAGGTGTGGGCGGGGCAGGGCTGCAGTGTTCAGAGGCAGGAAGGCTGTGGGGTTGGGTGCCCAGGGAATGTTTGCTGAGAGTGAGTGAGTGACTGAAGAGGGAGCCCCCTTGGAAACTTCCTCAAACACCCAAATACCAAGCCCAGGGCCAGAGCCCCTCCCACCACCACCCCGCCCCCCCCCCCCCCCCGGCACAGGCGAGAGCCTGGTGATGCTGCTCAGAGGACACGCGTGGCAGTGGGCACTGGGAATGCTGCCACTCAGTGAGCCTCCTTGGCGCCTTCCTGTGAGCCTGAAATTGGAGCCTGGGGGACCCTCACATCCTCAGATTCCAGGGCTCGGAATCAGTCCTGGGGGTGGAGCCACGATCCTGAGGCAGGGTCAGCACACTTTGTCAAAATGTCAAGGGGTCAGTGTTGTCCATTTTTCAAGCTCTGCCGTCTTTTAAAAAAAAAAATTTTTTTTTGACAGGCAGAGTGGACAGTGAGAGAGAGAGACAGAGAGAAAGGTTTTCTTTTTACTGTTGGTTCACCCTCCAATGGCTGCTGTGGCCAGCGCGCTGTGGCCGGTGCACCGCGCTGATCCAAAGCCAGGAGCCAGTGCTTCTCCTGGTCTCCCGTGCAGGTGCAAGGCCCAAGGACTTGGGCCATCCTCCACTGCACTCCCTGACCATAGCAGAGAGCTGGCCTGGAAGAGGAGCAACCGGGACAGAATCCGGCGCCCTGACCTGGACTAGAACTCGGTGTGCTGGTGCCGCAGATGGAGGATTAGCCTATTGAGCTGCAGCGCTGGCTCTGCCGTCTTTTTTACAACGACACTGCTCTTTGTAAACGGGGAGGCACGGTTGTGTTCAGCGAAAGCTTTATTTACAGGAACAGCTGGAGCTGGCTCTGGGGCTGCAGTTTGCCCACTGTACTGCTAAAGCCTTGAGATTCTATGATCCTTACACCCACGGGTCTCGTGCATCCTCCAGGCCCCAGGGCCCAGGGAGAGATCCTGGTCAGGTGGGCGCGAGAGGCCTGCCCACCGAGTCCCGCCCTGGCCCTGACCGCCCCTCTCTCCTCCGCAGGGTGATGGCAGCAGGCTCGGACCCCTGGAATGGCACTGCGAACGGCACGTGGGAAGGGGATGAGCTGGGCTACAAGTGCCGCTTCAATGAGGACTTCAAGTACGTGCTGCTGCCCGTGTCCTACGGCACCGTGTGCGTGCTGGGGCTGTGTCTGAACGTCGTGGCGCTCTACATCTTCCTGTGCCGCCTCAAGACCTGGAACGCCTCCACCACCTACATGTTCCACCTGGCCGTGTCCGACGCGCTCTACGCCGCCTCCCTGCCGCTGCTGGTCTACTACTACGCCCGCGGCGACCACTGGCCCTTCGGCGCGGTGCTCTGCAAGCTGGTGCGCTTCCTCTTCTACACCAACCTGTACTGCAGCATCCTCTTCCTCACTTGTATCAGCGTGCACCGCTGCCTGGGCGTGCTGCGGCCCCTGCTCTCCCTGCGCTGGGGCCGGGCGCGCTACGCCCGCCGGGTGGCCGCCGCCGTGTGGGTGCTGGTGCTGGCCTGCCAGGCCCCTGTGCTGCACTTCGTAACCACCAGCGCTCGCGGGGGCCGCGTCACCTGCCACGACACCTCGGCGCCTGAGCTCTTCAGCCGCTTCATGGCCTACAGCTCCGTCATGCTGGGCCTGCTCTTCGCCCTGCCCTTCGCCGTCATCCTGGTCTGCTACGTGCTCATGGCTCGGCGGCTGCTCCGGCCGGCCTACGGCACCACAGGGGGCCTGCCGCGGGCCAAGCGCAAGTCAGTGCGCACCATCGCCGTGGTGCTGGCTGTCTTCGCCATCTGCTTCCTGCCCTTCCACGTCACCCGCACCCTCTACTACTCCTTCCGCTCCCTGGACCTCAGCTGCCACACGCTCAACGCCATCAACATGGCCTACAAGGTCACCCGGCCGCTGGCCAGTGCCAACAGCTGCCTCGACCCTGTGCTCTACTTCTTGGCTGGCCAGAGGCTCGTGCGCTTTGCCCGCGATGCCAAGCCGCCCACAGACCCTAGCCCTGAGCCCCCAGCCCGCCGCAGGCTGGGCCTGCGCAGATCCAACAGGACAGACACCAAGAGGACAGCAGATGTGTCGGCCAGCAGTCAGGACACACGGCAGACGGCGTGCGCTGCGGCCAGTGGCGAGAACACTAAGGACATCCGGCTGTAGGCCCTGAGCCCCTCGGGCTGTGCACCTGTCCAGGGAGGGAGTCGTGGGGGACCAGGGCTTGTTCAGGTGGGAGATGCACCATCCGCGACCCAGGCCGGTCATCCTGGGGGTGATGACCCTGTGGTCTGTCCCTTGGCAGAGTCACCCGTCCCTGTGGCCCCCAGTCATCATTTGCACGTGCTCAAATAAGGGTTCTAGAAAGGCCACAGCCACCTGGCTTCCAGGCTAGCAGCTGGCCGCACCTGCTACACTACTCCAGCCTAATGAAGTTGGATGCAGAATCAGGCCCAGAGAGGGAGGTGGTTTACCAACGTCATGCAACAGGCACAGGGCCTGGGCTCCCCTGGGTAAGTGGTCAGGACTGAGTGCCCACCATGATGTGGAGCAGGGCTGGGTGCCACGGTGGGCTCAGCCCTGAGTGGCATCCCAAGCCCAAGGGATGGACATCTGGGGACTCCCCAGGGCTGGGAACTACTTCGAGGCTGCGACTTCTACTAAAGGTTATGTTGCCTGCTGGGCCATGGCCTGTTGCTGTCGGGGGCTGGGGGCGTGGCCTGGGAAGCCTTCACCACCCACACAAGGGCCCTTCTGACCTGTTCTGTTCTGCCACCTGCCTTCCTCCCAGCTACTTCAGGGGGTGTCTCACCCAGGGGTCCCCTTTCCAGAGCCCAGATCACCCCCACCTTAAAGCCAGTTGGCGTCAGTGCTCAGCGCTGTGCTGGGCACAGGGAAGTCTCGTGGGTCCCATCCTTGTGCTCCTAGTTCAATTGACAGACATCATGAGCTGGCAATGTTAAACCATTTAATTGGGTCTGGGGGAGTGGGGTGCAGGGAGCCCCTTACCTGTGGCACTGGCCATGGCCATGGTGCAGATCTGCTCTGGCCAGTTTCAAACCACCACCACCATGTCAGCTCCTTTGCAAAATTCCTGTGTGTTTAACAGCTGGCCCTTGCAAGCAGGCGTGAGCTGCTCCAGCATACCATGGTTCACGCTGAGTGGCTGGGGCCGTGGCCAGGGGTCAGGGGAAATTTCCTGGAGTAGGTGGGGTGACTCCTGAGTTGTGGCTTCTGAGAAAAGCAGTTATTTCACAGGAGAACACCCAAGTATAGGACGCAGGCTGGGCAAAGACAGGAAGGCAAGGCAGCAGGCTGTGTGTGCAGGAGCCACAGGCAGGCAGGTGAGCCGGCAGGTGTCCAGGCTCAAGGCCGAGATGAGGCCAGGTGGGGGCAGGCTCACAAGGAGGCACTCTCCTTGCCCCGACCTGAGGCTCTCTGTGCGCTTGGGTAAGTGGGAGAGACACAGTCCTCCTCCCGGGCAGCCCTCTGCCCTCTGGGGAAACCCCAGCTGCACAGCTTCATGGTTGGGCACAGGCTGGGTCGGGCATAGGCTGGGGGAGAGGGGCCTCAGCTGTGACAGCCTCTGGGGCCCTGCCAGGATCTGTGGAGCTCAGCGAGGCAGGGGCCAGCCCCGGCCCTTGGGCAGGGAAGGGCAAAGCTGCCCTCTGGGCGAGTCCTTGCCATGGGGGCCCACCCTAGTGAGAGAGGGCCCTCTACTCCTCCTGCGGCCTCTGCACCCTCCCCACTGTGCCTCCCTCTCTGTACAGTCTGCGTGTGCGGCTCCCTCACGTGACTGGGGCCCATCACAGGCCATGACTCAAATGATTACTCGGCGTTGTGCAATGTGGGTGAGCTGCCCAGAACAGCGTGAGGCCGCCTGGGCTCGATACTTCCCGTAACGTGGCCGGAGTCCCTCTGAGCCATCCTGGTGACTTCCTCCTTCAGGTGGTCCCAAGCCTGTGTCTTTCTCACCGGCTGCTACTTGGGCTGAGCCCCATCCCAGTGCACAGGGAGCCCCTACCCAGGTGAGAGGCTTTGCTGGCCAGGAGTGTGGATGCTCAGCTGGGGCCCCTCTGTCCTGCTTAGAGCTGGAGCCAGGGGCTGGTGCGACGTGGCTTTGCATGTGTGTCCATGGTTGGGGTGAGGCCACGGCTGCCTGGCCCCGGCTCCCCAGCCCCATCCTCTAGTGCTGCCCAACCCCCACTCAGACCAAGGCCCTGAGAGTCCCCTGGTGGGTGGAGACCACTTTGGCCTAGCCCCGGGAACTGTCCCTGAGCCCCTGCCAGCAGGCATCTAAGGACCTGGGTGTGGGGGGGTACCTAGTCACCACCTAATCTGGCGGCAGCAGGGGAGGAGATGAGTGGGGACCCAGGGTCTCACCTCCGAGCCCTCGCGTGGACATCTGGTCTGCTGCTTGGTGTGCTGCCACCTGCCAGGCGTGTGAGGCTCTGGCCGCTGCCGTCTCATGCTATTTTCAGCCCAAGTAAGATCAGGATTTTCCACTCCATTGTCTAGCAGCTTCCTGGGGGAACCCGCCTGACCTCAAAATAGCCCCTCTTGGCCTCATGGCCTCCCTGCCCTGCCCACCTCCCCACCCTGACGTCACTTCCCAGGGCTGCTGACTCCACTGCAAAAGGGCAGGTGAGTTGCCCGGGATGATCCAGCCTGGCTGGAGACTCAAGGCCACCGAGGGGTGGGGCCTTGCCCAAGGTCATCCAGCAGGTCAGCGTGGCGCCCGGACGTGAGCCAAGGGCTCAGGCACTCCTGCTGCCCTGCCACCCTGCAGGGCAGGCTGTGCCTTTGTGAGAATTGTGTTGTCATCCGACCACCCGGCTGAGGCCTGGGACGCAGGGTGGGGTCTGGGAGGAAGGCGGTGGGGGGGGTCAGTGCGGGGCAGTGATGCAGCAGCAGCTGCTCCCAGTAAACCCTGAGTGCCCGGAGGGGCCGGGAGCTCACACACTACCCCGTCCCAGGCGCCACGCAGCGCCCTGTCCCGTCCAGCACGGGAGCCCTTCCTCCCCGCAGCTCTGTGAAGCAGGCACCGTCGTCCATGCAGTCCACAAGCCAGCAGGGAGGAGGCGGGGGGTGAGGTCTCCAGCTTCTTCAGGCAGGAGGGGGTGCGTCGAGGCTGAGGCCAGGGCCCCCCGACATCCAGACGAAGCCCCTTTCTCTGACCCCACGTCACTTGCCAGCCCTGCGGGGCCAGAGGCAGGATGGCAGAGGCAGCAGAGCCAGGACAGGGACCCCAGACCGCCCGCTGTGAAGGCGGTCTCTGCTTCTGCAGCCTGGTGCCTCCGGGAAGCCACTCAACCGCACAGCACCTCAGCCCTCTCATCCGAGTGAAGCTCCACCCCACAGAGGGCGTTGGGAGGCTCGCCCCAGCCGGCACCCAGGAAGCATGTGGCATGGTGCCCAGCGTGTGGGAAGCCAGGGCAGCGGGGCTGACATCACTTCCTGTGTCCCCACCTTGGAGGAGAGGATGGTCCCTGGTTAGGGCCCTGGGGCAGGTGTTGGAGGCGGAAGCAGGTCCATGCGGGGTGAGGGTGGCACCACCCTCTGTCCTGCCACGCTGCAGGGGGCTTCTGGGCACCCAGGCCTGAGCGTTTCCAGACCCTTGTCCAGGTGCCTGCCCATGGGAGGGTGGCAGGGAGAGGGGACAGCGGGAGGAGGGAGAGGAAGAGAGCTCACCCACCCCTGGCAGCAGGTGGGGCCAGGCCAAGCATGAGGGTCTGTAGCCACACCTTGGACCACCACGAACCCAGAGACCCAGGCTGAGAGGACAGGCCTGGGGCTGGGCCAGAGCAGGCAATGAATGGACCTGGGGGTGACCTGTGACCTGTGGGTGACCTGTGGGTGACCTGTGACCTGGGGGTGACCTGTGATCTGGGGGTTACTGGAGGCCCCTTGCCGGCCTTCTCTGGGCCACCATCTGGGACATGGAGACCTTGCTGCCCGTTCTATTCCTTCCGCCTCAGTTAAGGCTCTGGTGTCTACATCATCATCAGAGCCCAACCACAGCTGCCCCCGAGGCAGTCCTGAGAGCCGCTGGGAGTGGGGGCAGTGAGTCTCCCCTAGGTGACCAGAGAGGTGCAGTGACCCCACTGCTGCCACGCAGGGCAATGTCCAGGGCCCTCCTCCCCTGGGGTGGCAGGTGGAGCCTGGCAGGACTGAGCGGGCTGCAGGGGAGGCGTGGGGGTGAGCCTGAATTGAACTGCCTTCCCCCCCAATCCTCAGGTACCCGTGGCTCGTGTGGGTCATCTCCTGTCTCTGGGCCAGTCTCCCCATCTTCAAGGGGGTTCCGCTCGGCCCAGCCATTTTTCTCCAGTCGGGGCCTCCAGACTCGCTTCTGACTGACTAGCTCAGCTAGGGGCCAACGGTGGCCCTGCCCCAGGAACAATGGCCAGGTGCGGCTGCTAGCCCCTCAGCCCCAAACCCTGTCCCCGGCCCCACCCCGCACTCTGCACTATTCTCAGCCTTTGCAGATGGAGTCAGAGGAGGATTTTCCACTCCCGGCACAATGCCTGCCCCGGACCATTGTCCAGCAGTGACGTGGGGGATCTTCTGCTCCCAAAATATCTCGTGCCCCGCCCCTGCCTGCTCCCAGCACCTCCCTGATGTCACTTCCCGCGCTGGAGGCCCCTGTGAGCCCCTGGGCTGCGGCACGTGAACGCCTGGGAGACACAGCCAGCAGGAAGGGACTTCCTCTCCTGGCCAGACCCCAGGGATTGCCTGACAGCCCAGAGAGGGCTGTGCCTTGCCTGAGGTCGGCGGCCAGGGGCGAGTGCGGGCTCCCTGGTCACCTGCAGGACTCTAGCCTGTGCCTCCTGGAATGGAGAGCTCACTCTGTGTGTGTGTGTGTGTGTGTGTGTTTTAAGATTTACTTATTATTTTATTTGAAAGCCAGAGGCAGAGGGAGAGAGAGGTCTTTCATCCACTGGTTCACTCCCCAGATGGCCACAACAGCCAGAGCTATGCTGATCCGAAGCCAGGAGCCAGGAGCTTCTTCCTGGTCTCCCACGTGGGTGCAGGGGCCCAAGCACTTGGGCCATCTTCTACTGCTTTCCCAGGCCATAGCAGAGAGCTGGATCAGAAGTGGAGCAGCCGGGACTAGAACCAGTGCCCATATGGGATACCGGCACTGCAGGCAGTGGCTTTTCCCCGCTACACTACAGTGCCAGCCCCTTCTTTTTTTCTTTTGAGACAGTGAGAGAGCACTCCCACGTGCTGGTTCACTCCCCGAATGCCTCCAACAGTTGGGGCAGTGCCAGGCTGATGTGGGAGCTGGAACTCCATCCAAGTCTCCCACGTGGGTGGGTGGGGGCACCCAAGGACTTGAGCCATCACCACTGCCTCCAGGGTCTGCATTAGCAGGAAGCTGGAATCGCAAGTGGAGCTGGGACTTAAACCCAGACACTGTGCTGTAGGCCGGGGCATCCCAACTGCTGTAGCACTCGCCTGCCCCAAGAGCTCCCTGGATGAGCGCCCTGGGAAGAAGATGGAGTGACCCGGAAGGGGGTGTGGCTCACATGCTGACCTGTAGCGGCGAGCTCTCTGCAGGGACAGCCTGTTCTCCGCCCCCCCACAATGTGACTGTGATGACCACATGTTTGTGCCCCCTACGATTTTCACATTGAGACCCTAACCTTCAAAGTGGCGGTCTCAGGAGGCAGGGCCTTCAGGAGGTCACTAGGTCAGGAGGGTGGAGCCTCTGAGAGCTCTCTGACCACCTGAGCAGACCCAGGGATGTAGGCAGCCTGCAGCCCGGACAAGAGCCGTCCAGGGCCCCCGATGGCACCAGCCACAGCCTTGGATTTCTCGCCTCCAGGACTGGGGGAAATCAACGTCTGTGGTTCTGTGGTCCCTAAGCCACTGGGTCTGCGACATTTCCTAGAGCAGCGGCACAGCCTGAGACAGTGCCGTCAGCTTGCCCCCAACTCAGGGTTCCCTGGGAGGGTGGGGGCCATGGGGAAGCTGAGGCAGGGCCAGCCACCGCCAGTTCTGCGACTGCAAACTCAGCCTCTTCGCCTGTCAGATGGGCGGGAGTTTCCCTACCCACCAGTCCACTGTACCTGCAGCAAGCTCCCACACTCTGAGTCACTTTGGGGTTACAAAGTTCACTCAGGTTGAAAACTTTATTCCCCCAAGTCAATGCTTCCTCGTCCTCTTTCCTGTGCCTGGGACCCTCCTGATGTCCCCCTCTCCTCGGGGGCTGGGCTGGGGTGAGGAAGACAAGAGCCTGGGTGTCCTCCCTGCTCCTGGCATAGCTCTCCCTTTACAAAAATTTAATTTTATCTTTCATTTTATTTTGAGAGAGAGAGAGAGAGATTGATCTCTCATCCACTGGCTTCCTCCCTAAATGCCAGTGACAGCTGGGGCTGGGCCAGGCCCAAGCCAGGAGGCAGAAATTTAATCCAGATCTCCCATGTGGCTGGAAGAGACTCAGCCACTTGGACCAACCCCCTGCTGCCTCCCAGGGTGCACATTAGCAGGAAGCTGGAATCGGGAGCAGCGCCAGGACGCAACCCCAGGCACTGTAGCAAGAGAGGCAGGCATCCCAAGGAGATCTTACCTGCTGGCCGGGTGCCTCACCGCCCCTCCCCTCCCTGCTCTCCCTTCTCGGGCCATCAGTGTGGCCCTCTGCGTGAGCCCTCCAAATGCCAGTTCACACCTTCAAAAACGGCTCATCAAACTCTCCCAAGACCTGAGGGTGCCACACCTTTCCTCCTGGGACTCTGACAGCCGGCTCTCCCCGAGTGACCCCCCAAGAGCAGCCCTCTCCTGGCCCCTTCCCACGCCACCCTGCTCACCTGGCCCAGGTCTCACCTGGGCAGAGGTGCCTTGCGATCTTGGAGAGCCAGTGTGCGGGAACTCGGAGAAGGCGCCCACCCCAGCTGTTTTCAGGTTTCTCTGGAAAGTGGGGCATTTTTATCCAGTGTGTCCTTGGATTTGTGTCCTGGAGCCAAATTCCAAATCAGCAGCCACGTGAAAAGCTCCCCCTCGTTGCGGGATTAAACTGTTAGCCGTTGTGACTGAAGCAATTGTAGAATGTGGGGGAGGAACCAACAGGCCTGCTGTACAGGTCAATGAGCAGCCTGTGCAGACATGTGCGCGCATGCGTGTGTGTGTGGGCTGTGTGGTCCGCTCCGGAGAATGGGGAGGGGGAGGGGCACGCCCGGCAGGTACCCAATAGCCAGAGGACCCTAGGTGGCCAGCCAGCTACCCAATGGGAGATCAGAGAAAGACCCTGGGGACTGCTTGGAGGTCAGCCTAAAACCAGCAGATGTGCGTGGATAGGCTTGGGGAGGGCGGTAGAGATGGGGCACGCAAAGAGGACTCGGCTGCCCCCCTCTGCCTCCACTCGGAACTCCTGGGAGCAGCCCAGAGCTGCAGCCCCGGGCCTCGTGCTCTGCCCTGGCTTTGCCGATCCTCTCTGGCGGGGGATGCTGCAGTGCTGCCTCCTGGTGGCCAAAAGTGGCTGCTGCAGCGACAGGAGACGGGGAACAGGTGCAGCCCTTATCCTGTGGCCGTAGGAGAAAAGCCGGCTGGTGGCTGGCGAAGGGGCTGTTGAGGGGCACGGGAGGGGGGAGGACTGGAAACTGAAACAGTACAACTTGCACTGTCACTTTCCAAACATGTGACGGGGCCTGACCGAGCCACGGTGTCCATCTCCTGCTGCTCCCTCCTGGACAACCCCTTTGCCTGGGAGTGGCTCTCTGCACGGGAGCCCTGGGCCTCTACCCAGCTGGGACCTAGCACATCTACTCCTTGTCCCAGGGCAGCCTTGGCAGGCTGGGTGTCCCCACTCCCTCCCTGCCCTTCTCCCACGACCCCACCCCCACCAGAGACCCCGCCCCCTCCATGCCCCAGAAGGCCTCATTTACAATGCAGCTTCCACAACTGTGCTCCACGCGCTGGCAGTGGGGACAGCACTGCCTGGGACTGCATCTGAGCAGAAGTTAGGGTTTACCCCCTACCCACGAAGGGCCTGTAACTCGGTTCCAGCAGCGTGTCTGAGGGTGAAATGTGGGGAGCTCACTCAGAAGTCATGGTGAGCTGGGGGGTGTCCAGAGCTGGCAGGTGCCAGGGGAAGCCTCACCTGCCACGGGGCTCGCTCTCCACCCACACAGCTCTCAGGCTGCATCTCAGCCCAGGACCCGCCTTCCTCACACATGGAAAGCGTGGAAGCCCTGGGGTCGCACACGCCGGAGTGAATCCCGGCTCTGCCATTTCCTGGTGGGTGACATTGGGCAGGTCAGCTTCCTCACCATGGGAAAGGGGATTCTCTCTCCTCCTGCTGGAACAAGAGTTCCCCGAGGACAGGGGTCTCTCTCTGGGCCACTGCTTTATCTTCAGTGCCAAGAACAGTGCTGGGCACAATAATTACTTGTTGAATGAGTGAAGTATTAAGGCTTGCAGTGGGGAAAAGTAGGACAAACTATTGCAGAGGTTGATGGGAAATGCTTGATATGAAAAAGCCACATATGGATCTGAAAGTTTTTGAACCAGAATAAGCTTTATCTCTTTAAAATTATGCTGGTTGAAGCTCTCTGCTGTGGCCTGGGAAAGCAGTAGAAGATGGCCCAAGTCCTTGGGCCCCTGCACTCACGTGGAAGACCCGGAAGAAGCTCCTGGCTCATGGCTTCAGATCAGCACAGCTCCAGCCATTGCGGCCATCTGGGGAGTGAACCAGTGGATGGAAGACCCCTCTCTCTCTCTCTGTGCCTCTCCTCTCTGTGTAACTCTGACTTTCAAATAAATAAATAAATATTTTTTAAAAATTATACTGGTTGAGATGCCTGGGCTCAATACCTGGCTGGGGTCTGGCTAACGGGGACCCTGGGAGGCAGCGGTGAGGGCCCTGCCACTCATGCTGACATCTGGACTAAATTCCAGGCTCCCAGCTCCAGCAGGCCTCTGGGGAGTGAACCCTCAGATGGAAGCTCTCTCTCTCACATAAATCAATTAACATTACAAAAAAAATTTAAGGTAACAAATGCTGTGGGAAAAGTAAGCAAATGGGTGGGCAGGGAGGGTAGCAGGAGGGGTGGGAGGGGTGATGTGAGCAAACACTTGGAGGGGCGTGGGAGTTTATCAATCAGGAAGGGCATTCCAGAGGCGAGAGTGAGGCAGAGTAAGGGTCCCAAGGCCTGGCTGCCCACGGGAGGCAGAGCCAAGGGGATTCCTGGGGAGGAGTGTCAAGACAAAGGGGGACACACATGCCAAGGATGGATGGGAGAGGGGTGGAGGGTACCACGGGGCAGCAGGAAGGTGCCCAGGTCTGGGCCGCTCTGGGAGAGGCCTGGGCAGAGAGGTGGGGGAGCACTGGGCCACAGCAGACCACAGAGCAGCCCTGGGCAGCTGGGCATTGATTTGATCAATGGCTTCTCCTCCTGCCCTGAATTCCCTTATGATGGCCTTTTAATTGGATCCATTTGTTCTGAGACCAGGACTGAGCTGAGCAGATGCCAAATTACTTGCCTATAATGAAGTAGGAGAGGAAATGGCCCTGCCTCTTGGGCCATCAAAACAGCCAGGGCAGCTGGCCTGGGGGGGGCGGCGCCGTGGCGTCCGTCTAGGAACCTTGCTGTCCCAGAGCTGCCCTGTCCCCACACCCCTCCTGCCTCGCTCTCCCTCCAATTTTTGGTTAAACATTCAGAGTTTCAATTTTTGTGACATAAAAAAATATCATTCACAGTAACATCTTCATGGCATTCTATAATTTTTTTTTTGTTTCTTGCAAAACTTTTTGTTTTTCTGGGGAATTAATAATTGCCTCACCGCACATTCCTAAGAAAGACATATTCTAAGGAAAAGGAGAACTATTAAAAAAAAAAAAAAAAAAAAAAAAAAAAAACCTCTTAAGGGCCGGGGCTGTGGGATAGTAGACTAAGCCTCCACCTGCAACACTGGCATCCTATATGGGTGCTGGTTCAAGTCCTGGCTGCTCCATTTCTAATCCCGCTCCCTGCTGGTGGCCTGGGAAGGCAGTGGAGGATGGCACAAGTGCTCGGGCCCCTGAACCCACATGGGAGACCTGGAAGAAGCTCCTGGCTCCTGGTTTCCAATTGGCTCCAGCTGTCGTGGCCATTTGGGGAGTGAACCAGTGGATGGAAGACCTCTCTCTCTCTCTCCTCTCTCTCTCTCTCTCTCTCTCTCTCTCTCTCTAACTCTACCTCTCAAATAAAGAAATAAGATCTTTTTAAAAATAAAAATAAAATAAAAATCAATACACAAAATTTTAAATTAAAGATGACTGTTGCCTCCTTCTCTTCTGCCAGCATCTGTCCGAGCTGGTGTGTTGAAAGACAAACATTTCCAAAATGCCATCGTTTTCACAAGGATGGAACAAGCCTGTGATGAGCTTTCTCTTCCAGATGAAACAAACGAGAGGCAGCCGAAGCAGGACGGGTACAGAGTCCGTGACACAGTTTAAGGTCATGTAAATAAGCGAGAGCCCCTGGTGCAGTGCTCAGCCTCCATGGGATCCAGACTCCTGAATTTGATGCCCAGACGCAGGAGTTGCACTGCTGTGTTTGGGTGGGAGCCGAGTGTTCAGTAAACAATGACTTACGGCAGGCACTGCGGCTCACTAGGCTAATCCTCCGCCTTGCGGCGCCGGCACACCGGGTTCTAGTCCCGGTCGGGGCACCGGATTCTGTCCTGGTTGCCCCTCTTCCAAGCCAGCTCTCTGCTGTGGCCAGGGAGTGCAGTGGAGGATGGCCCAGGTGCTTGGGCCCTGCACCCCATGGGAGACCAGGATAAGCACCTGGCTCCTGGCTCCTGCCATCGGATCAGCGCGGTGCGCCGGCTGCAGCGGCCATTGGAGGGTGAACCAACGGCAAAAGGAAGACCTTTCTCTCTGTCTCTCTCTCTCACTGTCCACTCTGCCTGTCAAAATTAAAAAAAAAAAAAAAAAAAAAACACAACACACAATGACTTACCTCCAGGTCTCCAAGCTACTAGTCAGTTCTAGGGCGGGAAGCTGGTATGCCATTCAAGGACCAGTGAGAGAAGTCACGGCGCCAGCACCAGCTCTGGCTGCCAGCCCACCTCTCGGCGTCACCCGCGGTGCTGTCTCCGCCTTTGCCGCACGGCCAGAGCTTCACGGCGCGCTCGGTCCTGCGTCCTCCACTTCCCTTAGAGCACCCTCCACACGGGTCGCGTTTCTGTTTGTGTCGTGGCACTCGTAGACGGGCTACCATTTTCCAGGGGGGATTCGAGTGTAAAGGACAAGGAACCACACCGACCACTTACAGGCAGGGTTTGCTGACATAAGAACAGGTGGGTTGGCTCCAGAAGTCTAATTGCTGGTTTCCCTGAACCAAACGTCCTCCTCTTTGCTCTGAGGGTTTCCCAAGACTCGGTTAATTGCTCTCCAGAAATTTCGATGGCAGGCTCATCAAACCCCCTGAGACCTCAGCTCCTTTCTGCTCAGAATCCTGCAGCCTACTGTTGATTGTGTGTAGAGGTTTTCAGCCAGAGGACTCACACAAACAAATGAAGAGAGTCACGTCTATGACATTCGAAGAGGGACGTGGCCCCTTCTCACCGGAAGCCCACAGCACCTGTGGGGCGCCATGGTTTCCTGTACTTCTTTCAGTTCTCCCCTTCTTAATGTCAGTGGGAGGACACATAGGAAGTCCAAGAGCTATCGGGTGGGCTGCGCGTTGGGTGCTGTGGTTAAATCACCACTTGGGATGCCCACATGCCATTCTGGAGGGTGCGGTTCGAGTCCCAGCTCCACTTCTGATCCAGCTCCCTGCTGATGCACACCGGGGACCCAGCAGATGATGGCTCAGGTGCTTGGGGTCTTGCCACCCACATGGGAGACCCAGACTGAGCTCTGGGCTCCTGGCTGTTGTGGGCATGTGAGGAGTAAACTGACACATTGAAGGCAAACTCTCGCTCTTGCTCTGTCTTTTGAATCCCAAAATTCAAAACATTAAAAAAATAGTTCCCTGGCCGGCGCCACAGCTCACTAGGCTAATCCTCTGCCTGCGGCGCCAGCACACCGGGTTCTAGTCCCGGTCAGGGCGCCGGATTCTGTCCCGGTCACTCCTCTTCCTGTCCAGCTCTCTGCTGAGGCCCGGGAGTGCAGTGGAGGATGGCCCAAGTCCTTGGGCCCTGCACCCCATGGGAGACCAGGAGAAGCACCTGGCTCCTGCCTTCGGATCAGCATGGTGCGCCGGCCGCGGCGGCCATTGGAGGGTGAACCAACGGCAAAAGGAAGACCTTTCTCTCTGTCTCTCTCTCTCACTATCCACTCTGCCTGTCAAAAAAAAAATCGTTCCTTGATGCTGGCACCCAGTAGGAATTCAATACACATTTGTTGGGTAAAACAGCTCAGAGCTGATGTCTGAGCATCACAGGGACTGGGCCTATGGCACTGTCCCCAAGGTGAGGACATGGGGGACCATTGTGAGGAAGGGGCCCTGAGGCCATGGGAGGGGGAGACATCCCGGGAGCGGCAGTGCTGGGCCGCAGGGGACAGCTGGGGCTGTGAGTGCCCATACGCAGAGGTTGCGCCAGGACAACGTGGACGTGCAGAGTGGGCAGAGAGGAGGGTGGGACCCGGCTGTCAGGGAAGCCTGGGATGCGGGGGGAGAACCAACAGGGGTGTTGTGCAGCCCGCACGGAGCTTCCTGAACGTGTCCAGGAGTGGCCAACTTGGACGTGTGCGCTGCTTCAGGGGCGTGGCGCTCACTGTGTCCTGGCAGGATCTGGTGGACCCAGGGCAGGGACTGGACCAGACGGGCAGCCCCTCCAAGGACAGCGGCTGGAAGGCCTTTCCTGTCTCAGGATCTCTGTGCAGTTTCCCCTTCCCCTTCCTCTGCTGCAACCAACTCCTCTGAAATGTCACTTCCTCTGAGAAGCCTTCCTGGATCGCCCACTCCCCGCACCAGGATCTCTCATCCAGTCCTTCACCCTTCCTTCTCAGTGCATCGCACAGTGTGGGCTCACAACAGGTACCCACTTTTGTGACTGTAGGGGCAGGTATTGTAGTGCAGAGGGTTAAGATGCTGCTTGGGAAACCCGTATCCCATATGAGAGCACTGGTTCAAGTCCTGGCTGCTCCACTCCATGCTGATTCACCGGGGAAGGCAGTGGATGGTGGCTCATGTACTTCGGGAGACCATGTGGGAGACCAGGATGGTGTTTCTGACTCCTGGCTTCAGCCTGGCCCAGCCTCGGCTACTGGGAGCATTTGGGGAGTGAACTAGCAAATGAAAGCTGTTTCTCTCTTCCAGTTGTTCGACCTCAAATGAATAAGTCATTTTTGTGACTTGTAAAGTGCGTGTTCTCCGCTAGGTGTTGAGCTCCGCCCAGGCAGCACCATGCACACTGCCCGGTGCACCTCAGTGCGTGGTCCGGGACCCTGCACACAGAGGAGCGCAGTAACCGAGGAGTGAAGGCTGCGGTGGTTGCGGGGCGGATGGGCTGGCTTGCACCTGGGGACGCGGGTCAGGGGAGGTCTCAGAGAAGAGGGCGTGGAAGTCTCTGTCCAGCCGCCAGGTCTTAGGGGATGAAGGAGGAGGGGGGAGGATCATTGACTTTGGGGAGCACTGCTGTGCCAGGTGCTGTCCCACTGCACTATCCCTGGCACCACGCCCACCCACGCCCAGCAACTGGGAGACCTGCAGCAGACCCTGAACCTCACACCCTGAATCTGCAATATGGACTTAACACAGCACCAAGCTCCCGAGGCTGCTGGGAAGGTCAGAGAGCCGAGGATGGTGTGGGACGTGCCCCCGACCCCAGCTTCCTGGGGCCTCAGCTCCCCAGCTGTAGAATGGGGGTAACAAGACCTCTGGAGTTGCTATGAGGACTTAATGAAGTCATGCATTAAAACACCCAGCGCCCTGCTATGCCAGGCCTACAGGTGTGCATAGCACACCTGTAATAACACCTTAACCATCTTTTCCCCACCCCTGTCCCAGAAGCTAGCGGGTCAGGGGGCAGGAGAAGGAGAAATCACCATTTAATCTCCCAGTCCATTGCCAGATGCAAAAAGGGAAACTAGGGTCAGAGGATGGTAGGCATGCGAAGCGGGTTTGGGCCCCAGAGTCCCAGCCCGGGAGCTGTCCCCTGGCGCGCGGGCCCCCTCCAAGCTCCATCACCTCCCCCTCGGTCTCCAGGGGCTGGCCTCCAGGGGCGGGCCTCTAGCGCAGCCGCCAAGGCGCTGGGTCATAGCCCCTCCCAGCTGCTCTTCTCTTGCAGATCCAACGCCTCCAGAGTCGCAGCCGCTATCTCACAGGCGCCTCGGTTCTCAGGTTCGCCTCCCGGAGCTGGAGCAGCGCCGCGGGACAGGTGAGGCGCGGAGCCAGAGGCGCCTCGGGTGCCCAGCGGCTCAGAGCTGCGGAACAGGGCTGCCTGCTCCAGGCTTGCTGCCCACGGGGAGGAGTTTGGGCATGTGCAAGGTGCGGGCAGGGTATGGGACTTAATACTATTTGGTTAGCGTGCACTAGGGCCAGTGGATCAGGGCGTGCGGACACCTGCTAAGTGTGACTGTGCCAGAGAGGCCGGGTTCCCCCTGTGTGTGTGCTGCATGGCAGGGGCCAGCTGCAGGTACACTCTCTCATCCTGTAGGGCTGTCTCCAGCACCCTGGAGAGCAGGAGTCCCCTGCCTGGCCCCCAAATGGAGATGGGAGGTGTGTGTGTATGTGTGTGTGTGTGTGTGTGTGTATTTTGGGGGTGCCTTAGTCACGGCCACAGGGCAGCTGAGCCTGGGAGGAGCCCTGACTACTGAGGAGGCTGCAAGACCACGGCGACAGCAGGGAAGGGGGTCCCCAGCAGACAGCCTCTGGGGCTGTTCAGAGGGGGTGTGTCCTCTGGGTATGATTCAGATCCCAGCCCCAGCTTTCCCCTCTCTGCACCCCAGTTTCCTTCTTTGTAAAGTGGAGGTGCTAGGGGTCTTTGCCTCATCGGGTTATGGTGAGGACGGGCTGAGTTTCTGGATATGAAGAGTTTGGCACAGCCTCCAGCACACCAAAGTCTATGACGGTAGCAGTAGCGACACCCTTACCAGTGGGAACCCCGAGTTCTCACCAAGCCCGTGGTCCCAAGGAGCTGGGCAGGTGGCACTCAAAGCCCCACACACGGCCACAGCTGAGGGCCCCTTCCTGTCCCTAGACGGTATCATTGTTGACTTCTGTGACGTCCGACTCCTGTGTGAGGGGGGCGATGCAGGCCTGGGCTGGAGCGTGGGAGAGGCAGGGGAGAAACACAGGGGCAGCCACGGGGCTGCAGACGGCCCCTCTGTCCTCACAGACGCTGGAGGAGCAGGCGGATGTGGGCCTGTGTGCTGGAGCGTGCGTGTGTGTGTGCACGGTGTGTGTGCCCTGCAGCATGTGTGTGTGCACTGCAGCATGTGTGTGTGTGTGTGCGTCTGTCTGTCTGTCTGTTGGGGGTGTTTGGAAGCTCTGTCTGGTATGAGGGAAGCCAAGACGGACAGGATCAGTGGTCACGGCTGCAGGGCAGGCCCTGCAGGCTGGAAGGGAGGCTGTGAGGTCAGAGTTGAGCCCTTGGCAGAGTCAGAGCCTGCGTTCTTGGTGACTTCATCGGGGTGGTTTAGAGAAGGTGCCCGGAGGCGCTGGAGGACGAGGGGACATAAAAGGCAGTGTCGTGAGCTGTGGGAACGTATTTGGGGAGGGCACCTAAATATATCCCCTGCGGTGGCGGGTGCCTCGATGGACCAGTGGGAGCCTGGGGCTGGGGCAGGGCCGACCAAGGTCTCCATTCTGCTGCTCCAGAGGCCTTGGGGCTGTCCCCAGGGCCCTAAGGAGAGGGTGCTGCTGGGCAGTGGGGCCCGGCCAGGGTCAGACCTCTCCAGCTCTCTCCAGCTCTCCCCTCAGCGGTGCGGGAGGTGGGGTGGAGGGACACTGGCATCGCTTCTGGCCCCAATTTCCCTTCATCCAGCAGGCTATCATTGTTTATTATTCCACAGTCCTAGCCCTAAGCGTCTCTTCTTAATCAAACATTCCAAAGTTCAGCTCTCTCATTCCAGCTCTAACCTCCCCTCATTCCAGCGCCAGTGCGCCAAGGATGCCGGCCCTGGCTCTGACGCTGGGACGTTTGCAGACCCATCCACCGCCAGCAAAGACACCCAGGTCACTTGGGCAGAACTCCGCACTTGGGAGGAGCCCCAGGGAGGTCCCCTCCCCACGCCACGGGCCAACGCAGGGGGAAGGAAGGACCCCGTAAAATGTCCCTGTGCTCTCTGGGGTGGGTGGCAGTGAACCCAGAAACCCCTGCTCCTCGGGACAGCAGCGGTGTTACGGGTAAAACGGGCGAACAAAGGCGACCTCAGTTCTTGTCGCACGTGAAAGAAGAATTTCCATGAGGACAAGGCGGTGAGCAAAGCAAGGTGCCAGGAGGCCGCGGTGGCCAGGAGGGGGCTCCGAGAGGCAGACTTGAGAACCCGGTGGGAGTGGAGTCTTTTAAGCACAGTTTGGGGAGCAATCAGAGGGTGGGGACAAAGGCAGGATCTGCATCCCATCCATCCTGTCCAGCTTGTTCAGGAGAGAACCAAAAGCCATCAGGAAGATGTGATTGGTAAGTTCTCCTTCCTAGTCTCACGATGAACCAACCTCAGAAGGGTGGGGCCGCTACTTCCTTGCTATTCTCTGATGAAACTGGAAACTCAGGAGTGAGATTCGGCTCTTTGATGTTGCTAAAGGCAGCTTTTGGGGCAAGGCGAGCATTTTGCACCCTTTTAAAGAGACTTCCCCTTTCAGGTCCCACCAGGGCCCACTACTGCCTCACAGGGTGCTCAGGGCCCTCGGGGGAGGGAGGTTCAGATTCGGGTTGCAGGTGCCCCGTAGGGCAAGGAAATCACAGGGTCATGGTGCCTGGAAGGGCCACTGCGAGGCAGAAGGGAAAGAACAAGGAACAGGGCCAAAGGGACCCCACAGGTGAACCCCTCAGCCAGAGGGAGAAAAGCCCTTCCTTGCCACCACCCCATCTCAACAGCCACCCTCGGGCTGCAGAGATGAACTTTCACCTCTGCAGAATCCCTCGGCCCTTGGGTGCTCAGCTGCCTGTGACCAAGCCAAAGGCCATCAGGATCTTTCTCCCAAAACACAAGTGCTGAGGCCCTCCAAGGCTCCCACCGCCCACAGCACAAAGACGTGCAGAAGCTCGGCCACAACCAGGTTTTAAGACGGTCTTAAGACATTCTTAGGCTCAAGGTCAAAAACTCTGGCCTCCACCTTATCCCAATAGCCTCTGCAGATGGTGTGTTGTTTGCAGGGTTGGGGGGCAGGGGTTGATAAAGGGCGGCTCTGAGAGGTCACAGCCCTTTCCTTGTCCTGTGCCCTGGGATGGACTCCCTGTCTGGAGCGGGGCCCCTGGAATGCCAAGGCCATGGCTTTTTCACAGCTGGGTCTCCAGCGCAGCTTGGGGTCTGAACACAGTTGGTGCTGAATGTGCTACTGAATCGGGGTGGGCACACCCCAGCATGGCTCCCAGGACTCCACGCAGGATTCTCCCCGTGGCTGGGTCTGTTCCCCCAGGCTGAACACTCGGTCTCATCTACCGTGGAGGGAGAGCCTTTCCCAGCTTGGCCTGTGGGAAGCCCAGTCGCCATCTTAGGCTAGGTTTCCACGCCACCTCTGTTAGGACCGAGTGGCATGTGTGACTGTCGTCTGAGCTGCTGCCAGCCCTTTCTGGACGGAGTGGCCAGCTCCCACGCAGCAATGCTCCAACGTGACGGCTCCTAGAGTCTTCTGAGAAGTGCCATGGGCTCCTTGGGTTTTTTGCTTTTCTTTCTTGCCTGTTGTACCGTCTCCTGTGCAGGTACAGACACTGAATGGGGCAGTGCATTGGTGTGGATTTTGCGTTCCAATCCTGGCTCTGCTCCTATGAGCCTGAGAGCCTTGGGCAGGTTGCTTAGCTGCTCAGTGCCTCATTTTGCCATCTGTGATATGGGGATTACAATAGCAGCCGGCCCATGTGGTGTGCGAGGCTTACATAAGCAAAGGGGGCGGGGCCTCCGGCTGCAGTTCTAACAAGCTTCAGTGGTGCCAGAGCTCCAGGTGCACAGTCAATACCAGTCTGCGCTGCCGCTGGGGACTCACATTGGGCTGTGCCGGGGAGGTGCTGGGGGAGTGGAGAAGCCTGGGACCGAGGCCCCCTCTCAGTCCTGACGCTCTAAGGAAGCCGGACTTTGAGCCGAGCGGAGGACCAGAATCATAACTCTGCTCACCATGATGTCATCAGCACCCAGAAGAGCACACAGGGGTGGGGGTCTGGCACATTGGCGAGAGTGCTGCTTGGGATACCTGCTTCCCACGTCAGCGTGCCTGGGTGGGAGTCCCAGCTCCACTTCTGGTTCTAGCTTCTCTGGGAGGCAGCAGGAGATGGCTCAAGTGCTTGGCTCCCTGCTACCCACATGGGAGACCTGGGTTGAGTTCTCAGCTCCTGGCCAAAGCTTGGCCCGGTATCTGCTATTGTGGGCATTCAGGGAACGAACCAGCGGATAGAAGATCTCTGTCAGCCTTTCTCTGTGTGTGTGTGTGTGTTTCTTTGGCCTTCAAACAAATAAAATAAAGCTTTTTTGTTGAAAGAAGAGATCAATAAGTATAGAGTGATCAGCCTGAAACCTCACTGTGAACCAGCAACAAACAGGACAGGCAGCTGTCTGGGCAAGGCAGGGGCCGCCCTCCCGAGGGGCTTTTGCCTGCTTTCTCTGAGCATTCTGGCCAGGGCTGGCATGGGCTGGGTGCAGGGAGTAAGCCGGACAAACCATCTGCGTCCATGGGAAGACTCCTTAGTCTCTGGGAGGGAGCAGAGGATGCCCTGGGCTTCCGAGGACTCGGCTCTGCCCCTTCCATCTCCTCCCTGCTCCTGAAAGTTCCTTGTGTGTCCTTAGCTGCTGAGCTAAGTGAGGGCCTTGCAGGCACTGGGCCACACATGCGTGCATGCACATGTGGCTGCGTGCGTGCATGCTGTGGGCTCGGTACACGTGGACATGCACGTGTGAGGGCCTGTGTGCGTGCCAGGGAGCTGCATGGGTCTGGGTGAGCTGGCACACAGCCATGCTGGCTTGTACCATGCACATGTGTGCCTTCCCCTGCACAACAGGAGACCCCAGACTCTGGTCAGCATGAGGGGCTTGGGTTGCAGAGAAGGAAAGCTGAGGCTCAGCAAAAGGCCCAGCCTGCCCTGAGACCACGGAACTCCTCGGAGCCCATGGGGGTTCCCTTCAGGGTGGGATCAGAACCATGCACAGTAAGTGTCATCTCACAGAGTGGGGCCAGGCAGCTCCCGCTGCAGACAGAGCTGAGGGTAGCCAGGCTTCAGTGGGCAGTGGCCTTGGGTGTCCGTGATGTTCTCCCATCCATTCTGCCTGCCAGAGGCTCATCTCAGGGCTCTGAGTTACACAGCAAGAGGGAGAGACAGAGAGGTCCTCCATCTGCTGGTTCACTGCCCAAATGACTGCAACTACCGGAGCTGGGCCAACCCGGAGCCAGGAGCCGCCGCGGCTGGCGCGCTGCGGCCGGCACACCGCGCTGATCCGATGGCAGGAGCCAGGAGCCAGGTGCTTTTCCTGGTCTCCCATGGGGTGCAGGGCCCAAGCACCTGGGCCATCCTCCACTGCACTCCCTGGCCACAGCAGAGAGCTGGCCTGGAAGAGGGGCAACCAGGACAGAATCCTGCGCCCCAACCGGGACTAGAACCCAGTGTGCCGGCGCCGCTAGGCGGAGGATTAGCCTAGTGAGCCGTGGCGCCAGCCGCCAGGAGCTTCTTCTGGGACTCCCACATGGGTGCAGGGGCCCAAGGACTTGGGCCATCTTCTACTGCTTTCGCAGGCCATAGCAGAGAGCTGGATCGGAAGTGGAGCAGCCAGGACTCGAACCGGTGCCCCAGGCATGGCTCTATTCCATAGCTGGAACACCAAGGTCTGTCTTCCTCAGGAAAGAGTGGGACACCCAAAGGAGCGGCCAGCGCTGAGCTGCGAGGCCAGCCCAGGAGGGCTGCAGGGGAGCCTGAGACTGAGCCAGCCGTGGTTGCCAGGCGGGGCCTCGGGAGGCGGGCTCTGAGGTCAGCCTGGCCCCTTTGTGCTGAGCATCGTCCCACAAGGACACACGGGGTATAACCTGTAAAGCGTGGAGGGGGGATCCTGCTGGTGACTGAGGCAGGAGGGTGACCTTGAGGGGCCCCGGAAGTGGGGCTTGACCACGCCACCCCTGTCCCCAGGAACCACACCCAGGGCTGAGCTGGGAGCTGAAGTTAATCCTCTAAGCCTTCCTCCTCCTTCTCCTCTTACATAACTGCTTTTGTTCCAGGGGAAAATCAAGAGCGCGCAGCACCTGGGCCAGCTGGGGATTGAGGTGAGAATCGCAGCCTGGGGGTCCACAGGGCTCCCCTGGGGTGGCATATATGCAGCACGGGCAGATGCACGAGAGGACAAACACGCACTCTGGGGCCGCTCACCCAGGCATATGTGTGTGCGTCCATACGTGGGGACTTCCGTTTTTGGGCAAATGTAATTAAAGGTGGGGTTGCTGTTGTTGCACAGGGGGTCAAGCCGCTGCCTGTGACGCCAGCATCCCCTATCAGAGAGCAGGTTAAGTCCTGGCTGCTCTGCTTCCAGTCCAGCTCCCTGCTGATGGCCTGGGAAAGCAGCAGAGGAGGGCCCAAGTGCTTGGGCCCCTGCACCCATGTGGGAGACACAGATGGAGCTCCTGGATCCTGGCTTCAGCCTGGCCCAGCCTGGTGGCCATGTGGGGAGTGAACCAGCGGTTCCTTCTCCTTGCAGTCCCTCCCTCCTGGCCGCTCCCCACAAGAACAGAGGAGGGGGCTGCCTCTTCTGAGGACGGGCTCTGTGGAATTTCCAGTTATTTCCCACCAGGGTCAAGGGCCTGCCCTGGGGGGCTTCTCAGATGCGTGGAGAGCAGCGCGTTCCGGGACGCCCGAGGAGCACACAGCCTCCTGCCAGCATCTTGCCATTCCTCGTGACAGCGCAGGGATGCAGGTGCCTTCGCTTCCCCCCGGGTGCCAGAGCAGAGGGCTGAGGTCCAGAGAGGACTCACGGGAAGCTGAGGCCGAGTCGGGGCTATGGCAAAACCACTTTCAGCCTCCTGGGACTTCAGGTAGGAAAGCTCTCGGCGTCAGAGCTGCGGGATCGGGCAGGCTGGGACTGCCGGCGGGACCCACACAAGCCCACCCCTCACAGGCACGGGCACCCCTCACAGGCACGGGCACCCCTCACAGGCACGGGCACCCCTCACAGGCCGGCGCTCTGTGAGGAAGCTCAACCCCGAACCTCCCTTTGTGCGTGTGCTGGAGGAGGGGCAGAGGCCGGGGCAAGGACAGCCCTGCCTTGCTGTGTGGCCCAGGCCAGCTCCTGTGCCTCTCTGGGCCCAGTGCCCTCCTCTCCTCTGTGGGGTCCTGGAGTGGGTGGGCTGGGGGATGTGCTCCTGCCCCCAGCCTGCAGAGGAGAGGCAGGCTCTGGAGGCCAGCCAGAGCCCAGGCAGTGCCCAAGGAGCCCTGGCCCACTGCTGAGATCCAGCCAAGGCTGGGTCTGGCACAGGGTAGGGGCGCAGAGCCGGAGCAGGGTCTCCTCCAGAGAGGAGGGAGGTGGTGTTGAGAAAAGGAGAGGTTGCAGACTGAGTGGGCGCCCGCCCAGGAAACGCGAGCGCAGTGGCAGCCGGGCAGCTGCCGTCCCTTACCCTCCCGATCACTCCCAGATGCCAGCATTCATTCCTCACTGAGTAAACCCCGTGGCCTTGCGAGAAAGGCGCCTGAAGGGCCAGCCTTTGTTGTGAGACCCCAAGTGCTTCCAGTGTTATCTCAGCTAAGCAGGTGCACCAAAAGTACCTGTAAAGAGGAGGAGGAGGAGGAGCAGGAGGAAGAGAGGGGGATGAACCCTCAGATAGAGGGAGAGGGGCTGCGCCACCCTGATTCCCTTTTCTCCTCAAGCCCAAGCTCAAAGGTGGATTGGAGCTGGGAAGGGGGGTGGTGCCTGGGACTCAGCCTCTCCCCAGCGCATCCTCAGTCTGAGGAGCCCTCTGCAGTCCAGGGGTGAGGGGTCTGGCCCCTTGGCATTGGAGCCACAGACCACAGAGCTGTTGATCTGGGGTCCCAGCCTCTCGGCATGGCCCCTCCAGGCACTGCTGAGAACACCAGCCTCATTGTTCCTGGCGGCAGCCCTGAGCAGGAGCAGGGCTTAGCAGTGGCTGGGTAGGGGAGGGAGGAGGGCAGGAGCAGCCCTGGGCTCCGTCCCTCCTGTGCTGAGCCCTGTCCCCCCACGTTGTCCCACTCCACCCCGCCCCTGCCGCCAGTGAGGCCCATTCCCCGGGGCACCAGGCTGCTGGCTCCAGCTGGGCAGTGTTGAGCCAGCCCCGGGGTCAGGGGCTGCAGCCGGAAGGCTCCGGATTGGGCCCCAGCTGTGCCATGTGCCAGCTCCACGCCTCACTGTTACTTCCCTTCCTCTCTGTCTTGGTTTCCTCATCAGCTGCCTCCCTGGACTTCTGCTGTGACAGACGCTGACTCGCAGCAGGGCCACCCGAGCAGGGGACCTGGCTCCTGTCTTCGGGGACCAGCAGGCGGACAGCTCGCTGACTCCCCGGTGAGTTTTCCGGGTCAAGGCCTTGGGTGTAGCTGGCTCCTCCAGGAACTCCTTGCAGGCGTGCGGACCCAGTGCTGGGTCCTCTTTGCTCCCCTTACGTGGTTATGCCTGCAGGCCAGCAGGAGAAGATGTGGGAGGGTGGAAGGGTGGAGGCAGGGTTTGAGTCCTGAATGGCACAGGACAGTTTACCTCTCTGGGTCTCAGTTTCTTTTTCTGTAAAATGGGAGTAGCAATGATCTCCCCCTGAGTTTTTTTTTTTTTTTAAAGATTTATTTATTTATTTGAACCTCAGAGTTACAGAGAAGGAGAAGCAGAGGCATAGACAGAGAGAGCTCTTCCATCTACTGGTTCACTCCCCAAATGGCCACAAAGGCCAGGGCTGGGCCAGGCTGAAGCCAGGAGCCAGGAGCTTCATCTAGGTCTCCCAAGTGGGTACAGGGGCCCAAGTACTTGGGGCATTTTTCACTGCTTTTCCAGGCACATTAGCAGGGAGCTGGCTCGGAAGTGGAGCAGCTGGGGCTCCAATGTATAGGCCCTCCCCCCACCCCATGGAGGATTTGAAACTGTAGAGTGAAGCCTGCTGGGGAGGACCCTCAGAGAGGAGGCTGGACCCTGCCCTCAGAACACCCTGGGCTCTCGGGGGAGGCACTGGCAGGAAGTATTCCATGACCATATGGGAGGCCATAGAGGACACCTAGGGGCGCCTCCTGCTGCCCTCCCAGCTGAACTGCTAGACAGATGCCCTTGTGGTCCGTGGGGCAATTGAGTCCCTGGGTGCACATGGGGCTTGTTAAGGGGAGAAAAAGCCGGGACAGTCGTGTGTGCAGCAGAGCTAGGCTAACCCCTTCCGGAGTGTCCATTGCCGTTCAACTCCACGCCGTGGGGCAAACAGGCACTCAGCCATGTGCTCATCCTGAGCTCTGGAAGATCTTTGGGACTCACATCTCCTGCCAGCTCTATGCTGTTCCAGGGACAGTCCCTCTAGGCTTCGGGATCAAATGAGAAGGCACTTTGCCAACCACAAAGGTCTGTGCCTCAGATGGTGCCTGTGTGTACAAGCCCTGGGTATGAGTGTGAGTGTGTGTGTGCACGCCCTGTGTGTGTGTGGAGCATGTGCCTGTGTGTGCAAACCCTGGGATGTGTGATTATGAATGTGAGTGTGTGTGTGCCTGTGTGTGAGGGTGCAAGGTGCATGTGCCTGTGTGTGCAAGCCCCTGGGTGTGTGTGTGTGAGTGTGTACAAACCCCTGGGTATGTGTGTAAGTGTGTGTGTGTGTCTGTGGTATGTGTGCCTGTGCACATTTCAGGCCTGCTGGGTGGGGGCAACTCCACACCATCCAGGAGTCCCTGTTGGTCTGGGGCTCCTCACCTTGAAAATTCTTGGCAATCTTTTTCTTTTTTTTTTTTCCATTTCCTCACTTTCTGTTAGTTTCCCAGAAAGGGAGGGGGCCATATGTCCGGAAACTTAGCACTTATCTCTGTGCCTGCCCCTTGCCTCATCCTGTGCCTGTCCCTGGAGTCCCAGCATGGCCCAGGCTGCAGAGCCAGAAGCTTACCCGGCTCTACCGGGCAGCCCACCCACTCACCCATCCTCTCTCCCTCCATAACCAGACTCTGGTTACTTTCATATCATGTAAGACGTCAGAGTGCCCCTGGCTCTTTGAATCAGTTTCATTTTATAGTAACTCCAAACCCACATTTTTTTTTTTTAAGATTTAGTTATTTATTTGAAAGTCAGAGTTAGAGTGATAGAGAGGGAGACAGAGAGAGAGAAGAGAGATCTTCCGTCTGCTGGTTCACTCCCCACATGGCCACAGTGACCAGGGTTGGGCTGATCCGAAGCCAAGAGCCAGGAGCTTCTTCCTGGTCTCCCACGTGGGTGCAGGGGCCCAAGCATTTGGCCATCTTCTACTGCTTTCCCAGGATATTAACAAGGAGCTGGATCAGAAGTGGAGGATCTGAAACTCGAACCAGCACCCACATGGGATGCCGGCACTGCAGGTGGTGATTTAACTCTGTACCGCAGCACTGGCCTCTCTAAACCACCCTTGACTGTTGTGGCCTGCCTGCTGAGCACGTGCAAGAATGAATAAATCAGCTGAGCTGAAAGTGGAAGGCAAGGCGGTAACAGCGCCTGTGGTTGACTGTGGCTGACTGAGCCCCTAGGGCCTGCCAAGTGCTTCACTGGAAGGTGAAAGCTGTCAGCTC
This sequence comes from Oryctolagus cuniculus, assembly GCF_051225735.1. Taxonomy (NCBI): domain Eukaryota; kingdom Metazoa; phylum Chordata; class Mammalia; order Lagomorpha; family Leporidae; genus Oryctolagus; species Oryctolagus cuniculus. The sequence goes on from NC_142867.1 coordinate 64,658,747, forward strand.
CCAGAGTGGAAGCATCCCAGCAGGGTAGCAGCCGGGATTGTAATCTGCAGGCTGCAGGCCCAGCGCTCTGAGCCTGCACCTTCCTGCTTCCCTAGAGGAGGGGCGAGTTGGTGGCGCACGAACCAGCAGAGGACCAGGGCCCAGTCACAACCCTGGGGAAGCTGGGTCCCCGGGGCCTGCTGTGTGTCCCTTCCCTCCCCGTCCTGCCCCGGGGCCATTTCCCCATTTGTCTCTGAAGGGGGTTTCTATTTCAGCCTCGGGCGAGGCCCTGGCAACTCAGGCCCGGCTCTTCCCCCTCGGGCAGAGCCCATGCGAGATGCAGCTGTGGGTCTGCGGAGGTGGCTGAGACTGGGTCAGTGGCCTCTGTGCCTGGCCCTGTGCTGGGCAGCAGGGCTCCAGGGACTAGCAGGTCCCACCCCACCCTCGGGGAGTCGCAGGCTGGGTCCTGCAGAGCCGGGGGAGTGGGGCTGCAGTAGCTAAGCCAGAGCTAACATTCTGACTCAGCCTGAATCCTGGTGTGGTGATGTTTTCCTGGTCTGGGCTGGGGTGGGGCTGTTTTGGGGCCCCAGGGAGCAAATCTGAGCTCAAAGTGAGGGCTGAGAACCAGCCATTCAGTTCAGCCCGCGGTTCCCAGCACCTGTGCCTTCTCTTGGGGGGCGAGCCTGTGGCCAGGGCAGACTGCACAGGGGCAGGAAGTCAGAGCTGGGTTTGGATCCAGGCTCCCACGATTGCTGGCTGTGTGATCTCAGACAAGCTGTTCAACCTCTTGGAACCTCTGCTCCCCCAACTGTAGAGCGGGAGAGTAGAAGCTCGGGGCTGGCTCTTGGGATGTATAAGCTAAGATGGAGCACATAACGTCGCCCTTGAAGTCCTAGGGCGCCTTAGTTCACCTCCCTCCCAGCCCTGAGAACCCTTCATGGGAGGGAGGAGACTCCTTAGGAGCTGCTAGTCTGGTGGTTGAGGTACTGACTCCTGTCCTTCAGGGTCGCTGGGGCTTGGTACTATGACTCACTTCTCGCGCCCTCACGTGTCCCCCCCGAGGTCCTAAGGACGCACACCTCCAAGTCGTGGAGGAGAAACATGCACTCTGTGAAAAGCCGCAGACAAGAGACTGAAATGACAGTCTCCCTGCTCGGGCTCCCGAGTGGACGGGAGCCCCCCCCCCGCTGACCCTCGGCTCCACTGCCAGGCCCACACTGGGCCTTCAGAACAGGTTTATTATCCGGTAAGGGCAACAACCAGAAAGGATGCTACTACCCTACCTCATGCTTTGTAAATGGGGAAACAGTGTTGGAGAGCGTGTTCCCCACCAACCGGGTAACAGAGCAGAGGGAAGATCCAAACACAGGATTTCTGTCCCCAAAACCCACCACTCTCCCGCTGTATGGGGTCGGGTGCTTACTCTGCAAAAGAGGGCGGGCCACAGAGCAGAAATATGGAAAACAGTAAAAAGGGACAGTTAGGGAAGTGCAAGTGAAAACCAGGATCCGGCACCACTTCCCACCAAAAAGACGCAGTAAGTGCTGGCTGTGGAGAAGCTGGAGCTCTCGTGTAGAATGGCAGTCCTCCTGAGGCACAGCCGGCTGCGCCCCAAACCCTGAAACAGAGTCTGAGCGAGGCCCTGGTGGTTCCACTCCCGGGTATTTGCCCAAGAAACTAATCACGCACTCACCAAGAAGGCGTATGCAAATGCTCCCAGCACTGTTGTTCATAATAGCCCCAAAGGAGAAACAGTCCAGTGCTTGCCCATTGATAAGTGGACAAACAAAATTGGAACGTCCATACCATGGAGCGTTATTGAATGATGGAAACGAAGTTCCGGGGCAGGCATTGTGGCACAGCCAGTGAAGCTGCTGCTTGCGAGGCCTGCACCCATATCAGAATGCCTGGCACCAAGTTCCACCTTTGCTTCCGATCCAGCTCCCTGCTAATGCCTCTGGAGGCAGGAAAAATGGCTCAAGTCCTCGGGTTCCTGTACCCCATGGGTCAGATCTGTGTGGCTTCCTGGGATCCTGATTTTTGGCCTGACCCAGTTGTTACAGGCATTTGGGGAGTGAATCAGCAGATGGAAGATCTCTCTGTCTCTTTCTCTCTGTATCACTCTGCCTTTCAAATAAGTAAATCTTCAAACATGAAATGAAATTCTGACCCCACTTGATGGGGTTTGGTTATCAGCTTGAGTGTCTCCCAGAGGCCCATGTGTTAGAGGTTTGATCTCAAAGGCTTATGTTGGTGGTACTGAGAGCAGAAACTTAACCCAAGCCTTGTGTTGGCAACTGGGGCCTCCATGAGGTGATCAGATTGGCTTAGGTGGGTGTGGTGGAGCCCCATCATGGCATCCTGGTGGCTTCATCAGGAGAGACACACTCTGTGTATCTTGGCACTCTGCCACCAAGAATGACGTCACCAGATGCTGAAGCAAAGGGGCTGTTTGATCTTGAACTGTGAACTTGCAAAACCTTAAGCTGAGTTAAGCCTCCTTCCCTCAAAGGAGCCTGTCTTAGGTATTTCTATATTACAGTGAGGAAAAGCTAATACAGTGATAGTGTTACAACACAGGTAAATTTTTTTTTACAAATTATTTTATTTATTTGAAAGACAGAGTTACAGAGAGAGGTCGAGCCAGAGAGAGAGGTCTTCCATTCCGCTGGTTCACTCCCCAAATGACTGCAACAGCCAGAGCTGAGCTGATCCAAAGCCAGAAGCCAGGAGCTTCTTCCGGGTATCCCATGCAGGTGCAGGGGCCCGAGGAGTTGGGCCATCTTCCACTGCTTTCCCAGGCCATAGCAGAGAGCTGGATGGGAAGATGAGCAGCTGAGACACAAACCCTTGCCCATACGGGATGTCGGTGCTGTAGGCTGGGGCTTTAACCCTCTATGCCACTGCGCCAGCCCCAACACAGGTAAATCTTAAAGATGCTATGCTGAGTGAAGTAAGCCAGACACAAAAGGTAAATGCAGTATTACATGGTCCCATTTACATGAAATACCCAGAATTGGCAGATGCTTTAATACAAAAAGGAGATAATCATTTTCAGGGACATGGGGAGAGGAATGAGGAGTAACTGAATGGGCACAGGGTTTCTTCTTGTGGTTTTACAAAGTTCTGAAATTAGACAGTAATGATGGCTGCACAATCTCATAACTGCTAAATACTACTGATTGTACACTTTGAAATGTTGAACTTTTTTAAAGATTTACTTATTTATTTGAAAGGCAGAGTGGGAGAGAGAGAGAGAGAATATCTTTCACCTGCTGGTTCACTCCCCAAGTGGCTGCAAAGGCCAGGTGGAGCCAGGAGCCAGAACTCCGTCCGTGTCTCCCAGGTGGGTGACAGGGGCACAAGCACTTGGGCCATCTGCTGCTGCTTTCCCAAATGCATTAGCAGAGAGCTGGGTCAGAAGCAAAGCAGCCAAGACTGGAACCATTGCTCTGAAATGGCATGCTGGTATTGCAAAGAGTGGCTTAACTTGCTGTGCCACACTGTGGGCCCCAGTACAATAATTATCCAGCTTTGGAAAGGAAAGAACTTCGGCTACATGCAACAACATAAATGAGTCTTGAAAACACCATGCAAGGGGCTGGTGTTGTGACGCAGCAGGTTCTGCTACTTGTGATGCCAGCATCTGATGTCGGAGTGCTGTTTGGAGTCCCGGCTCCTCTGCTTATGATCCAGTTCCCTGCTGTTGTGCCTGGGAGGGCAACAGATGACAGTTGAAGTGTGTAGTCCCCTGCCACCCACGTGGGAGACCTGGGTAGAGTTCCTGGCTCTTAGCATCACCCCAGCCCAGATCTGGTGTTGTGACCATTTGGAAAATGAGCCAGCTGATAGTTGATTTCTCTCCTTCTCTCTACCTCTCCCCCCACCCTGTTCTGCCTTTCATGTAAATAAGTCTTTAATAAAAAAAAATGGGGGGTGATGCTGTGGCACACTGGGTTAAGCTGCCAGCTGCAGTGCCGGCATCCCATATGGATGCTGGTTTGAGTCCTGGCTGCTCCACTTCCAATCCAGCTCTCTGCTATGGCCTGGGAAAGCAGAAGATGGCCCATGTCCTTGGAAGACCTTTCTCTCTCTGCCTCTCTGAAACTCTTTCAAATAAATAAATAAATCTTTTTAAAAAATAAAGAGAACACTATGCCAAGTGAAATACGGAGATGCAAAAGGACCAATACTGTAAGAGTGCACTGGTAACTCATGGGGGAGGAGGCAGTGTGGTGGGTACCAGAGGCTGGGAGGAGGGGCGTGGGTGGTCATGATTTGATGGGTGCAGAGTTTTGAAGGATGATGAAAGTTATAGAAACAGAGGGTGGTGACAGCTAACAACAACGTGTGTGTGCTTAATACCCTGACTTGCACTCCTGAAAAAGGGTTAAAGGGATACATTTTGCTGTGTTTCGCCACGATAAACAACAAACAGATACCAGTGTGGCCCAGCACACCTGTGTCCTGGGGAACAGCTCTCCATGGGCCTTGGGTCTCTGCATGTCTTGTGAGCAGCACAGACTGCCCCTGTTCCAGACTGTGTCTCCAAGGTGTAACCATAGTGTAACAACAGTGCGTCCCTCTGGGGCACAGAGCAGAACAGTTGACTGCGTCTGGTATGACCAAGGCACAGTCTTCCTCTGTGGCAAAGGGCAGGCAGGCTCACTGCCTGCTATAAAACAGTCAGGTGCCCTCCGTCCCAGGTTCCTTCCCCGTGGGGCAACCCACTGCGCATGCAGTTACCATTTGGCAAATGCAAGATCTCCCATTTGAATGGAGCCACCCAGCAGACAGATCTCCCCCCTCTCTCCTTTTTTTCTCCATTATTCTACTTTTCTAATAAACAGTATATAAATCTTTTAAGAATAATCAATCATATTATCATGGGCATAGCCCATATGTTGTTTATCATAAGTCACCCGTCACTGGACACTTCGGTTGTTTCTACCTTTTGGTGTGAGTAGTGCTACTAAGAACTTGGGTATATAAACACCTGGAGTCCCTGCTGTCACTCCTTGTGGTTCGAATTTTTATTTTTTTAAAAATTTATGTATGTATTTGAAAGGACTACAGAGAGAGAGAGAGGGGGGAGGAGGGAGGGATGGAGGAAGAAAGAAAGAGAGAGAGAGAGAGAGAGAGAGTGTTTCCATCTGCTGGTTCACTCCCCGAGATGGCTGCAATGGCCAGGGCTGGGCCAGGCCAAAGCCAGGAGCCAGGAGCTCCTTCCAGGTCTCCTATGTGGGTTGCAGGGGTACTTGGGCCATCCTCCGTTGCTTTTCCCAGGCCATTAGCAAGGAACTGGATCGGAGGTGGAGCTGTTGGGAGTAGGTATCATGTGTGTGCACAGGAGGGGAGTAGGTTTCATGTGTGTACACAGGGCCACTACGACTTTTGCTAGAAGGTGGGAAAGCCTGGTGGAGAAGGTGTCATTTGTGTCACCACCGCAGAGGGACACACACAAGGGCACAGGCACAGCCACCTGGCATGGCCACCTCTCCCTCTGCACTTCTGAGCCAGGAGTCGCCCGGGCTCTGATCTCCTCCCAGGCTGCCCCCAGGCACCCACAAAGTCCTGTTCCTCTCCCACTGCATTGGCCCTAGACAGGGCCCAGTCCCACATGGCTGACTCTGGGGGTGAGGATGTGGAGTGGGGTGGAGGGCAGTTCAGGGTACAAGAAGACCCCAGCTACTGGGCTTCCGGGGACCTGAGTTTCTGTCTCTCGGAGATCCCAGGCCCTGGCAGGGCATCAGACAGGAGGAAGTGGCAGTGAAGGGTCTGGTGTCCAGGCTCAGAAAGAGTCATGGTCCCCTGGCCTCATGCCTGGCTGATGGGCTCCAGCGCTGGGTTGCCCTGGGCCTGGACATGAGCAAGGTGTATGCCTGGTGGGAATGCAGACCAAGGTTATGGGTCTTGGGACAGTCTCTGTAGGGCATCCTGGGTGGGGCAGGCCGGGCTGGTGGAGGAAGCAGCAGTCTGGGGCAGAGCTCGTGGCCTGGTGTGACGAAGCTTTCTGAAAGTGGATTGTAGAGGCTGGCGCTGTGGCTCGCTTGGCTAATCCTCCACCTGCGGTGCCAGCACCCCGGGTTCTAGTCCCGGTTGCTCCTCTTCCAGTCCAGCTCTCTGCTGTGACCCGGGAGTGCAGTGGAGGATGGCCCAAGTGCTTGGGTCCCTGGACCCGCATGGGAGACCGAGAGGAAGTACCCGACTCCTGGCTTCGGATTGGCATAGCGCCGGCCGTAGCGGCCATTAGGGGAGTGAACTAACAGAAGGAAGACCTTTCTCTCTGTCTCTCTCTCACTGTCTATAACTCTCTCTCTGTCTCTCTCTGTCTCACTCTGCCTGGCAAAAAAAAAAAAAAAAAAAAAAAGTGGATTGTAGCTGCCTGCGAGGGGAGTGAGCCCTCTGTCGTGGGAAGTATGCAAGCAGGAGAGGGCAGCAGCCCTGGGTGAGATGATCTTAAGGCTTCTCTGTCACCTGGGCTCTGGGGTCCAGGAGGAGGTCTTGTCTCTGCCGGGAGACTCAAGCCCTGGAAGATGCTAGGGATGGTGGGAGCCGAGCTCTTCCATGGGAAGTGGGGATCCGTGCAGCTCTCTCCACACTCAACCTGACACTTGGATAGCAGTGCTGCCTGCCATTGGGCCTCAGCGCCTGTCTGTGAGAAGGACAGGATCATAACTGGCACCAGACGCCCTGGTCGTGCCGTGATCTGTGCTCCCTGAGCTCCCTGAGGCATTGCCGCTGCGGCTGGCACCTCCATTCCCCAGCCCATCTTTGTGGTCACTCAAGACAAAGATTTTTAGAAGTTTGTATTGAGCCAGGCAACACCAAGGGCAGAGGCCTGTGGCTCCTCTTTATACACTGGATTCACTCAGCCAAGCTGGGGGTACATGCAGGTCTCTAAGGCAAAGCAGAGCTCCTCCCTGGTTCCCAACAGTTAGAGACAGGAGGAAGTCTGGCTGCCCTGACCCTCGACCCTCGACCCTCGGGCTGGTCTTCTCTGCCCCGCCCCAAGCCATCTATTACCGAGAGACCAGGTCTCGCGGTGGGTTTGCTGTTCCCTGCGGCCCACGAGGAAGCATCCCCTCTCCCTGGGTCCAGCCGTTGGTGCTCAGATCTGCATCCCCCTCCCGTGGCAGCACTGCCCCGCGGTGGCCGTGGGCGTCATCAGCCGTCTCTGAGCCCGGTTCCTCACCTGACGATGGGAGTGGTGGGACCCGCCACACAGGAATGCAGCAAGAGCAGCAAAAGCTCCATGCCTTGCACCTGCAGCAGCAGGGAAACAGCCCAGGCACAGGGGGCTCAGGGGGTGAAGGGCCCTCTCAGGTCATACGGCAAATGAGCAATGACCCTGGGGCTCGGACCCAGCTTTCCTGCCTCCTCTCCAGGAGCTACTGAGGTGACACAGAGATTGTTCTGGAAACCTCACTGGCAATGAACGGGGGGCCTCTCTGGCTGCCCTCGGGGGTCTGAGGCTTGACCCAGCAGCCTGTGATGGACGCAGGAGTGGGAGGCATAGGGTGCAGGTTCATAGGCTGGGCCCCGGGTTCCCAGAGACAGAAGCCTGTGTCCTACAGACTGAGGCAAAAGGGCCTTGACCAGCTCACACCACCAGGAAAGCCCAGCAGAAGGTGAAGCTTCAGGCACGGCTGGGGCCAGGCGCTCGACGGGTTTCTCTGGAACCTGTGTGTTCCTATCTCAACCCTGGCAGTCCCACCCGTGCTGGGACCCTGCCTGGCTCGCAGCTCAACCAGCTCTAGCCACTCCTGCCTCACTTCCTTACCAGCTTTGCAAACCCAGTGGAAAACCTGTCTCCTTCTTTCTGATGTTCCAGCAAAAGCCACAGAACCCACTCCGAGGCAGCCAGGGAAGATGACCCACCCACCCCTGAACCGGGCCTCTTCTCTGATTGGCAGGCCCAGGTCCTGGGTCTTGAAGACCTCAGACAAGGAAGCAGGTGATCCCCGAGGGGACCATCAGCGAGTGTTGCTGTCATTCTGAGAGAGGGCAGGAACTGGGAGAGCAGAAGCCACAGAGGAGCAGACCAATGAGCACCCATAGATAACTCAGAGCTGCCCGGGTTATCCGTGAGGATGGCAGATCCTGACAGTGCTACCTAGAACTGTAGCTACACAGGGTCCCCCCTCTCAATTTTTTTAATTCTTTTTTTTAAATTTATTTTTATTTATTTGAAAGGCAGAGTGTCAGGGAGGGAGGGAGGGAGAGAGAGAGATCCTCCATCTGCTGATTCACTCCTCAAGTGGCCCTACCAGCCAGGTTTAGGCCAACCTAAAGCCAGGAGCCCGAGATCCCATCTGGGTTCCCCACATGGGTGGCAGGAACCCAAGCTTGAGATATCTACTGCCGCTTTCCCAAGCACATTGGTAAGAAGCTGGATTGGAAGTGGAGTAGCTGGGACTTGAACCAGGCACTCTGCTTATGTGGGAAGAGGGTGCCAAGTATCCACCCCAGAGGTTCCTTCTTAAAGGGCCATCCAAGTAGCCTCCTCCACAGGGGACAAGCAAGTGGGACAGCTTGGGGGTCCAAGCAAGGCACACGAGCCTCTCACACTAGCTCCAGGGGCGCCCTGGGAGTCTCCCAGAGCATTGGGTGGGAGGCACTGCACACCCAGGGCATGAACATTTGGAAAGTGGGGCTCCAGGGGCCTTCCTCCAGGGGCTCTTTTGCCCGCCAGGACTGCTGTGGCCCCCGACACCCTTCAGTCGCTTTCTCCAGAGATCCTCCTGCTGACATTTCCTCCTCTACAAAGCGACGACAATGATCATGACAAGGAAAGCACTTTGCAGAAGGTTGGGCTCCTCTCCATGCCCCAAAACCCTTGTGCACAGGCACAGTCGGGAGGCTGCGCGTGTGCGCCAGCAGTGGGGGCGGGGTGAGTGGCAGGGAGACTCGGGAGATGCCAGTTCCCTCTCAACCCGGAGAGGCTGGACAAGAACCAAAGGAAGGAACTTCAACCCCCAATTCCCCCAGACAACCCCTTCCCCTTCCTTTCTCTCAAAATGACGACTTGGGGCCCAGCTTTCATTCTGGCTGAGCAGCAGGCAAGAAGGGGAAGTAGGAAAGATAAATCCGGTCCCTGCCCTCCTCTGTGGGACCAGAAGTCCTCTCCAGGCACGCGAGCGCTGTCCCTGCCCACGGTCCTCTGGGTGACAGGCACAGGCACCAGGGACACTGCCCAGGGCTGGGCCACTGGGTGACCGCAGCACAGAGGCCAGGATGGCCCTGTAAGGCAGTACGGGGCCCTGCTTCCTGGGCTCGGGTCACACAGCAAGGTGCCAGCGGCTCCCAGCCTGTCTGACTCCCCAGGAGAAGGAAGCCAGGCCTTGACCCCGTTGTGCCAGGGACACAGCCAGGGGGGTCCCCGGGGCCGTGTTTCCCAGCAGGCAGGCTGGCTAAGTTTGGGAAGCCTCTGGCCACCCCCAGCCAGGTCTGGGCTGGTTCCTGCCTCTGCAGGCTGTAGGTGGTGACTCAGCCTTCCAGCTCCCCTCACCACTCCGCCTGAGAAGGCTGCTGGGGGGAGGGGAGGCTGAAGGTCATCTGAAGGTCATCCCGAGACCAGAGGAGCTATTCAACCCCTGCAGGCTGAGCTGCTTCTGCTAAGGAGCTGACCCTGAGCTGTCGCCCTAACTGAAAAGAAAAAACTGGCAGATTGTCCTTGCTGCGGGGTGGGGGCCATCCGTGGTTTTGCGCCTGGTGCACCTGCCATAGAGATGGGCAGTGGATGTGCGGTACCAGGGCAACACCCCGGGGCTTTGGGCTCAGCACTGGCCATGTCTTCCTGGTCAATGTCCCTGCCACTCCTGTGAGCCACACTGAGCAGGGTGAGGGTCTGAGACAAGGGTCTGAGCTCACCTGAGAGGGGTGGGTCAGGGGGAATAGGGGCTGGGGACCTGGTCCCAAGGTTGCCTGTGCTGGCCTCAGCAGGGGGGGCCCTGTCCCTTGCCCCAACCACGCTGTCTGCCTGCTCAGGCTGGCTGTCCTGGGCTGTGCATGGGCGCCATCTCATGGCCACAGGCCCTCAGAGCAGGAAGACACCTCTGCAGGTGGCTGGGACTGAGATGCATGTCCACCCCCAGGAAGCCCTCGAAGCTGCTCCCATTCCTGGTAAGGACGGTGACCCTCCCTGGCAGAAGTGGCCGTGGGAGGTCATTTTGAGGACCCAGAGAAGGGCTGGCTGCTGAAGGCCAGGCCACCTTGCCCTCCTGGGCCCCAGCACAGGGCTAATTCAGACCAGGAGGTCTGTGCTCCCAGCTGGCACAAGTGACTTCCCAGCACAGACCTGAATAAACAGTAGGTGCTCAATGCGTGCATAACTGATCAAGTGTTTATCAGGCAGCCCCAACCTGAGTTTTCTCCGTTTGGTCCAAAGTTGTGGCTCCTGCTTGCTTCCTCAATCCCCTTGCCTATAAAATGGGTTTGGAAGGAGATGGGTGCCGGGATGGGCACCTCGGCTCTGACACTCTGGGGCTCCTCACAGGGTAAAAGAGTTCTTGCTCCTGTGTGCCAGTCCCATCTCTCAACTCGCTGGTGTTCCGGGTGACATGTTTGCTGGGGAGGCTCAGAGAGGAGAGGAGCTTGTCCCGAGTAGCCCAGGAGCCCAGGCCTCAGTCTCCCAGGGCCGTGTGCTTCCCCTGCACCACCCTGACCCGCTGCAGCAAAGCCCACCTCCCCCAGGTCGCCCTCCTTGATTGCCAGCCTCCACCCTCGAGCTGGCCTCCCTGGGAGAGCGGGGAGCCGCCTCTCCTGCTCTGGAGGCCTGGCCATGGTGGCAAGGCTGGGGGGCACTCAGGATCCCACCCCAGTGAGCTCTCAGGGACTTCACTGTATCCCCACTGCCCACCCCTGTCACTCATGGGCCCCCAGCCTGCTGTGTGGAAGGGGCACTGTGGGGGCGAGGCAGGAGCTGATGTCACACAGGGGGAACTCAACAGGTGCTTGTGGAGCAGGGGGAGCATACTGAGGAGGGCAGGGGAGGGGGCTGCGTGAGCGGGCACTGAGTGGCCAGCGCGTGGAGGGAGGGGAGAGGGACATGGCAGCCACTCACGGAGGGTGGGAGGGAGACTGCCTGGCTGTTACAGCTGAGGTGGGGACAAGAAGTCTTTAATCAAACACCTGCCCATTTGACAGATGAGAAGACAGGGAGGGCTGAGGAGAAAGAGCTGCTGGGTCCATGGCTCTGACCCCCACCGCCCTCCCCGCCGTGCTGGGGCAGGTTCCGGGAAAGCGGGGGCTATTTCAGTCATTGAGGGCCCTG